>NC_134229.1:19433792-19803792 GCF_965140235.1 Caretta caretta
AGGGGGCTGGTGGGAACCTGGGGGGTGGGTTGGGAAAGCCTGGGACGTGCTGTGGGGCCTGCAGGGGATGGCAAAGGGGGGCCAGGCAGAGGGGTATCGTTAGTGGTGGGAGAATCTGGCCCGCCCTCACTTCCCAGTCCCCCTGGTGCCCCCCAGTCCTGCCCCCTCCCCCATCTCTAGGGCAGAGATTCCCCTGCCCCCCCACCAACCCTTCACCGTCCCTGGAGCTGTTCTACGGGGCTGTTTACAGGGCAGGTCGCACCCTGGGGAGGGACATAAAGGAGAGGTCACGGTGGGGGGGCAGTTTCCCATGGACTCACCCTATAAATTGCCCCGATTTATGGCACATCCCCCCCACCAATGGGCCCGTCCCGGCTGGAACGACACCTCCCTGAACCGCATCCGCCCGGTGCTGGCCTGCGCCATGAACGACGTCACCGGCCCTTTGGGCATGCAGGGGGTGCTGAGAGGGCACTGCTGGGGGGAGCTCACAGCCCTGGGATCCCTGGCTGGGGGCACTGCTGGGGGGGAGCTCACAGCCCCGGGCTTTGAGTATGCACATACACACACCGCAGCTGACAGGGTAGAAACAACCCTCAGCCCGGTTATTGCCAAACCAGCCAGTTGCAGCATTTCCTGCCGTGTTCCCTGGAGCTGTCAGAGACGGGAGGCCACACTGGATGGGCCCGTTGGTCAGAGTCAGCAGGGAAGGGGCCTCCCCAAACCAGCCAGTCCCCTGCCCTGGGGCTGGATCAGGGCCAGCGCCCCCAGGAGGGGAAAGGCCCCACGTCCCATTCCCTGCCCCCCTGTCCCAAGCCAGCCAGGCCCCCGCCCTGGGGCGGGATCAGGGCCAGCGCCCCCAGGAGGGGAAAGTCCCCATGTCCCATTCCCTGCCCCCCTGTCCCAAGCCAGCCAGGCCCCCACCCTGGGGCAGGATCAGGGCCAGCGCCCCCAGGAGGGGAAAGGCCCCACATCCCATTCCCTGCCCCCCTGTCCCAAGCCAGCCAGGCCCCTGCCCGGGGGCGGGATCAGGGCCAGCGCCCCCAGGAAGGGAAGGGCCCTGCGTCCCTTTCAGGGCAGCCCCACACAGCGCTCGGGGTTGCTGGCTCAGCTGGGCCCCTTCAGACAAGTTGCGTTTGAAGCCAGCCCAGGACAGGGTCCCACTCGGGACCCCCGGCATCACTGCAGGCTGGGCCGTGTCCTGGACAGCAGCGACTCTGGGGTCCGGATCAGGGCCAGCACCCCCAGGAGGGGAAAGGCCCCAAGTCTCATTCCCTGCCCCCCTGTCCCAAGCCAGCCAGGCCCCTTGTGTCTCCGCTGGGGTCTCAGCTCCCACTGCTCAGCGCTGTCCTTGCTGTCCCAGTGGAGGTAGGCAGAAAGCTCCCTGCTTTCCTCACTGCATCAGAGCCAGCCTGAGCCCCCTCTCCAGTGTGCAAGGGGGCGGGGAGCATCCCTCTGTCCCACCCAGCCCCAGGGGCTGGTTACAGGCAGGCAGGTAGCCTGAGCCTAGCAGCTCCTCCCCCCTGCCAGCCAGGTCATCTGCATTTTCACTGACCATTTCCCTGGATTCAAATTCAAACTCTTGGCCGTTACAGGAGCAGGGCCTGGATCCTGTCCCAAAGAGACACAGTCACCCCACAACAGGGTCTCTCAGCTGGTGTCCCGGAGAACCCCAAGGACCAGCCAGCCCCACCCGTCCTGGGTCTGCACAGGGATCTGGGCCATAGGCAGGGCGAGGGGCTTCGTCCCTGGGACCTTCACCCAGCTCACCCAGCCCCTCAGCATCTGAGGCTGCACCACCCAAGGCCTGACACCAGTTCTCTCTGTCCCCAGATCTCGCCACCCCAGGAATGTCTCGCCATTGACCATCCCCTTCCGCTCCCACTGGAGGTCCGGGGGGCCTGGCCCCAGGAAACTCCACACAGACATATAGGTTGGGGTCAGGAGTGGGAGCCTGTCCACCTCCCCACCCATCTGGCTGACGGAGTCTATGGCCTTGGGACCCAGCAAGGGAGCTAGACACCGGGGCTTTTCCGCAGGGTCCCACTGGTTCAAATCGCCAGCCTGCTCAAAGGCAGTGAGGTGGGCATCCACACCCCCCCCCTTAACTAGGGGCAGCAATTTAGTCTCGAGGTTCCCTGCGGAACTGGCCCCCCGGGATCTATCCCCACTCACCCCGGGGAGGTCCCCTAGGCCTCTCCGCCCCACCACCCCCAGTTCATGCTGCTGCTGCTTCTGCAGCTCTTTCTCGGGCTCTCGCTGTCTCCCACGGTCCTCTTGCTCTCTCGGACTCAGCTCCAATCCCGTCCGTCTCGATCCCCCGATGGGGAACCCGATCATGAAGACCCTCGTCTGGTCGGGGACAGGAGTCTTGGCGATGCCTGGCTCCCGCTTCAGCTGCTCCCAGATCCTGCTATAGCCCCAGTTGGGGTCAGGAATCTGTTCCTTAGAGCGGTCATCCTCCTCCAGCTGCACAATTAACTCTGCTTTGGTGAACTTTCCAATGCTCAACCCTCTCTTTCTGCACAGGGTTACAATGTCCTTCTTAAGGAGACGGTGACAGGCCATCACTCCGCTCCTCTCAAGTTGTTGTGGACTCACAGGCCCGTGTGTTCTCAGCTCCCCACGGTTTCCAGGGAGAACCCCTAGTGTGCCAGCCCTTCTCAAGGTCACCACCTCTTTGCCAGGGTCGAGCAGCAGACTCCTCCGCCCCTGGGACCGCTCGCTGCAACCCTCTGGGGACCCTGTTACTGCAAAAGTCCTTCTCTCTGGTCACACACTCTCAGGGGTTAACCGCCCCCTGAAACCATCTCTCTCTGAATCTTCAGCACGCCTGGTCCTCGGCAATCCCCCTTCGTTTTACTGTTCCCCAGTCACTTACTGCAGGAAGCATCGTCCATGGGGTGCAGTATATCCCATTTCTGCCACCAGTTGTCACGGAGTCCCTGGGCGATGCTCTGGAACTGCTCCCTACGAAGCCAGTCAGGACTCTGGGGTAGTCGCCTTTCTGTGAGCAGCCTGTCTTCAGGACAAACAGCTCACTCAGCTTCCACCTTCCTGGGTCTGCCCTCGGAGCATTCAGCATCCTCTGCCCCTCCATGCGCTTTCCCCCAGCGAGTCCGCTCAGGCAGGGCTCCTGGGGAAGCCAGAGGGTCCTGCACCCCAACTTCGCAGTCAGACGTGACTCTCAGCCAGCCAGTAAAACAGAGGTTTATTAGACGACAGGAACATGGTCTAACACAGAGCTTGTAGGTGCAGAGAGCAGGACCCCTCAGCTGGGTCCATTTTGGGGGGCAGTGAGCCAGACAACCCCGTCTGCACTTCACTCCTCATCCCAAACTGAAACTCCCTCCAGCCCCTCCTCCTCTGGGCTTTGTCCCTTTCCCGGGCCAGGAGGTCACCTGATTCCTTTGTTCTCCAACCCTTTAGCTCTCACCTCGCAGGGGGGAAGGGCCCAGGCCATCAGTTGCCAGGAAACAGGGTGTCGGCCATTCTCTGTGTCCAGACCCCTGCACACACCTGCCCTCTAGGGCTCTGCAATGATTATACACCCTTACCCCACCCCCTAGATAGTTAAGAACTGCCTAGGGGAAACTGAGGCACCCCCACACTATTCAGAGGAAACATTAAGAACAGTCCCGCTTCATCACAGGGGGTCACTAGGGCAGGTGCTCACCCTGATTACACCTAACCACGGCCTTGTGTGGGCCAGGCTCCCCCCCGACCCCAGGCCCCACGTCCCCCCGGCTGGCCAGGAGCCCTGGGCTCACCCACATTCGCCCCCAGTCCGGCAGCTTGCGGCACTTGGATGGCTCCCCCCGACCGCGGTGCCCACCCCTAAGTCCAGCGCTTGATGACAACACGCGAACGAACTGGCCCCTAGTCCATTCTGCTGCAGCAGCCACGGGCCTCATGAACTGCTCTGGGGGTCCGTGTACAGCCCGCGGGCCCTAGCCTGGGCCCCCCCGGACTAGCGGAACAAACTCCCGGGGGCCATGGCTCCATCTCGGACCCAGAGCGGGGCCCTTTCTGGAAGGGGCTGTGACGAAGTGGGACTGTTCTTAATGTTTCCTCTGAATAGTGTGGGGGTGCCTCAGTTTCCCCTAGGCAGTTCTTAAGTATCTAGGGGGTGGAGTAAGGGTGTATGATCATTGCAGAGCCCTAGAGGGCAGGTGTGTGCAGGAGTCTGGACACAGAGAATGGCCGACACCCTGTTTCCTGGCAACTGATGGCCTGGGCCCTTCCCCCCCTGCAAGGTGAGAGCTGAAGGGTTGGAGAACAAAGGGATCAGGTGACCTCCTGGCCCGGGAAAGGAACAAAGCCCAGAGGAGGAGGGGCTGGAGGGGGTTTTCAGTTTGGGGCTGGCTGGGACATGGAGTGAAGTGCAGACGTGGTTGTCTGGCTCACTGCCCCCCAAAATGGATCCAGCTGAGGGGTCCTGTTCTCTGCACCTACAAGCTCTGTGTTAGACCATGTTCCTGTCGTCTAATAAACCTTCTGTTTTACTGGCTGGCTGAGAGTCACGTCTGACTGCGAAGTTGGGGTGCAGGACCCTCTGGCTTCCCCAGGAGCCCCGCCTGAGCGGACTCGCTGTGGGAAGCGCACGGAGGGGCAGAGGATGCTCAATGCTCCGAGGTCAGACCCAGGAAGGGGGAAGCTGTGTGAGCTGCGTGTCCTGAAGACAGACTGCTCACAGAAAGGCGACTGCCCCAGAGTCCTGACTGGCTTCATGGGGAGCAGTTCCAGAGCATCGCCCAGGGACTCCGTGACAGGGGCTTTCGCCAAATGCGGGTGATTGGGCTCAGCACAGGGTCACTGGGTGAAACTCGCTGGCCTGCAAGGTACAAGGGGGTCAGATGAGATGAGTGAATTCCCCTCCCCGGCCTTAAAAACTGGGGATCCCCCCCACCCCCGCCGCCAGCCAGTCCCTGCCCTGAGGGCAGATCGGGGCCAGAGTCCCCTAGATGGGAAAGGCCCCGTACCGATTCCCTGCCCCCCTGAGCCAGCCAGTCCCTATGCTGGGGGCAGATCAGGGCCGGGGGCCCCCAGAGGGGAAAGGCCCCATGTCCTATTCCCTCACTTCCCCCACCAGCCCCATCGCTGTTTGAGTGTCTGGGAGGCTCTCGGGAGGCACTTTGGCATTTGCTGAGAACAAAGAGTTGAACCCAACGCCAGGGGCTTAAATACCAGCCTGGGGAGGGTTTATGTGTGGGGAGCCCCAGAAGTGAGGGGCACCGGCAGAGCTAGGGGGGGCAGGGCTGGGCTGGCAGGGGGCTGCGGGTCAGGAGTGAGGGGCACCGGCAGGGCGGGGCTGGCAGGGGGCTGCGGGTCGGGAGTGAGGGGCATGAGCAGAGCTGGGGCGGGGGTGGGGAGGGAAGCCCAGAACTAGGATAACAGGGGGCTGCAGATCAGGAGTGAGGGGCACCAGCAGAGCTGGGGGGCGGGGCAGGGCTAGGATAACAGGGGGCTGCGGGTCGGGAGTGAGGGGCACCGGTAGAGCCGTGCGGGGGTGGGTGGGGGGCAGGACTCTCCCATGAGGCTCAGTCCTGGGCAGAATCATCCCATCTTGGTTTCTGGCGCACCCTGGTGGCTGCCCAGGCACCGTCAGCTCCGGCACCCTTCCCCGGCCTGGGGGTTCTTACCCCCTGAGAGACCTGGGGGGTGTTGGAACCGTGTGGAACTGGGGGGGGAGGACGGGAGCATCTGCCCTCCCCCTCCCCCAGCCAACACCTCCTGACCTGGGGCTCTGGGCCCTGCTCCTGGGGGGGCCACCCCCAACTTCACTCACTCCACCCTGTCTCTGGGGTGTGATTGCCAGGCCCACACTCAGCCCCGGGCCCGTATGTGGGGCAGCTCCCTACCCCCTCCCCCGGGATTCAATCCCCCTGTGGGGGTACAGCACCAGGGGCCGGAGCTCAGAGCTTCATTTGTGCCAGGGCTGAGCCCCGGCACGTCTGGGCCTGGCAGTTCAGAGCCCCGGCACCTCCAGGCCATAGTAAACTGGTGACTAAGGCTGGTTCCCAGACCGAGCCGCCCGCCCGCCTGTAGCAACCTCCCTCCAGGCCAGTGAGTCCCCGCTCAGCACCGCCCGCAGCCCTCGCCCCGTGGCCGGCTCCCGACCCACCGCACGCAGCGTGGGTGGGCCCCAGCGTGACGCAGCGGGGAAGTCCCCACGGGGCTCCATGGCAGAGGCTTTCCTGGACGCCGGGCGTGTGAGCTCTGCGGTGCGTCCCTTCGCCGACCAGCCGGTGATTGGCCCCAAGCCGGAACCCGGGTGAGTCTGGGCGTCCGCGTGTGTTACGGCCCCGTGCCCAGGTCCCGCCAGGACCGTGATTCCTCTGCCGTGCGCTGCTGGGGGCAGCCCGGCCGCTCGGTACTGGCCAGAGCCCGTTTTCCCCGTTCTGCGCCGGGAGCGTGTGTCCTGGGAGCTCCCACTCGGCCAGTACCCGGGGCCCAGCGCCAGCCTGGGCCGTGTCCACCCGGCTGGGACAGGAGTTGTGGGAGCGCGAATCGAGAGCCAGAGTCATGCCAAGGAGAGCCTGGTGCATGCTGGGAGGCCACCCAAAAAACCCTGAACATGTGACCCAGGCCTGACCGACGCTGCCTGAGTCTGCCGAGAGCCGGAGCCGATCGCTCTGGGAGAGCCCACAGGAAATGGGGCAATCGGCCGGTGGAGCAATACCTGGTGGGAGGGGCTGAGGGTAACCAGCAGGAATGGGAGCGGGTGGGGCGGCTGTGAAGGAGCGTGAGACCCAGGGGACAGACACCCCCAGGAAGAGGCAGTCACCCCCCACCCCCCCCGACCGCACACACACACCCTTCCCTAGCAGCCGAAGGGGAAGTGGGTGGGTGCAGCTCGGAGGGGACAGTCTCACCCAGGAAGGGCCCTGTGGGGCTGCCCTGCCTGTGGGTCCAGGCTCACAGCACAGACTGCCCCCGGCACTGGATCGAGACGGGTCCTGCTGTGGGTGCTGGAACTTGGGGGGCTGCCGCACCCCTTGGCTGGACGTGGTTTGCAGGGTTTGCAGGGTTCAATGGCTCTCAGCCCCCCACTGGGCATATGGCTCCAGCGCCCCTGGGTCCTGCTGCCGTGAAGGGGCAATGCCCAGAGGGTCCAAGCCCAGGGACACAAATCAGGCCTGGCCCAGCGGGGCCATCCCCCGGCTCCCCAGGAGCGGGGCAGAGAGCTCCCTGCCTGGGCAGCCCCTGTCCGGCTGAGCCTGCGGGGGGCTGGGACTCACTTCTCCAGCAGGGGGCAGCAGCGAGTGCCCGGCACGGCCAGGGTCCAGGCCAGACGCACCCGGGTCCCCTTGGCCCTGCTGGGGGCGGCATCGCACCGGGGGCTCCCGTGGCCTGGCGGCTTCGCGTGCGGGGCCTTTGCTCCCACGCTGCTCCCCCTGCACCCCTGGGCTGTGCCCTGTGACGCTTCCCGGGGTGCCGGGCTGGGAGGCCCCCTGCGACCCCTTGCCCCGCTGTGAGGAGCCTTGTCTGGCCTTACTGGGGGTCAGAGCCCCAAAGCCCCCCTGTCACGGAGTCCCTGGGCGATGCTCTGGAACTGCTCCCCATGAAGCCAGTCAGGACTCTGGGGCAGTCGCCTTTCTGTGAGCAGCCTGTCTTCAGGACACACAGCTCACCCGGCTTCCACCTTCCTGGGTCTGACCTCGGAGCATTCAGCCTCCTCTGCCCCTCCGTGCGCTTCCCACAGCGAGTCCGCTCAGGCGGGGCTCCTGGGGAAGCCAGAGGGTCCTGCACCCCAACTTCGCAGTCAGACGTGACTCTCAGCCAGCCAGTAAAACAGGGGTTTATTAGACGACAGGAACATGGTCTAAAACAGAGCTTGCAGGTGCAGAGAACGGGACCCCTCAGCTGGGTCCATTCTGGGGGGCAGTGAGCCAGACAACCACATCTGCACTTCACTCCATGTCCCAGCCAGCCCCAAACTGAAAACCCCTCCAGCCCCTCCTCCTCTGGGCTTTGTTCCTTTCCCGGGCCAGGTGGTCACCTGATTCCTTTGTTCTCCAACCCTTTAGCTCTCACCTTGCAGGGGGGAAGGGCCCAGGCCATCAGTTGCCAGGAAACAGGGTGTCGGCCATTCTCTGTGTCCAGACTCCTGCACACACCTGCCCTCTAAGGCTTTGCAATGATCATACACCCTTACTCCACCCCCTAGATACTTAAGAACTGCCTAGGGGAAACTGAGGCACCCCCACACTATTCAGAGGAAACATTAAGAACAGTCCCACTTCGTCACATCTCTCCCCCCTTCGAGATCGAACTGAGCGGGGTCACTTTAGCCGGTGACCTGGGGAAGTTCGAAGCCACCAACGTTCCCATGGATGCCCCAGCATCTCTCCCATTCCTTGGTAGGAGTTACACCAGGCCCTTCCATTTTCACACCCTCCCTTAGGTCAGGGGTGGTCGATAGAACTCGCAGGCCGCATGTGGGAAGGTTTATGCAGCCCATGCCCTTTGGCCACCCCAAGAATGTCTCCCCATTGACCATCACCTTCTGCTCCCACTGGAGGTCCGAGGGGCCTGGCCCCAGGAAACTCCACACAGACATATAGGTTGGGGTCAGGAGTGGGAGCCCGTCCACATCCCCAACCATCTGGCTGACGGAGTCTATGGCCTTGGGACCCAGCAAGGGAGCTAGACACCGGGGCTTTTCCACAGGGTCCCCTTGGTTCAAATCGCCAGCCTGCTCAAAGGCAGTGAGGTGGCATCCACACCCCCCCCTCCTTAACCAGGGGCAGCAATTTAGTCTCGAGGTTCCCTGCGGAACTGGCCCCCCGGGGTCTATCCCCACTCACCCCGGGGAGGTCCCCTAGGCCTCTCCGCTCCCCCACCGCCAGTTCATGCTGCTGCTGCTTCTGCAGCTCTTTCTCGGGCTCTCGCTGTCTCCCAGGGTCCTCTTGCTCTCTCAGACTCAGCTCCAATCCCGTCCGTCTCGATCCCCCGATGGGGAACCTGATCGTGAAGACCCCCGTCTGGTCGGGGACAGGAGTCTTGGCGATGCCTGGCTCCCACTCCAGCTGCTCCCAGATCCTGCTATAGCCCCAGTTGGGGTCAGGAATCTGTTCCTTAGAGCGGTCATCCTCCTCCAGCTGCACGATTAACTCTGCTTTGGTGAACTTTCCAACGCTCAACCCTGTCTGTTTGCACAGGGTTACAATGTCCTTCTTAAGGAGACGGTGACAGGCCATCACTCCGCTCCTCCCAAGTTGTTGTGGACTCACAGGCCCGTGTGTTCTCAGCTCCCCACGGTTTCCAGGGAGAACCCCTAGTGTGCCAGCCCTTCTCGAGGTCACCACCTCTTTGCCAGGGTCGAGCTGCAGACTCCTCCGCCCCTAAGACTGCTCACTGCAGTCCCCAGGGGGACCCCATTACTGCACAGTCCTTCTCGCTGGTCACACACTCCCAGGGGTTAACCGCCCCCCGAAACCGCTCCTTTCTGAGCCTTCAGCAGGCCTGGTCCTCGGCAATCCCCCTTCGTGTTACTGCTCCCCAGTCACTTACTGCAGGAAGCGCCATCCACGGGGTGCAGTACATCCCACCGCTGCCACCAGTTGTCACGGAGTCCCTGGGCGATGCTCTGGAACTGCTCCCCATGAAGTCAGTCAGGACTCTGGGGTAGTCGCCTTCCTGTGAGCAGCCTGTCTTCAGGACACACAGCTCACCCGGCTTCCACCTTCCTGGGTCTGACCTCGGAGCATTCAGCCTCCTCTGCCCCTCCGTGCGCTTCCCACAGCGAGTCCGCTCAGGCGGGGCTCCTGGGGAAGCCAGAGGGTCCTGCACCCCAACTTCGCAGTCAGACGTGACTCTCAGCCAGCCAGTAAAACAGGGGTTTATTAGACGACAGGAACATGGTCTAAAACAGAGCTTGCAGGTGCAGAGAACGGGACCCCTCAGCTGGGTCCATTCTGGGGGGCAGTGAGCCAGACAACCACGTCTGCACTTCACTCCATGTCCCAGCCAGCCCCAAACTGAAAACCCCTCCAGCCCCTCCTCCTCTGGGCTTTGTTCCTTTCCCGGGCCAGGTGGTCACCTGATTCCTTTGTTCTCCAACCCTTTAGCTCTCACCTTGCAGGGGGGAAGGGCCCAGGCCATCAGTTGCCAGGAAACAGGGTGTCGGCCATTCTCTGTGTCCAGACTCCTGCACACACCTGCCCTCTAGGGCTTTGCAATGATCATACACCCTTACTCCACCCCCTAGATACTTAAGAACTGCCTAGGGGAAACTGAGGCACCCCCACACTATTCAGAGGAAACATTAAGAACAGTCCCACTTCGTCACACCCCCGTTCAGCCCTCGACAGGTCAGCGATCGGCGCCCCCATCGCCCAGGATCCCCCTGGGGTGCCCAGCCCCTGGCGCTGCCCACTGGCCAAGTTCCCAGCTCCGCTGCCCCCATGGACTCAGACCCCCCAGCTGAGCAGTGACCCCCCCCACCCCTCCCAGTCAGCGCCCCACTCGGCTCCAGCACGGCCAGGCCTTACAGAGACAACCAGGCTGAGTTTATTGGCCGGAGCCCAGAGCTGGAGAAGGAGCCGCTGGAGGCTCCTGTTATTTACTCCTCGTAACTAGGGATCGGGAAATGACAGGAACGGGCAGCAGGTTTAGAACAAACACAAGGAAGTCTTTCTTCCCGCAACGCACCGTCAACCTGTGGAACTCCCTGCCAGAGGATGTTGTGAAGGCCAAGATTATAACAGGGTTCAAAAAAGAACTCAATAAGTTCCTGGAGGATCGGTCCATCAATAGCTATTCGCTAAGATGGGCAGGGATGGTGTCCCTAGCCTCTGTTTGCCAGGAGCTGGGAATGGGCGACAGGGGATGATCACTGGGCGATTCCCGGGTCTGTTCATTCCCTCTGGGGCACCCGGCACTGGCCACTGTTGGCAGACAGGACACTGGGCCGGATGGACCTTGGGTCTGACCCACTCTGGCCGCTCTTACGTTCTCATGGAGTTAACGGGACAATGGGTAACATGGAGAACAAACTGGGGACGCGTTTCCCAGAGTCCCAACGTCCCGAACCCGCCCCTGGAAGCTCCTGCGGGGTTCAGCTCCCGCCAGCATCCGGCTCCCAGCCGCCCGGGCTCCGACGCTCCCTGCAGGAGACAAACCCGCTGGCAGCTGCTCCCCACGGGGCAGGACCCTGGGTGCACCCCGCACCCCGCGATAGCTCCCACCAAGCCAGCGTCTGTCCTCAGAAACGCCTGCCCCCCGCACTGGGCCCTTTTCCCTGCCGGCTGCTTCCCTGGGGATGGGGCAGATGCTCCTGGGGCCTGGCTCCGGGTGGAACCAGCCGCCTGGCGAGCTCGGCACCACCCAGCTGCCCCGGAGCCGGGCACAGAGAGAACGGCCCGGTGCCTCCTGTCTGCCAGGGACGGGCCTGGCGCCTCCCGCTGCCCGGCTGGAACCAGCCCCTGAGACCCAGGCCAGACACACAGCCCCGGACGTGACCCCGGGCACACGGCTCGCCACGGTCACTGCGCCCAGCGATGCCAGCTGTGGGCAGGGACCCCACGAGCCCCTTTGGGGGCTGGTCTGTAGACATCAGAGCCGGGGGCCCCATGAGCCCCACGGTGCCCTGTGCCCTCCGCCAGGGGTCCCAGGTCCCAGCCGGGCGGGTCGGCATCGCTGTTCGCAGCTCTGCACGGGAGAACTGCCCCAGGGAGGGGAAGATGCAGGGCCGGGCACTGGAGGCAGGGTGGGGGGGAAGCCCTGGGCGGGGACCCCTGGCCCTGGTTTGGGAACCAATGGGGCACTGGGGAGACCCGGGTCCGAGTCCCTGCAGCCCCACAGACTCCCCGTGGGACCCAGGCTGGTCACTGAGCCGTCTGGGCCCCTCTGTGCAGTGGGGAGCTCCCGCGGCCTGGGGGGGACACAGCTCAGTGTGCCAGGCTCAGGTCAGGCGGGCAGAAAACAGGGCACGTGCCCCGGGCTGGGGGGTGTTTGGTCCTGAGACGTCCCCGAGCCGGTGGCAGAGGCGAGCTCCCAAATACTGTGCTGGGCAGAATGGAGCCAGAGCCACTCACAGGCGCCGAGTTTCTGATTTCTTTGGAGGGGCCCAGACGCCGCGGTGATGGGCGCCAGGGAAGCAGCCTCGATGGACGGACCCCCCGGGCCGGGCGGTGGCTGTTTCTGCCCTTTAACGCTTCATCGGCGGGACGTCCCCGGGCGGCGGGACCCAGGCTCGGGGATGCGCCTTTCCCAGCATGCACTGGGCCGCTCCCAGCATGCACCGGGGGGGCCGGAGGGGGCGTCACTTCTTCAGCTCCTCGTACACGTCCCGCTGTCGGGGCTGCAGCGTCTGGGGGAAACGGGGACGATTCAGCCAGAGACGCCCCAGGGGAGGGCCCAGTCCCCTCCCCCCCGTGGGACCCCAACAGCCCCTCCCACACCAGGGGCCCATCCTCCCCCTCCCAGTGCTGGGCCCCCCATAGCGCCTCCCCTCAGCCCTGAGGCTCCCGGCTGGTCCCCTTCTGGCTCACTCTGCTCCCCCCGTTCTGGGATGTGTTAACCAGCCCCGTTCTCAGCAATAGGGCTTCTGGGGGGCAGCTCCCTCCTCCCCGCACTGGGTCCGAACCCCCCTCAGGAGGAGGATACAGCGCAAGGGGCCGGTGCTTACCTGGTACGTGGGGCTGGGGTCAGGGGGGCTCCTGGGCTGGGCCTGGGGGAGACAGAGGCAAGAGGGGCTTTAGCACCAGACCACAGAGACCCCCCCCCACCCCTCCAGCCGAGCTCGGGGTGGGGGGAGGGACCCTGAGAGAGTCAGTGGGACCCAGGGCTTGTGTAACCCTCCCCCACCCCCGCCCAAAGGGGACAGGGTAAACTGGCTGGGGGCTGCGGTTCGGGACTGAGGGGCATCCGCAGAGGAGGGGCTGGGCCTGGAATAGAGGGGGGTGGAGGTGGCCCTTGTCACTCACCACTGGCCCCGTCCCGACTGTCGGGGGCAGGTTCTCGTACACCGGGACAGGTGCCTCGTTCTCCTTGGGGGTCTCGTTCCAGCAGCGAGAGTCTGGGAGGAATCATCAGAGATGCTGGAATTGGGGTCCTGGCTCCCAGCCCCCTGCTCTAACCACTAGACCCAAGCCCCCTCCCAGAGCTGGGAGAGAACCCAGGAGTCCTGGCTCTCCCGGGGGGGCCGGGTGTCACTCACAGAGGAAATAGGCCCCGACTCCGACCAGCGCCGCCCCCGCCAGCAACCCGATGACGATCCCAGCGACGGCTCCGGCAGAGAGACCTGGACGAGGGGCGACTGGGGCTGGAGGAGAGATGTGGGGAGGGTTGGATCAGTCGGTCAGTAACAATCCCCCCACGCCGCTCACTGCAGCCTGGGCCCTTAGTGCCGCACTGGGGCGTTGGTGCTAGCAGTGGGATCCCTGTGTCTGCAGCGCGTTGTTCCATCCCGGGGACTCACCCGTCCCTGTCACTCGCACGGCGACAGACGCCCGGGCAGTGCGGTTGGTAATTGGGTTGTGAGCCTGGCACTCGTACGTGCCCTGGTGAGCTAAGGTCGTGGGGTTAAAGGTCAAGCTGGTCCCGGTCTCGTTAGTGTCGGTGCCATTGAGGACCCAGCGATAGCTCGGGGCTGGGACGGAGTCGGCGACGCACGACAGGGTGAGAAGGGACCCGAGGGTCAGGTCGATGGGTCCTGGCGGGTCTATCCTGGCAGAGTCTGGCCCGTCTACACAGAGAGGGAGAGGATCAAGGGAAAGGACAGCGCCAGTGAGAGATCCCCATATTAACAGCCCCGGTGCCCCACCCCAGAGATGGCTGCATCTCCGTGGCTGGGCGATGCCGGCAGGGCCGGGGGCAGCGCGGCCGGGGGACGGGGCTGCAGTTACTCACAGGCCACCGTCACGTTGCTGGGCTCGCTGCGTTCGGTGCTGACGGGGTTCCTGACCTCGCACTGGTAGGCGCCGGCATCGCCCCGGGTGACACCCGACACCGTGAGGGTCCGGTTGTCAGGGGACAGCCCCAGCCGGTCACTGGGCGCGAGGGACGCCCCGTCCCGGAGCCAGAGCAGGGTGTCGGCGTGGGGGGAGCTGTTACACGTGAGGGTGAAGGTCCCGTTCTCCAGCACCTGGGCTTGGTTTGGCGTCACCGTGGGCTTGGGCAGCATTTCTGGGAACAGAGAGAGCATCCCTGGGGGAGCAGCTGGATCCACCCCGACCCCAGGGGAGCCCTCGCTCTAGGGGGCTCCTGCCCCGCAGCCCTGTGGAGGATTCAGACCCAGCTCCCTGGCAGCAGTAGTGAGCTGTTATCCAGCCACAGACTTTATTGTAGGGCTACACGGCTACATGGGAAAGAGTGGGGTTCTGGGAGCCAGGACTCCTGGGTTCTCTCCCCAGCTCTGGGAGGGGAGTGGGGGCTGGTGGGTCAGAGCAGGGGGGGCTGGGAGCCAGGACTCCTGGGTTCGATCCGGGCAGGGCAGGGGAGTGGGGTCTGCATGGGGAGGTCTGTGGAGCCGGCAGAATGGGGTTAATGCAGATTATACCAACTGCGACAGCAGCAGCTGTTGGGGGGGGTCACTCCCCATCCATGTTCAGTCCTGGCTCCCAGCTCAGGGAGGGGGCGTCTGGGGGCCCAGAGCCCCACATCTCTGTGTATTGGGGGGTCATCATCTCTTGGGGGCAGGGGGTGGGTTGCCACATACAGGGCAGGGTCTGTGTTTGGGGGCGGGTCCCCCCCATGACCCAGCCAGGCTCATCCCGGGGGAGAGGCCCAGAGCCCATCGCTGGGGCCGGGACAGGGAAGGGGCAGGGCCCAGGGGTGGCTCTTACCAGAGACGGGCAGATGCACCGTGCGGAGGCCAGAGCTAGTCGGGCTCTGAATATCCACCGTGTATTTCCCGGTGTCATTGAGCCTTAACCCCGCGATGTGCAGGGCGCAGTCCGGCCCCGCTGTCTCCCGCCCCGTGTGGGCCAAGTCGTTGTTCTGGACGGGGGGTGGTCCTGGGAAGTAGGTGAGGATCCGGCTGCTTGGATCCGTGGTCGCTGATTGGTACCAGATGCAGGACGTGAAGTCCTGTGGCGGCTTCTGGGGGGCCAGGGTGACGCCCCCTCCCACCGCGGGGCTCGGCGGGGTGAGGACGATGGTCACCGGGGTCTGGGCCGGCGCCGGCTGGAGGCAGGAGCCCAGGACGGAGGCTGCGGGGGGAGACCAGAGAGGCAGATACCAAGTGGTGCCCCTCACTCCCGACCTGCAGCCCCTCCGTTTGCATTTGCACTGTCCCCTGTTACAGTCCTTGGTGTCTGGGACACCTGGGTTCCCCCCCCACCCCCGCTCCACCGTCTCAGCTGCAAGGGACCCCTCGCCAGGTGCCGCCCCGCCGCCTTTTGCTGCAGCCGGACCTGCCTCGACCCAGGGGAGGCGTCTCTGGGCCGGGACCCTGGAGTCCGGACCCACAGGCAGGGCAGCCCCACGGGGCCCCTCCGGCCTCAGGCTCACTTCCCCGTCGCTTTGGAGGAAGGAACCCGTGCCGGGGGGGTGTGGGGGGGTAGGGAAAGGGTCTTCTCCCTTCTTCCCCCGCTCCCCCACGGGGTGCCGGGTCCCTGGGTCTCTGCCTGGCTCTGGTTCCGCCTGCTAGACCTGGGGGGAGGGAATTCAGTGGGGGGGGCAGGGTGTGTGTCCCCCAGTTCTCTAGCCCAGAGAGACACAAGCAAACACTGATCCCTGCTGCGGGACAGGGGCTTCTGTGCGTGTCCCCGCGGCTTGGGGGCTCAGCCTCGGGGGAGGATGGGGTTGGAGCCAGCCTGGGAAAGGAAGCGTCAGAGCCCCCCTCCGACTACTCCAGCCCTGGGGTGCCCCTCGCCCAGCTCTGCCGGGGCCCCTGAGTCCCGACCCACAGCCCCTCCGCTTTCATTCACACTGGCTCCTATTGCAGCCCTTTTTGTCCCGGACACCTGGGTCCCACGTTCTCCCCCTCTGACCTGCCAGGAGAATCCCTGTCCAAGGGCCGCCCGGTCTGTGGGGGATTCGCCCCATCGCCCTTCGCTGCTGCGGGACCCGCCGGGACGGCAGAGACGCCTGGTTCCCAGCTGGGGGCAAAGGGCAGAGACGGGGGAAGCTGGAGGGAGCGGAGCCGGCACGAAGCACCTCCCTTGCCCCTCCCAGCCCCTTTGGCACCGTGCCCCCCCTTTCCTGACAGCCCTGCCTGCCTCCCCTGCCGGGGGAGGGACTCACCCGCCCCTCCCCCTGCCCCCACCCAGACACGGGGGCGGGGGGGTGCAGCAATCCGAGCCCGCCTGCCCCCTTGAGCGGGGGGTCTGGCCCTGGCAGATGTGTGTGGGGGGGGTCACACAGCGCAGAAATCGGCCCCTGGGGGGCTGGTGCATGAAAGGGGGCAGGGCCCCCCAGCCTCCAGGACTCCTACTCCCCCTGTTCTCCCCAGATATTGCCCTCCAGTGGAGGCTGTGTGGAGGGGGGGCTCATCCCTGGAAGTCACCTGTGGGAAGTGGGAGACAAACCCCCCGTTAGGGAGTGGGGGGCACAGGGAGACCTCTGGGGGGGGGCAGAGCGCAGACTGACGGGAATCTGGGACATTTCTGGGAGCCAAAGCCCCCCCCCGGCAGGATGGGCCGGGGCTGGGGGGAACAGGACAGAGTGTGAGGCCCCTGGGCACAGACAGACACAGAGCTGAGCTGAGCAGCCTGATCCCGCCCCGCCTGTGGGCCCATGTGTGTCCACCCACCCCCACAGACACCCCCCCACACACACACACCTGCACACACCCATAGACACCCCCATGATACACACCCACACCCCCCACCCATCCCCACCCATAGACACACCCACCCACACACCCGTACGATACACACACACCCCAGCCCCTCACACCCATACACACCCATGCACACACCATAGAAACACCGACACCCCCATGATACACCCCCACAACCCCACACTCATACACACTGTCACGGAGTCCCTGGGCGATGCTCTGGAACTGCTCCCCATGAAGTCAGTCAGGACTCTGGGGTAGTCGCCTTTCTGTGAGCAGCCTGTCTTCAGGACACACAGCTCACACAGCTTCCACCTTCCTGGGTCTGACCTCAGAGCATTCAGCATCCTCTGCCCCTCCGTGCGCTTCCCCCCAGCGAGTCCGCTCAGGCGGGGCTCCTGGGGAAGCCAGAGGGTCCTGCACCCCAACTTCGCAGTCAGACGTGACTCTCAGCCAGCCAGTAAAACAGAAGGTTTATTAGACGACAGGAACATGGTCTAAAACAGAGCTTGCAGGTGCAGAGAACGGGACCCCTCAGCTGGGTCCATTCTGGGGGGCAGTGAGCCAGACAACCACGTCTGCACTTCACTCCATGTCCCAGCCAGCCCCAAACTGAAAACCCCCTCCAGCCCCTCCTCCTCTGGGCTTCGTTCCTTTCCCGGGCCAGGTGGTCACCTGATTCCTTTGTTCTCCAACCCTTCAGCTCTCACCTTGCAGGGGGGGAAGGGCCCAGGCCATTAGTTGCCAGGAAACAGGGTGTCGGCCATTCTCTGTGTCCAGACTCCTGCATACACCTGCCCTCTAGGGCTCTGCAATGATCATACACCCTTACCCCACCCCCTAGATACTTAAGAACTGCCTAGGGGAAACTGAGGCACCCCCACACTATTCAGAGGAAACATTAAGAACAGTCCCACTTCGTCACACACACCCGCACATACACCCATAGACACCCCCACGATCCATACCCATACACCCACCCCCGCACCCACCCCAGTATACACCCACACACACCCCACACACACACCATACACCCCCACACCCCCACCCCCACACACAGACCCATAGACTCATCCACTCACCCAGCCCCCCTACACCCATAAACACTCCCAAACACCCACCCACACACACACCCCCTCCACACCCATCCACCCCACCTCCAGTATATACCCACACACACACCCACACACACCCAGACCACGGGGTGCAGGGGGCTCGGCCCAGCTGCGGGGCCATAATCACAGGGTCCACGGAGGCCGCGTGCGGGGCCTTTGCTCTCGCTCTGCTCCCCCTGCACCCCTGGGCTGCACCGTGTGACGCTTCCCGGGGTGCCGGGCTGGGAGGCAACGCGAGCCCTTGTCCCGCTGTGACGAGCCTTGTCTGGCCTTGCTGGGGGTCTGACCCCCACTCCATGGACAGCAGAACCCTCCCCCCCACTGAACCAGTTTGCTGGGGGGGGGGTTCGTTTGCCCCTCCCCCTCTGGGGTGCCTGGTTCCTGAGTCTCTGTGTGGGGCTGGATCTAGGGGATCTAGGGGAGAGGAAGTTCAGTGACGGGGGGGCTGGGTGTGTCCCCCCCATGCTCTGGGACAGAGACACAAACAAACAGCTGATCCCTGCTAATCCCCCATACAAAGCAGGATCTGGGGGGAACAATGGAGCTTTTGTGGGGCCCCCTGGGAGCCTGGGCTGGGCCCCAGCCTGGGGAGGGAAGCGTCAGGGCCTCGCATCTGCGACCCCGGTCCTGGGATCCCCCCACCGCAGCTCTGCCGCTGCCCCTCACTCCCCACTCACAGCCCCTCTACTTTCACTTGAACGGTGCCCATTGGAGGCCTTTGTGTCCTGGACACCTGGGTCCCATGTTCCTCCCTCTTCCCCCCCCCCACCTGCCAGGAGAATCCCTGTCCAAGGGCCGCCCTTCGCAGAGACGCCTAGTTCCCAGCTGGGGGCAAAGGGCAGAGATGGGGGAAGTGGGGGGCAGGGAGGGGAGCTGGCACGAAGCACCTCCCTTGCCCCTCCCAGCCCAGGTACAGGGCAGGGGGTGTGGTCCCTTTGGCACCATGCCCCACATTTCCCGACAACCCTGCCTGCCCCTGGGGGGAGGGGGACTCACCCGCCCCTCCCCCTGCCCCCACCCTGACGCGGGGGGGCGGGGGTGTCGCAATCCAGTCGCTGCAGCATCAGGGGAATCTGATACGGACACGACAGGGCCCCCACTGCCCCCTCCCTGGGGGGTCTGGCCCCAGCAGACATGTGGGGGGGGGTATCGCATGAGCAAGGGAATTGTCCCTGGGGGGGTAAGTGCTTGACAGAGGGGAGGACCCCCCTAGCCTCCAGGGATCCTGCCCCCCCCCGATAGTCTCCCCAGTGGGGGGTGGGACAGGCCCAGGGACAGCAATTCCGGGCCCCAGGGCACAGCAGTCAATGCCCCCCCAACCCCCCCGAAAGGGACAGCCGAGGGTTACGACAGGTTCGTACCTGCTGTGCGGAAGGTGTGGCCTAGCTTGGCCTCCTTGCAGCACCAGGAGGAAACAAATCCTGAGCCTGGGGGTCAGCGGTGGGATTTGTTCGTTTGAATGATCTGTTTAAATTCAATCCATACATTGTGGGAGGCAATTAATGAATCTAGAAACCATTCCAAGAAGCGCAAAGGAAGAAAACACCCGAAGTCTCGAGGTGGCCGATTAAACACCCCATGGTGAGTCACGTGTAACCGAATGAGAAGGGAAAGCGGGTCTACAGGATGTGACTGAATGTGACCAAGAACGTTACTGTCACGGAGTGTGGGGGAGTCCAGGCCCTGCACCCCTCTTCCTGGGATCCACTGAGACCCTCAGCCAGCCAGTAAAACAGAAGGTTGATTGGACAACAGGAACACAGTCCCCAACAGAGCTTGTGCGTACCCCCAGGACCCCTCAATCACGTCCTTCTGGGGGAGCAGGGAGCTTAGACCCCAGCCCTGGGGTTCCCTGTGTTCCTCCACCCAGCCCCAAACTGAAAACTAACCCCCCCCAGCAGGCTCCCTCCTGCAGCCTGTCTTCCATTCCTGGCAGAGGTGTCACCTCCTCCTCCCCCTCCCGGCTCAGGTGACAGGCTCTCAGGTCTCCCATCCCCAGGGCACATTCCCAGGTCAACACTCCCCCCTCCCTGCTGCGTCCCATCTCTCCCCCCTTCCAGACCGAACAGAGCGGGGTCACTGAGACCAGTGACCTGGGGAAGTTCGGGGCCCCCTCTCCGGGACAGCGCATCCGCTATCAGGTTGGCCCTTCCCTTCACGTGGACCACGTCCATGTCGTAATCCGGCAGGAGCAGGCTCCATCTCAGGAGCTTGGCGTTGGCTCCTTTCATCTGTGCAGCCAGGTCAGGGGTGTCACGGAGTCCCTGGGCGATGCTCTGGAACTGCTCCCCATGAAGCCAGTCAGGACTCTGGGGCAGTCGCCTTTCTGTGAGCAGCCTGTCTTCAGGACACACAGCTCACACAGCTTCCACCTTCCTGGGTCTGACCTCGGAGCATTCAGCATCCTCTGCCCCTCCGTGCGTTTTCCCCCAGCGAGTCCGCTCAGGCGGGGCTCCTAGGGAAGCCAGAGGGTCCTGCACCCCAACTTCGCAGTCAGACGTGACTCTCAGCCAGCCAGTAAAACAGAAGGTTTATTAGACGACAGGAACATGGTCTAAAACAGAGCTTGCAGGTGCAGAGAACGGGACCCCTCAGCTGGGTCCATTCTGGGGGGCAGTGAGCCCCCTCCTCCTCTGGGCTTTGTTCCTTTCCCAGGCCATGTGGTCACCTGATTCCTTTGTTCTCCAACCCTTTGCTTTCACCTTGCAGGGGGGGAAGGGCCCAGGCCATCAGTTGCCAGGAAACAGGGTGTCGGCCATTCTCTGTGTCCAGACTCCTGCACACACCTGCCCTCTAGGGCTCTGCAATGATCATACACCCTTACCCCACCCCCTAGATACTTAAGAACTGCCTAGGGGAAACTGAGGCACCCCCACACTATTCAGAGGAAACATTAAGAACAGTCCCACTTCGTCACAACAACATCCTCTGGCAGGGAGTTCCAGAGGTTGACGGTGCGTTGCGGGAAGAAAGACTTCCTTGTGTTTGTTCTAAACCTGCTGCCCGTTCCTGTCATTTCCCGATCCCTAGTAACGAGGAGGAAATAACAGGAGCCTCCAGCGGCTCCTTCTCCAGCTCTGGGCTCCGGCCAATAAACTCAGCTTGGTTGTCTCTGTAAGGCCTGGCCATGCTGGGGCTGAGTGGGGTGCTGACTGGGGGGGGTAACTGCTCAGCTGGGGGGTCCGAGTCCGTGGGGGCAGCGGAGCTGGGAACTTGGCCAGTGGGCAGCGCCAGGGGCTGGGCACCCCCGGGTGGATCCTGGGCGATGGGGGCGCCGATCGCTGACCTGTGGAGGGCTGAGTGGGGGGCTTCAGGGCTCTGACCCCCAGTAAGGCCAGACAAGGCTCCTCAGAGCAGGGCAAGGGGTCGCGGGGGGCCTCCCAGCCCGGCACCCCGGGAAGCGTCACACGGCACAGCCCAGGGGTGCAGGGAAGCAGCGTGGGAGCAAAGGCCCCGCACGCGAAGCCGCCAGGCCACGGGAGCCCCCGGCGCGATGCCGCCCCCAGCAGGGCCAAGGGGACCCGGGTGCGTCTGGCCCGGACCCTGGCCGTGCCGGGCACTCGCTGCTGCCTCCTGCTGGAGAAGGGAGGCCCAGGCCCCCGCAGGCTCAGCCGGACAGGGGCTGCCCCGGCAGGGAGCTCTCGGCCCCGCTCCTGGGGAGCCGGGGGATGGCCCCGCTGGGCCAGGCCTGATTTGTGTCCCTGGGCTTGGACCCTCTGGGCTTTGCCCCTTCACGGCAGCAGGACCCAGGGGCGCTGGAGCCATATGCCCAGTGGGGGGCTGAGAGCCATTGAACCCTGCAAACCCTGCAAACCACGTCCAGCCAAGGGGTGCGGCAGCCCCCCAAGTTCCAGCACCCACAGCAGGACCCGTCTCGATCCAGTGCTGGGGGGCAGTCTGTGCTGTGAGCCTGGACCCACAGGCAGGGCAGCCCCACAGGGCCCCTCCTGGGTGAGACTGTCCCCTCCGAGCTGCACCCACCCACTTCCCCTTCGGCTGCTAGGGAAGGGTGTGTGTGTGCGGTCGGGGGGGGGGGGGGGGGACTCTGCCTCTTCCTGGGGGTGTCTGTCCCCTGGGTCTCACGCTCCTTCACAGCCCCCCCACCCGCTCCCGTTCCTGCTGGTTACCCTCAGCCCCTCCCACCGGGTATTGCTCCACCGGCCGATTGCCCCATTTCCTGTGGGCTCTCCCAGAGCGATCGGCTCCGGCTCTCGGCAGACTCAGGCAGCGTCGGTCAGGCCTGGGTCACATGTTCAGGGTTTTTTGGGTGGCCTCCCAGCATGCACCAGGCTCTCCTTGGCATGACTCTGGCTCTCAATTCGCACTCCCACAACTCCTGTCCCAGCCGGGTGGACACGGCCCAGGCTGGCGCTGGGCCCCGGGTACTGGCCGAGTGGGAGCTCCCAGGACACACGCTCCCGGCGCAGAACGGGGAAAACGGGCTCTGGCCGGTACCGAGCGGCCGGGCTGCCCCCAGCAGCACACGGCAGAGGAATCACGGTCCTGGCGGGACCTGGGCACGGAGCCGTAACACACGCGGACGCCCAGACTCACCCGGGTTCCGGCTTGGGGCCAATCACCGGCTGGTCAGCGAAGGGACGCACCGCAGAGCTCACACGCCCGGCGTCCAGGAAAGCCTCTGCCATGGAGCCCCGTGGGGACTTCCCCGCTGCGTCATGCTGGGGCCCACCCACGCTGCGTGCGGTGGGTCGGGAGCCGGCCACGGGGCGAGGGCCGTGGGCGGTGCTGAGCGGGGACTCACTGGCCTGGAGGGAGGTTGCTACAGGCGGGCGGGTGGCTCGGTCTGGGAACCAGGCTTATTCAATAGTTTATTAAGATCCGTGGGAGACGACGTGGGTGGGGGCACCCGACATTTGCTGGTGGTAGAAAGTCGGGGTCTGGGGCACTGCGGGGAGGCCGGGACCCTGACCCAGGAGGAGCTGGAGGACCCGGCAGACCGGAGCGACAGCCACGGCCTGGACGCCGACCTCGCAGGGCTCACCGGCACACGCTTCGGGGCTAAGAACAAGATTTCCTCTGCAGCTGGGGGCTCAGCGGGGCCGCGACAGAGCAGGAGAGAGCCCTGGGCGTGGGGGGGCAGTCGCAGGATAACGGAGAGTCCCCTGGGGATGCGACTGTGAGCACGACAGGCCTGGGATGGCTCAGGTCTGTCCTGCAGCGCGGCCGGATTAGTCCCACCGGCCGCACCCTGGTGAGCCTCGGCTGGGAGCCGGGCGGCCGCTCTGTCCCCCGGGTGGAGAAAGGGGAAGGCAGCCGGGAGCCGGTGCAGAGGTGCTGCCAGGCTGGGCAGGGGCTGGAGGGTCTGTCCTAGGAGCGGGGCCTGGCAGCTGGGCTGGTTAGGCGGCGGGGGCGGGGGCTGAGCGCTCGCAGTAACTGCAATGGGGGTGTAACTCCCCAGGCTGTGGCGGGGGGGGAGAGAGTTCAGCCCAAGGACCCCGGTCCCACAGACCAGGCCGGACACTGCAGGGTTTCTAGTGTTACCAGAGAGCTGGACAAACTGACGGGTGGGGCTTGTGATGGGGCTGGGCCAGGCCAAGGGCAGGGGCTGGGCTCAGCAGCTCCGGGGTCATGCCTGGTTTACCTCTCAGGTTGCTAATGCTCATGCTTCAGGGTCTCAGCCAGCTGCCGGCAGGGGTCAGGCAGGGATCTCTCCCCCTCATCCCCGTGTATTCTGGGAGGTTTTTATCTCCTTCCTGCAAAGCATGGGGGGCGGCCAGGCCTGGGGCTGGGCTCTGCGGGGCTCCGAGCGTCTCTCTCTCTCTCTCTCTCTGGCAGGTGCTGGGCTGTCTGGTTCTTGCTCACACACCCACTGTCCAGCTGGTCGCCACGTCTGGGCTCAGGGAGCTTTTTCCCCCCGCTCAGACTGGCAGGGCCCCTGGGGGACTCCCCTCCCTCTGCAGCGTGGGGTGGGTCACTGGCCGGGGTTCTCTGGGTCTCTCTCTATCTCCCGCCCTGCTGCACCTGGACCCCCGGTCCCGTGGCACAAAATGGGCTGGGCCCCTGGGGGCAGTGACACTTTGACTTCGGGCACTAGATGCAGCAGGCAGGTGCTGGGGGGGGGCTGGGGGCTGGTGGGACGCAGGAGCTCAGATTGACAGACTGGTCCCATCCGGCCTGGCTCACTGACAGCCGAGCCCCTGGCTCACCCCCCTGCCCATGGCTGTGATGGGCCCCTGTCATGGAGTCCCTGGGCGATGCTCTGGAACTGCTCCCCATGAAGCCAGGCAGGACTCTGGGGGAGTCTCCTCTCGGGGAGCAGCCTGTCTGCAGGACACACAGCTCACCCGGCTTCCACCTTCCTGGGTCTGACCCCAGAGCCTCCAGCCTTCTCTGCCCCTCCAGGCACTTCCCACAGCAAGTCCACCCAGGCAGGGCCACTGGGGAAGCCAGAGGGTCCTGCCCCCCAACTCCGCAGTCAGACGGGACTCTCAGCCAGCCAGTAAAACAGAAGGTTTATTAGACGACAGGAACATGGTCTAACACAGAGCTTGTAGGTGCAGAGAAGAGGACCCCTCAGCTGGGTCCATTTTGGGGGGCAGTGAGCCAAACAACCCCATCTGCCCTTCACTCCATGTCCCCAGCCAGCCCTAAACTGAAATTCTCTCCTGCTCCTCCTCCTCTGGGCTTTGTCCCTTTCCGGGCCAGGAGGTCACCTGATTCCTTTGTTCTCCAACCCTTTAGCTCTCACCTTGCAGGGGGGAAGGGCCCAGGCCATCAGTGGCCAGGAAACAGGGTGTCGGCCATTCTCTGTGTCCAGACCCCTGCACACACCTGCCCTCTAGGGCTCTGCAGGATCGTACACCCTTATCCCACCCCCTAGATACTTAAGAACTGCCCAGGGGAAAGTGAGGCACCCCCCCACAATATTCGGAGGAAACATTAAGAACAGTCCCGCTTCGTCCCACAGCCTGCCCCACGGCTGGCTGCCTGGGGTCTGAGCCCATGGGGAGCCCCAGAAGACAATGGCCCCTCCCGTTGCCGGGGCGTTTGGCACCTAGCAACAAATGCCCAGGGATTTCCCGGCCCCCGGGAGGAGGCCGGGGGGGCAGGAGGGGCTGGGGGGTTGTTGAGTGGGGGCTGCAGGAGGCGGCTGGCCTGGGACTGTGGAGGGCTCAGGGGGCTCCAGGCTCCGGCCTGACCCAGGTGTCCTACCCAGGGGCGGGCTGTCGGGATGCCGGGCACTGTAGCTCCTCCAGGTTTTGCACCCGGCGTTCCGGCCACGGGCTCCGCGCCCTGTCGCCCGGGGTCCCTGCTGCCCTGGGTCCCGGACCCCTGCCGGCCCCTAGCTCTGGCCTGAGCCTCTGCAGCGTTACACCCGTCTGCGTCCCCCCTCCCCGAGCCACGGCCCTGAGCGCCTGGCACTCACCCCTGGGCCCGCCCGGGCTGCAGGGGCAGGTTCTCGTACTCCGGGGGGGGTCGCTTGCTCCCTCCGCCTGCAACATTAAGGAAACATGAAGAACAGTCCCACTTTGTCACAACGGCTACATGGGAAAGAGTGGGGTTCTGGGAGCCAGGACTCCTGGGTTCTCTCCCTGGCTCTGGGAGGGGAGTGGGGGCTGGTGGGTTAGAGCAGCGGGGGCTGGGAGCCAGGACTCCTGGGTTCTCTCCCCGGCTCTGGGAGGGGAGTGGGGGCTGGTGGGTTAGAGCAGCGGGGGCTGGGAGCCAGGACTCCTGGGTTCGATCGGGGCAGGGCAGGGGAGTGGGGTCTGCATGGGGAGGTCTGTGGAGCCGGCAGAATGGGGTTAATGCAGATTATACCAACTGCGACAGCAGCAGCTGTTGGGGGGGGTCACTCCCCATCCATGTTCAGTCCTGGCTCCCAGCTCAGGGAGGGGGCATCTGGGGGCCCAGGGCCCCACATCTCTGTGTATTGGGGGGTCATCATCTCTTGGGGGCAGGGGGGTGGGATGCCACATACAGGGCAGGGTCTGTGTTTGGGGGCGGGTCCCCCCCATGACCTAGCCAGGCTCATCCCCGGGGGAGAGGCCCAGAGCCCATCGCTGGGGCGGGGACGGGGAAGGGGCAGGGCCCGGGGGTGGCACTTACCAGAGACGAGCAGATGCACCGTGCGGAGGCCAGGGCTAGTCGGGCTCTGAATATCCACCGTGTATTTCCCGGTGTCATTGAGCCTTAACCCCGCGATGTGCAGGGCGCAGCCCGGCCCCGCTGTCTCCCGCCCCGTGTGGGCCGGGCCGGGGGTCTGGACGGGGGGTGGTCCTGGGAAGTAGGTGAGGATCCGGCTGCTTGGATCCGTGGTCGCTGATCGGTACCAGCTGCACGACAGCAAGTCCTGTGGCGGCTTCTGGGGGGCCAGGCTGACGCCCCCTCCCACCGCGGGGCTCGGCGGGGTGAGGACGATGGTCACCAGGGTCTGGGCCGGCGCCGGCTGGAGGCAGGAGCCCAGGACGGAGGCTGCGGGGGGAGACCAGAGAGGCAGATACCAAGTGGTGCCCCTCACTCCCGACCTGCAGCCCCTCCGTTTGCATTTGCACTGTCCCCTGTTACAGTCCTTGGTGTCTGGGACACCTGGGTTCCCCCCCCCCACCCCCGCTCCACCCTCTCAGCTGCAAGGGACCCCTCGCCAGGTGCCGCCCCGCCGCCTTTTGCTGCAGCCGGACCTGCCTCGACCCAGGGGAGGCGTCTCTGGGCCGGGACCCTGGAGTCCGGACCCACAGGCAGGGCAGCCCCACGGGGCCCCTCCGGCCTCAGGCTCACTTCTCCTTCGCTTTGGAGGAAGGAACCGGTGCGGCGGGGGGTGGGGGGGGGGTAGAGAAAGGGTCTTCTCCCTTCTCCCCCCGCCCCCCCACGGGGTGCCGGGTCCCTGGGTCTCTGCCTGGCTCTGGTTCCGCCTGCTAGACCTGGGGGGAGGGAATTCAGTGGGAGGGGGGGGCAGGGTGTGTGTCCCCCAGTTCTCTAGCCTAGAGAGACACAAGCAAACACTGATCCCTGCTGCGGGACACAACGGGGCTTCTGTGCGTGTCCCCGCGGCTTGGGGGCTCAGCCTCGGGGGAGGGTGGGGTTGGAGCCAGCCTGGGAAAGGAAGCGTCAGAGCCCCCCTCCGACTACTCCAGCCCTGGGGTGCCCCTCGCCCAGCTCTGCCGGGGCCCCTGAGTCCCGACCCACAGCCCCTCCGCTTTCATTCACACTGGCTCCTATTGCAGCCCTTTTTGTCCCGGACACCTGGGTCCCACGTTCTCCCCCTCTGACCTGCCAGGAGAATCCCTGTCCAAGGGCCGCCCGGTCTGTGGGGGATTCGCCCCATCGCCCTTCGCTGCTGCGGGACCCGCCGGGACGGCAGAGACGCCTGGTTCCCAGCTGGGGGCAAAGGGCAGAGACGGGGGAAGCGGGAGAGAGCGGAGCCGGCACGAAGCACCTCCCTTGCCCCTCCCAGCCCAGGTATGGGGCAGGGGGTGCGTGTCACGGAGTGTGGGGGAGTCCAGGCCCTACACCCCTCTTCCTGGGATCCACTGAGACTCTCAGCCAGCCAGTAAAACAGAAGGTTTATTGGACAACAGGAACACAGTCCACAACAGAGCTTGTGGGTACAACCAGGACCCCTCAATCACGTCCTTCTGGGGGAGCAGGGAGCTTAGACCCCAGCCCTGGGGTTCCCTGTGTTCCTCCCCCCAGCCTCCAAACTGCCAACTAAACTCACCCCGCAGGTTCCCTGCTGCAGCCTCTGTTCACATTCCTGGGCAGAGGTGTTACCTCCCCCTCCCCCTCCTGGCTCAGGTGACAGGCTCTCAGGTCTCCCATCCCCAGGGCACATTCCCAGGTCAACACTCCCCCCTCCCTGCTGAGTCACATCGTCACATCTCTCCCCCCTTCGAGACTGAACTGAGCGGGGTCACTGTGACCAGTGACCTGGGGAAGTTCGGGGCCCCCTCTCCGGGACAGCGCATCCGCTATCAGGTTGGCACTTCCCTTCACGTGGACCACGTCCATGTCGTAATCCTGCAGGAGCAGGCTCCATCTCAGGAGCTTGGCGTTGGCTCCTTTCATCTGGTGCAGCCAGGTCAGGGGCGAGTGGTCGGTGTACACGGTGAAGTGCCGCCCGAAGAGATAGGGCTCTAGTTTCTTGAGGGCCCACACCATGGCCAGGCACTCCTTCTCGATGGCCGCGTAGTGTTGCTCCCGGGGTAGCAACTTCTTGCTCAGGTACACGATGGGGTGTCTCTCCCCCTTTTCATCCTCCTGCATTAACACCGCCCCCAGTCCCGTGTCGGAGGCGTCGGTGAACACCACAAAGGGCTTGTCAAAGTCTGGGTTTGCCAGAACTGGGCCACTGACCAGAGCCTCCTTCAGCGCCCGGAAAGCCTCCTGGCACTGCTCGGTCCAGACCACCTTGTCTGGCTTCCCCTTCTTGCATAGCTCAGTGATGGGGGTGGCTATGGCGCTAAAGTGAGGCACAAATCTTCGGTAGTATCCTGCCATCCCAATAAAGGCTTGGACCTGCTTTTTGGTGTGGGGAGCGGGCCAGTCTCTGATCACCTCCACCTTGGCTGGTTCCGGCTTTAGGCGGCCGCTCCCCACCCGATGGCCCAGGTAAGACACTTCCGCCATCCCCACCTTGCACTTCTCCGCTTTTACAGTCAGCCCAGCCCCCTGGAGTCGGTCCAGCACTTGTCTAACCTGGGACACATGGTCCTCCCAGGTCTGGCTAAAGACACAGATGTCATCAATATATGCCACGGCAAAACTCTCCATCCCCCTCAGGAGCTGGTCCACCAGGCGCTGGAAGGTGGCCGGCGCTCCCTTGAGGCCGAAAGGCAGGGTCAGGAACTCATAGAGCCCCAGAGGGGTGATAAAGGCCGATTTCAGCCGGGCATCTGCATCCAGCGGCACTTGCCAGTAGCCCTTTGTAAGGTCCATGGTGGTAAGGTACCGAGCTCCTCCCAGTTTGTCTAGGAGCTCGTCCGGCCTGGGCATGGGGTAGGCATCAGATACAGTGATGGCATTGAGCTTCCGATAGTCCACGCAGAACCGGACCGACCCATCCTTTTTGGGGACCAGCACCACCGGCGAGGCCCAAGGGCTGGCAGATGGCTGGATCACCCCCAAAGCCAGCATGTCCCGGACCTCTCTTTCCAGGTCCTGAGCAGTTTTCCCTGTGACTCGGAAGGGGGAGCATCTTATCGGCGGGTGCGACCCTGTCTGCACCCGGTGGACAGTCAGATTAGTGCGTCCAGGCTGGTTGGAAAACAGCTGTCGGTACGGATGCAGCACCTCCCTGACCTCAGCTTGCTGGGCAGGGGTTAGCTGATCCGAGAGGGGAATTGTTTCCAGGGGGGAACCAGCTCTGGTCCCAGGGAATAGATCTACTAAAGGGTCATCTCCCTGCTCTTCCCACTGTCCACACACGGCAAACACCACATTCCCCCTGGCATAATATGGCTTCATCATATTCACATGGTACACCCGGCGGTGGTGCGCCCGGTTCGACAGCTCTACCACATAGTTTACCTCATTGAGCTGCTTGACGACCTTGAAAGGGCCCTCCCAGGCGGCCTGTAGTTTGTTCTTTCTCACGGGGATGAGAACCATCACCGGATCCCCGGTGGCGTAGGCACGGGCCCTTGCCGTGCGGTCATACCAGACCTTCTGCTTCTTCTGGGCTCTGGCCAGATTCTCCCTGGCCAGGCCCATGAGTTCAGCCAGTCTCTCTCGGAAGATCAGGACATACTCCACCACTGACTCTCCATCGGGAGTGGCCTTCCCCTCCCACTCGTCTCTCATCAGGTCCAGGGGGCCCCTCACCCTCCTGCCATATAACAGTTTGAAAGGCGAAAATCCGGTCGACTCCTGGGGCACCTCCATGTACGCGAACAGCAGGTGAGGTAAGTACTTGTCCCAATCCTGCGGGTGCTGGTTCATAAAGGTTTTCAGCATCATCTTTAGCGTCCCGTTAAACCTCTCCACCAGCCCGTTGGACTGGGGGTGATAAGCTGAGGCCCAGTCGTGCCGGACCCCACATTTCTCCCACAAGCACCGGAGCAGGGCCGACATGAAGTTGGAGCCTTGGTCTGTCAAGACTTCCTTGGGGAACCCCACTCGGCTGAAAATGGTCAGGAGCGCATCGGCCACGGTGTCTGCTTCAATGGAAGCTAAGGGCACTGCCTCGGGGTAGCGGGTGGCAAAATCTACCACCACCAGAATGTATTTCTTCCCCGACCGGGTCGTCCTGCTGAGAGGCCCCACGATGTCCATGGCCACCTTCTGGAAAGGCTCCTCTATGATGGGCAAAGGTCTCAAAGCCGCTTTCCCCTTGTCCCGGGCCTTCCCCACCCTCTGACAGGGGTCACAGGATCGGCAATACTGCCGGACCGTGGTAAAGACCCCGGGCCAGTAAAAGTTCTGTAGCAACCTCTGCCGGGTGCGCCGGATTCCCTGGTGCCCTGCGAGGGGGATGTCATGGGCCAGGTACAGGAGCTTGCGGCGATACTTCTGGGGGACCAGCAGCTGCCTCCTGACCCCACAGGACTCTACTTCCCTTGTGGGAGCCCATTCTCGGTATAGGAACCCCTTCTCCCACAGGAACCTCTCCTGGCAGCCTCTCCTCATGGTCCGTACCACACCAAGGTCGGCCAGGTCCCTGAGCTTCCGCAAGGAGGGATCTTTCCTCAACTCGGCCTGGAACTCAGCGGCTGGGGAAGGGATGGGGACCGGTTCCCCCTCAGTGGCCAGGTCTGAGGCCTCAGCCTCTCTGAGCCGTGCCCCTCGGCCCTCCCTTCCCACCAGGGTAGGGTCCTGCGCCTCCGGTGCGGTACCCTCCCCGAGGTCAGGGAGCAGTGGCCCTCGCCGGCTCTGGCTACGGGTCACAACCAGGGCGGTCTGGGGCTTGCTTGGCCAGTCCTCTAGGTCTCCCCCCATCAAAACTTCAGTGGGCAAATGGTGGTGTACCCCCACATCCTTGTGGCCCTCCTTGGCCCCCCATTTCAGGTGTACCCTTGCCACGGGCACCTTAAATGGGGTCCCACCCACCCCTGTCAGGGTCAGGTAGGTGTTGGGCACCACCCGATCTGGGGCCACCACCTCGGGCCGGGCCAGCGTCACCTCCGCACCCGTATCCCAGTATCCATTGACCTTCCTCCCATCCACCTCCAGGGGAACAAGGCACTCTCTCCGGAGGGACAGCCCCGCGCCCACCCTGTAAACTGAGCGCCCTGAGTCCAGAGCCTCCAGCCCTCTGGTGGAGCTGGCCTGGGGTACTCTTCCCTCCGGGGCAGGTGGTAAACTGGCAGCCCCCCTTGCCCGAGTCGTCTGCCCCTCGTCCAGCTGGGTCCCTACCCAGTTAACCCTGGGTAGGTTGGGTCTGCTCAGTTTGTCCCTGAGCCCAGGGCACTGGGACCGTACGTGGCCTCTCTGGCCACAGTGATAGCAGCTCAGGTCACGTTGGTCCCCTCGAGCGGGTCGGAGGGGCCCGACGCCAGGCGTTCCCCTTGGGAGGGGGTTCTCCCTATTTCCCCGCTGGGAGGCCCCCTGGTGACTCTCTCTCTGCATCGGGGGGGGCCTGTTCTTTTGGGACTCCTCCCGGCTACCCCCTGACCGACTGTTCACAAACTCGTCGGCCAGCTGCCCTGCGTGCTGGGGGTTCTCGAGCTTTTTGTCCACCAACCACAGCCTCAGGTCGGAAGGGCACTGTTCATACAGCTGCTCCAGTACAATTAGGTCAAGCAGGTCCTCTTTAGCTCGGGCCCCCGCTGTCCACTTGCGGGCATACCCCTGCATCCGGTTGGCCAGTTGTAGGTAGGTGACCTCAGGCGTTTTACGCTGACTCCGGAACCTTCTCCGGTACATCTCGGGGGTCAGCCCAAACTCACGGAGCAGGGCCTGTTTGAACAGTTCATAGTCCCCTGCCTCCGGCCCTGTCATCCGGCTGTACACCTCCACGGCTTTGGGGTCCAGTAAGGGGGTGAGAAACTGGAGCCTGTCTGCAGGGTCAACCCTGTGCAGCTCACAGGCATTCTCAAAGGCCGTCAGGAAGCTATCTATGTCCTCCCCCTCCTTACGCTGGGCCAGGAAGCACTTATCAAAGCTCCTTGCAGTCTTGGGTCCCCCCTCACTCACCACAGCCGGGGCCCCACTGCTCTTCAGCCTGGCCAGCTCCAGTTCGTGCTGTCTTTGTTTCTCCTTCTCCTGGCGCTCCCTCTCCTTCTCCTGACGCTCCCTCTCCTTCTCCTGACGCTCCCTCTCCTTCTCCTGACGCTCATGTTGACGTTGTTTCTCCTTCTCCTCCTGCTCATGTTGACGTTGTTTCTCATGATCCTCCAGCTCCCTCATTTTCATCTCCCTCTCCCATTCCAGCCGCCTCCGCTCCAGGGATGGGGAGCTCCGCCGGGAGGATCCCCTGCTGGGTGCTGGGGTCAGGGTGCCCTCGGTATTCGCTGGGCTTCCCCCAACCCCTCCCCCAGACATAGGTAGGAAGGGTCTCGGGATGTCCTCGGCAGCAGTCTGACCCCTCCCAGCCCGGTCAGGCCCCAGGGCCCACGCTGCGTCTGCCGGGCGGCTCCCCTCAGGGATAGGGATCGGGTCATCCAAGCGATCCCTCTCCTCCAACTGGGCAATCAGTTGTTCCTTGGTGGACCTCCCGATGCGCAGCCCCCTCTGCCTGCACAGCTCCACCAGGTCACTCTTAAGGCGTTTAGCGTACATCTCCCTGCTGGCCACTCGCAGGCCGGGCAGCTTCCCACGGTTTCCAGGAAAAGCCCTTAGTGTGCCAGTCCTTCTTGAGGTCACCACCTCTTTGCCAGGGTCGAGCTGCAGACTCCTCCGCCCCTGGGACTGCTCGCTGCAATCCCCCGGGGGACCCTGTTACTGCAAAAGTCTTTCTCTCTGGTCACACATTCCCAGGGGTTAACCGCCCCCCGAAACCGTCTCTGAATCTTCAGCACGCCTGGTCCCCGTCAATTCCCCTTCGTTTTACTGTTCCCCAGTCACTTACTGCAGGAAGCGCCGTTCACGGGGTGCAGTAGATCCCACCGCTGCCACCAGTTGTCACGGAGTGTGGGGGAGTCCAGGCCCTGCACCCCTCTTCCTGGGATCCACTGAGACTCTCAGCCAGCCAGTAAAACAGAAGGTTTATTGGACAACAGGAACACAGTCCACAACAGAGCTTGTGGGTACAACCAGGACCCCTCAATCACGTCCTTCTGGGGGAGCAGGGAGCTTAGACCCCAGCCCTGGGGTTCCCTGTGTTCCTCCCCCCAGCCTCCAAACTGCCAACTAAACTCACCCCGCAGGTTCCCTGCTGCAGCCTCTGTTCACATTCCTGGGTAGAGGTGTTACCTCCCCCTCCCCCTCCTGGCTCAGGTGACAGGCTCTCAGGTCTCCCATCCCCAGGGCACATTCCACACTGGCTCCTATTGCAGCCCTTTTTGTCCCGGACACCTGGGTCCCACGTTCTCCCCCTCTGACCTGCCAGGAGAATCCCTGTCCAAGGGCCGCCCGGTCTGTGGGGGATTCGCCCCATCGCCCTTCGCTGCTGCGGGACCCGCCGGGACGGCAGAGACGCCTGGTTCCCAGCTGGGGGCAAAGGGCAGAGACGGGGGAAGCGGGAGAGAGCGGAGCCGGCACGAAGCACCTCCCTTGCCCCTCCCAGCCCAGGTATGGGGCAGGGGGTGCGGCCCCTTTGGCACCGTGCCCCCCCTTTCCTGACAGCCCTGCCTGCCTCCCCTGCCCCCACCCAGACACGGGGGCGGGGGGGTGCAGCCATCCGGGCCCCTGCTGCTCCCTTGAGGTGGGGTCTGGCCCTGGCAGATGTGTGTGTGTGGGGTCACACAGCGCAGATATCGGCCCCTGGAGGAGGCTGTGTGGAGGGGGGGCTCATCCCTGGAAGTCACCTGTGGGAAGTGGGAGACAACCCCCCCCGTTAGGGAGTGGGGGGCACAGGGAGACCCCTGCGGAGGGGGGGGCAGAGCCCAGACTGACGGGAATCTGGGACATTTCTGGGAGCCAAAGCCCCCCCCGGCAGGATGGGCCGGGGCTGGGGGGGGAACAGGACAGAGTGTGAGGCCCCTGGGCACAGACAGACACAGAGCTGGGCTGAGCAGCCTGATCCCGCCCCGCCTGTGGGCCCATGTGTGTCCACCCCCCCCACAGACACCCCCACACACACACACACCTGCACACACCCATAGACACCCCCATGATACACACCTCCACGATAGACACCATACATGCCCACACCCCCCACACACACCCGCACACACACCATGCACACACCGATAGACACTCCCACAATACACACTATACACCCCCACCCACACACCCCCATACACACCCGCACAGACACCATACACACACCCATAGACACCCCCAGGATACACACCCCCACCCCCACCCACACACCTGCACACACCCACACCTACACCCACAAACACGCCCCATTCCCCCACCCCCACACCATACACACCCGCACAGACATCCCATACACACACACGCCACCCACACACACACCCATACACCCCCCCACACTATACACACACCCATAGACACCCCCAGGATACACACCCCCACCCCCACCCCCACACCTGCACACAGCCACACCTACACCCACAAACACGCCCCACTCCCCCACCCCCACACCATACACACCCGCACAGACGTCCCATACACACACACGCCACCCACACACACACCCATACACCCCCCCACACTATACACACACCCATAGACACCCCCACGATACACACCATACACACCCACACACACTCCCCCCCCCACACCCATAGACACATCCACTCACCCACCCACCCATCCTCCCACACACAAACACTCCCGAACACCCACACCCATACACACCGCCACACTCATACACACACACAGCGTCATACACACACCCCCACCCCACCCCCACAGCAGGGCCCGTCCCGTCCAGCAGGGGGCGCAGGGGGACACACACACACACGGGGCGGGGGGGTCACATCAGTGTCAGCCCGTCCGTCTCGCTGCGTCCTGCGGTTCCCAGCGTTGCGGAGCGTTACCCCGGGGTGTCGGGGAGCCGCTGGCCCATTGTCGCTGCCCCCAGGCCGGGGCTCTTGGGCCGAGCGGGGCTGGGGGGTGGCGCCGTCGGGTTCCACGTTCTGCCCAGGCGGCTGCAGGGCCAGGCTGACCCCCCCCCCCGCCCTTGTGGGGATCGAGGGGGGGAGTCCGGGACAGGGGTTGGCTGGACATGGGCCCTGTGAAGAAGTGGGACTGTTCTTAATGTTTCCTCTGAATAGTGTGGGGGTGCCTCAGTTTCCCCTAGGCAGTTCTTAAGTATCTAGGGGGTGGAGTAAGGGTGTCTGATCATTGCAGAGCCCTAGAGGGCAGGTGTGTGCAGGGGTCTGGACACAGAGAATGGCCGACACCCTGTTTCCTGGCAACTGATGGCCTGGGCCCTTCCCCCCTGCAAGGTGAGAGCTGAAGGGTTGGAGAACAAAGGAATCAGGTGACCACCTGGCCCGGGAAAGGAACAAAGCCCAGAGGAGGAGGGGCTGGAGGGGGTTTTCAGTTTGGGGCTGGCTGGGACATGGAGTGAAGTGCAGACGTGGTTGTCTGGCTCACTGCCCCCCAAAATGGACCCAGCTGAGGGGTCCCGTTCTCTGCACCTGCAAGCTCTGTTTTAGACCATGTTCCTGTCGTCTAATAAACCTTCTGTTTTACTGGCTGGCTGAGAGTCCCGTCTGACTGCGGAGTTGGGGGGCAGGACCCTCTGGCTTCCCCAGGAGCCCCGCCTGAGCGGACTCGTTGGGGGGAAGCGCACGGAGGGGCAGAGGATGCTGAATGCTCCGAGGTCAGACCCAGGAAGGTGGAAGCTGTGTGAGCTGTGTGTCCTGAAGACAGGCTGCTCACAGGAAGGCGACTGCCCCAGAGTCCTGACTGGCTTCATGGGGAGCAGTTCCAGAGCATCGCCCAGGGACTCCGTGACAGGCCCCAACCCTCCCTGTGCCAGAAAGGGTCACACAACCCCCCCCCCCGGCTCCCCCCACCGTGCGGTCAGACAGGGCAGGGCCAGGAGGAAAGTCTGACTCACTGACGAGAGAAGGAGCCCAGGGGAGAGACAGGGCCCGTGGGGAGCAGGAAGCAGCAGAAACAGGCAACAGCCAGACATAGACCCCCCGAGCCGGACCCAGACACCCCCAGGCTGACACAGACCCCCCCAGCCGGACCCAGACAACCCCAGGCAGACACAGACACCCCCAGCCGGACCCAGACACCCCCAGCCGGACACACCCCCAGCCAGACACAGACACCCCCAGCCGGACACAGACACCCCCAACGTGACACAGACACCCCCAGCCAGACCCAGACACCCCCAGCCGGACACAGACACCCCCAGCCGGATACACCCCCAGCCAGACACAGACACCCCCAGCCGGACACAGACACCCCCAACGTGACACAGACACCCCCAGCCAGACACAGACACCCCCAGGCTGACACAGACACCCCCAATGTGACACAGACAACCCCAGGCAGACACACCCCCAGCCAGACACAGACACTCCCAGGTTCACACAGACACCCCCAGGCGGACACACCCCCAGCCGGACACAGACATCCCCAGCGTGACACAGACACCCCCAGCCGGACACAGACACCCCCAGGCTGACATAGACACCCCCAGGCTGACGGACAAGCTGGGGTCACAAAGTCTAAACCAGCGCTCCCCATGGGAGCCAAACACCCACTAAACCCGTCTCCTGGGGCACCGTAAGCTGACAGCTCCCTGGGCCCCACCACCCAGCCCGGCCCCGCCTGCAACGAAGGGGCAAAGCCCAGAGGGTCCCAGCCCAGGGACGCAAATCAGGCCTGGCCCAGCGGGGCCAACCCCTGGCTCCCCAGGAGTGGGGCAGAGAGCTCCCTGCCGGGGCAGCCCCTGTCCGGTTGATCCCTGCGGGGGGCTGGGCCGCGCTTCGCCAGCAGGGGGCAGCAACGGGCCAGACGCACCCGGGTCCCCTTGGCCCTGCTGGCGCTGGCATTGCGCCAGGGACCCCTGGACCCCGCCCGGAGCCCCCAGCCTGCAGGGACGGCCCGCACCCAGGTCATGGGGGGGCCCTGCCCGGAGCCCCCAGCCTGCAGGGACAGCCCGCACCCAGGTCATGGGGGGTCCCGCCCGGAGCCCCCAGCCTGCAGGGACGGCCCGCACCCAGATCATGGGGGGGCCCCGCCCGGAGCCCCCAGCCTGCAGGGACGGCCCGCACCCAGGTCATGGGGGGGCCCCGCCCGGAGCCCCCAGCCTGCAGGGACGGCCCGCACCCAGGTCATGGGGGGGCCCCGCCCGGAGCCCCCAGCCTGCAAGGACGGCCCGCACCCAGGTCATGGGGGGTCCTGCCCGGAGCCCCCAGCCTGCAGGGACAGCCCGCGCCCGGGTCATGGGGGGCCCTGCCCGGAGCCCCCAGCCTGCAGGGACGGCCTGCACCCAGGACATGGGGGGCCCCGCCCGGAGCCCCCAGCCTGCAGGGACGGCCCACGCCCGGGACCTGGGGGGCCCCGCCCGGAGCCCCCAGCCTGCAGGGACGGCCCGCGCCCGGGTCATGGGGGGTCCTGCCCGGAGCCCCCAGCCTGAAGGCCTGAAGAGGCCGCGTGTGGGGCCTTTGCTCTCTCTCTGCTCCCTCTGCACCCCTGGGCTGCACCGTGTGACACTTCCTGGGGTGCAGGGCTGCCCGTGACCCCCTGCCCCGCTGTGAGGAGCCTTGTCTGGCCTTGCTGGGGGTCAGACCCCGACCCCCCCTCCATGGACAGCACAACCCCCCTCCCCGCTCAGCCCTCGACAGGTCAGTGATCGGCGCCCCCCAATTGCCCAGGATCCCCCTGGGGTGCCCAGCCCCTGGCGCTGCCCATTGGCTGAGTTCCCAGCTCCGCTGCCCCCACGGACTCAGACCCCCCAGCTGAGCAGTGATCCCCTCGCAGCCAGCGCCCCACTCGGCCCCAGCACGGCCAGGCCTTACAGAGACAACCAGGCTGAGTTTATTGACCGGAGCCCAGAGCTGGAGAAGGAGCCGCTGGAGGCTCCTGTTATTTACTCCTCGAAACACAAGAACTAGGGGTCGGGAAATGACAGGAATGGGCGGCAGACTTAGAACAAACACCAGGAAGTGTGTGGGGTGCGGGGGGAAGCCCTGGGCGGGGACCCCAGGTCCTGGTTTGAGCACCAGTCGGTCACTGGGGAGACCCGGGTCTGAGTCCCTGCAGCCCCACAGACTCCCTGTGGGACCCAGGCTGGTCAGTGAGCCGCCCGGGCCCCTCTGTGCAGTGGGGAGAATGGCCCAGCCCCCCACAGGGGTGGGGGGACGAGGCCTCGGAGGGGCCCAGACGCTGCGGTGATGGGCACCAGGGAAGCAGCCTGGACGGACGGACCCCCCGGGCCGGGCGGTGGCTGTTCCTGCCCTTTAATGCTTCATTGGTGGGACGTCCCCGGGCGGCGGGACCCAGGCTCGGGGACGTGCCTTTCCCAGCATGCACCGGGCCCCTCCCAGCATGCACCGGGGGGCCGGAGGGGGCAGGAGGGGGCATCACTTCTTCAGCTCCTCGTACACGTCCTGCTGTCCGGGCTCCAGGGTCTGGGGGAAACGGGGACGATTCAGCCAGAGACGCCCCAGGGGAGCGCCCAGTCCCCTCCCCCCCGTAGGGCCCCAGCAGCCCCTCCCACACCAGGGGCCCATCCCTCACCGAGACCAGCAGTCTCTCCCACTACAGGGCGCCCATCCCTCCCCCCCCCAGTGCTGGGCCCCCCAGAACCCCTCCCCTCAACTCTGGGGCTCCCGGCTCGTCCCCCTCTGGTTCACTCTGCGCCCCCCTGGGGGAATGTAATAACCAGCCCCGTTCTCAGCCATAGGGCTTCTGGGGGGCAGCTCCTCCCTCTCCTCAGTGGGTCCGAACCCCCTCAGGGGCCGGTGCTCACCTCGTATATGGGGCTGGGGTCAGGGGGCTTCCCGGGCTGGGCCTGGAGGAGACAGAGGCAAGAGGGACATTAGCACCAGACCCCAGAGACCCCCCAGCCGAGCTCGAGGGGGGGAAACCGGGAGAGTCAGTGGGACCCAGGGTTTGTGTAACCCTCCCCCACCCCTGCCCAAAGGGGATGGGGTAAACTGGCTGGGGGCTGTGAGTCTGGACTGAGGGGCATCCGCAGAGGAGGGGCTGGGCCTGGAATAGAGGGGGGTGGGCGTGGCCCTTGTCACTCACCACTGGCCGTGCCCCGGCTGTAGGGGGCGGGTTCTCGTACACTGGGACAGGTGCCTTGTTCTCCCTGGGGGTCTCGTTCCGGCAGCAAGAGTCTGGGAGGAATCATCAGAGTCGCTGGAATTGGGGCCTTGGCTCCCAGCCCCCCTGCTCTAACCATGAGACCCCACTCCCCTCCCAGAGCCAGGGAGAGAACCCAGGAGTCCTGGCTCCCAGCCCCTCTCCTCACTCCCACTCTAACCCACTACACCCCACTCCCGTCCCGGTGCCAGGGAGAGAACCCAGGGGTCCTGGCTCTCCCGAGGGGTGGGGGCTGTTACTCACAGAGGAAATAGACCCCGACTCCGACCAGCGCCATCCCCACCAGTGACCCGATGACGATCCCGGCAATGGCCCCAGCAGAGAGACCTGAATGGGCACCTGGGGGAGGGGCATCAGGAGGAAAAACGTGTGTGAGGGGGGGCAGTGTTGGATCAGACGTTCAGCCACAATCCCCTCACCCCGCCCCTTGCAGCCTGGGCCCCTAGCACCGCGCTGGGGCGTTGGTGCCAGCAGTGGGATCCCTGTGTCTGCAGCACGTTCTTCCATCCCGGGGACTCACCCATGACCCGCACGGCGACAGACGCCCAGGCAGTGCGGCTGGTGACGGGGTTGTGGACCCGGCACTCGTACGTGCCGTGCTGAGCCCAGGTCGTGGGGCTAAAGCTCAAGTTGGTCCCGGTCTCCTTCATGTCTGTGCCGTTGAGAACCCAACGATAGCTCGGGGCTGGGACGGAGTCGGTGACACACGTCAGGGTCAGAGGGGACCCGAAGGTCACGTTGATGGGTCCAGGCGGGTCTATCCTGGTGGAGTCTGGCCCATCTGCAGAGAGAGAGGAGATCAGGGGATGGACGGAGGTCCCAGTATAAACAGCCGCTGTGCCTCAACCCAGAAATGGCCGCATCTCAGCACCAGGCCAGAGAAGCCTGTAGAAACAGCCCGCGTGATCCACCCCAGAGGCAGCTGCATCTCAGTGGCCCGGAAGGGGCCCTCCATAAACTTCCCCTGTGCTCCATGCTGGGGGAGCTGCATCTCCGCGGCTGGGCGACGCCGGCAGGGCCGGGGGCAGCGCGGCCGGGGGACGGGGCTGCAGTTACTCACAGGCCACCGTCACGGTGCTGGGCTCGCTGCGTTCGGTGCTGACGGGGTTCCTGACCTCGCACTGGTAGGCGCCGGCGTCGGCCCGGGTGACACCCAGCACCGTGAGGGTCCGATTGTCAGGGGACAGCCCCAGCCGGTCACTGGGCGCGAGGGACGCCCCGTCCCGGAGCCAGAGCAGGGTGTCGGCGTGGGGGGAGCTGTTACACGTGAGGGTGAAGGTCCCGTTCTCCAGCACCTGGGCTTGGTTTGGCGTCACCGTGGGCTTGGGCAGCATTTCTGGGAACAGAGAGAGCGTCACTCGGGTGAACAGCACCGTGGGAGTCCTGACCCACAGCCCCGTGGGGATTCCGACCCAGCTGCCTGGTAGCAGTAGTGAGCTGTTATCCAGCCATCATCTTTAGCGTAGGGCTACTTGAGAAAGAGTGGAATTCTGGGAGCCGGGACTCCTGGGTTCTATCTCAGCTCTGGGAGGGGGGTCTGGTGGGTTAGAGGAGTGTGGGCTCTGAGCCAGGACTCCTGGGTTCGATCCAGGCTCTGGGGGGTGGGGCATGTGAGCTCTGCATGGGAAGGTCTGTGAACCTGGCACAGGGGGGTCCTGGGGGCCCATGCGATGCAGATAATCAATCCCAACAGTGCCTGGGGGGCCAGGGTCACTCCCCGTCCATGTTCAGGTCCATGTAGGTTGGGGCAGGTTTTGGCTTCCAGTTCAGGGAGGGGCAAGGTGGGGCCTGGGGGTCCAGAGCCCCACAGTTTGGGGGGTCACCATCTCTCAGGTGTTGGGGTACCTAGGTTGCTCCACGGTGTCTGAGTTTGGGAGCAGGTTCCCCCCGTGACCTAGCTGGGTTCTTCCCAAGGGGGAGACACCCAGAGCCCCATCGCTGGGGCGGGGATGGGGAAGGAGCAGCTCTCGGGGGTGACACTTACCAGAGACAGGCAGATGCACCGTGGTGGTGACGGCAGGGCTAGTCGGGCTCTGAATCTGCACCATGTAGCTCCCGGTGTCGTTGAGCGTTAACCCCGCGATGTGCAGGGCGCAGTCCGGCCCCGCTGTCTCCCGCCCCGTGTGGGCCAAGCCGTTGGTCTGGACGGGGGGTGGTCCTGGGTTGTAGGTGAGGATCTGGCTGTTTCCATCAGCAGTCGCTGATCGGTACCAACTGCAGGACGTGAAGTCCTGTGGAGGATTCGGGGGGGCCAGGCTGACGCCCCCTCCCACCGCGGGGCTCGGCGGGGTGAGGACGATGGTCACTGGGGTCGGGGTCTGGGCCGGCGCCGGCTGGAGGCAGGAGCCCAGGATGGAGGCTGTGGGTGGGAGACCAGAGAGACAGGTACCAACTGGTGCCCCTCACTCCCAACCTGCAGCTCCTTTGCTTTGATTTGCACTGTCCCCTGTTACAGCCATGTGTGTCCCAAACACCTGGGTCCCACGGTCTCCGCCCCCATCCCGTGCGCCTCCCAGAGCTGCCTGGACTGTCATGGATTTGCCCCATCACCCTTTGCTGCAATGGGACCCACCTGAGTCTCTGCATGGGGCTGGATCTGGGGGAAGGGAGTTTGTGGAGGGGGGGCTGGATGTGTCCCCCGCAAATGCTCTGGGACAGAGAGACACAAACAGCTGATCCCTGCTAATCCCATCATGCAAAGCAGGATCTGTGGGGAACAATGTGGCATCTGACAGGTCCCACCCCAGGGCTGTGGGGCACAGCCTTGGGGGAGCCCAGGGAAGGAACCAGCCTGGGGAAGGAAGCATCGGAATCTGCTCCTACCAGCCCAGCCCTGGGGACCCCCCACCCAAGCTCTGCCCGTGCCCCTCAATCCTGACCCACAGACCCCTGCTAGCCCAGCTCCCCCCAGTTCTGCTGGTGCCCCTCACTCCTGACCCGCAGCCCCTCTTCTTTCATTTGCAATGGTGCCTATTGGAGGCCTTTGTGTCCCGGACAGCTGGGTCCCACATTCTCCCCTCTCCCTGCCCCGCCCCATCCCTCTGACCTGCCAGGAAAATCCCTGTCCAAGGGCCGCCTGGTCTGTGGGGGATTCGCCCCATCGCCCTTCGCTGCTGCGGGACCCGCCGGGACCTGCCGGGACAGCAGAGACGCCTGGTTCCCAGCTGGGGGCAAAGGGCAGAGACAGGGGAAGTGGGGGGAGGGAGCAGAGCCGGCACGAAGCACCTCCCTTGCCCCTCCCAGCCCAGGTATGGGGCAGGGGGTACAGCTCCTTTCGCACCGTGCCCCACCTTTCCTGACAGCCCTGCCTGCCTCCACTGCCGGGGGGGTGGGGGGGGCAGGGGATGTGACTCACCTGCCCCCACCTCACATGGAGGGGGTGGTAAATCTAGTCCCCACAGCGGGAGGCGAACCCAATATGAGCTCTCCAGGACAACTGCTCATGTCCCCAGAGATGGAGCTGGTCCTGATAGGTGTGTGTGGGGGTCACACTGGAGGGGGAATTGACCGCTGCTGAAAACAGGAGCCTCAGTTACGCCCCCCCCACACCACCCGGCTCAGACCCACGGCCCCTGTGCATCACAGGGTTAATGCGCCCCAACCAGGACCCCAGCCCCGGACAGATCAGCCCGTCTAGGGTGGGTGCCTCCCCCGGGCCCGCTGTCCTCATTGTTCTCATGCTCACCCAGGGCCCCATTCTGCCAGGTGTCACGGGGTGGGGGGGAGTCAGGGCCCTGCACCCCCCACGGCCTGCGATTCACCGGGACTCTCAGCCAGCCGGGGAAACAGAAGGTTTATTAGACGACAGCAACACGGCCAAAAACAGAGCTTGTAGGTGCAGAGAACAGGACCCCTCAGCCGGGTCCGTCTTGGGGGGCAGGGAGCCCAGACTCAGGTCCTGGGCCTCCCCCTGTCTCCCCAGCCAGTTCCAAACTGAAACTCCCTCCAGCTGTCTCACCCCGCCTGCCCCCAGCTCCTCCTCCAGCCTTTGTCCAGTTTCCCCGGCAGAAGGTGCCACCTGGCCCCAGCCCCCTCCTAGCTCAGGTTATGTGCTGGCCATCAGGTATCGTCCCTCAGTGAAGTCACCCCCTGATTTCCCACCCCATCTAGTATCAATGCAGACAGTAAACTAGGAAAACTTCCACGCAACATTCCCAGGTTAATACTCCATGCCAGGTGCTTCACACAGGACAGAGACAAGCCCGCACCGAGGAACTAAGGGTGTTGGGGAACGGGGCTGGGAATCCAGGATGCCAGGTCCCTTCCCACAAAAACATCGGTCAGTGCTGACTCTAATGCCCCAGTGTGACACTAGGGGGCGCTGGGCTGCAAGGAACGGGGGCGCAGAGCGAGACCCCAGGAGTCCTGGCTCCCAACCCTCCCCAGCTCTAACCCACTGGACTAGTTGTCTTCAAGTCACCAGGGCCTGATGAAATGCATCCTAGAATACTCAAGGAGCTGACTGAGGAGATACCTGAGCCATCAGCGATTACCTTTGAGAAGTCATGGAAGACGGGAGACATTCCAGACGACTGGAAAAGGGCAAATCTAGTGCCCATCTAAAAAAAGGAAATAAGGACAACCTGGGGAATTACAGACCAGTCAGCTTAACTTCTGTACCCGGAAAAGATAATGGAGCAAATAATTAAGCAATCAGTTTGCAAACATCTAGAAAATAATAAGTTGATAAGTAACAGTCAGCATGGAGTTGTCAAGAACAAATCGTTTCAAACCAACCCGAGAGCTTTCTTTGACAGGGTAACAAGCCTTGTGGATAGGAGGGAAGCAGGAGACGTGGTCTATCTTGACTTTAGTAAGGCTTTTGATACTGTCTCGCATGACCTTCTCATAAAGAAACTAGGAAAATACAACCTAGATGGAGCTACTATAAGGTGGGTGCAAAACTGGTTGGAAAATAGTTCCCAGGGAGTAGTTATCAGTGGTTCACAATCATGCTGGAAGGGCATATCAAGTGGGGTCCTGCAGGGATCAGTTCTGGGTCTGGTTCTGTTCACTGTCATCATACATTATTTAGATAATTGCATAGCGAGTACATTTATAAAGTTTGCGGACGATACCAAGCTGGGAGGGGTTGCAAGTGCTTTGGAGGATAGGATTAAAATTCAAAATGATCTGGACAAACCAGAGAAATGGTCTGAAGTAAATAGGATGAAATTCAGTAAGAACAAATGCAAAGTACTCCACTTAGGAAGGAACAACCAGTTGCACACACACTAAATGGGAAATGACTGCCTAGGAAGGAGTACTGCGGAAAGGGAGCTGGGGGTCATAGTGGATCACAAGCTAAATATGAGTCAACAGTGTAACACTGTTGCAAAAAAAGCAGACATCATTCTGGGATGTGTTAGCAGGAGTGTTGTAAGCAAGACACGAGCAGTAATTCTTCCGCTCTACTCCACGCTGATTAGGCCTCAACTGGAGTATTGTGTCCAGGTCTGGGCACCACATTTCAGGAAGGATGTGGACAAATTGGAGAAAGTCCAGAGAAGAGCAACACGAATTATTAGAGGTTTAGAAAATGTGACCTATGAGGGAAGATTGAAAACACTGGGTTTGTTTGGTCTGGAGAAGAGAAGACCGAGAGGGGACATCGTAACAGTTTTCAAGTACATAAAAGGTTGTTACAAGGAGGAGGGAGAGGAATTGTTCTTTTTTAACCTCAGAGGACAGGCCAAGAAGCAATGGGCTTAAATTGCAGCCAGGGCGATTTAGGTTGGATATGAGGAAAAACTTCCTACCTGTCAGGGTGGTTAAGCACTGGAATAAATTGCCCAGGGCGGTTGTGGGATCTCCATCGTTGGGGATTTTTAAGAGCAGGTTAGACAAACACCTGTCCAGGAATGGTCTAGATAATACTTAGTCCTGCCACAAGTGCATGGGACTGGACTAGAGACCTCTTGAGGTCCCTTCCAGTTCTATGATTCTATGACCCCGCTCCCTGAGCCGGGGATGGAACCCAGGCCCCCGGGTGTGGGGCAGTATTGGGGCTGGGTCCCCACAGCACTGTGTCTGTGGGACCCTGGCTCCTGGAGGTGTCACAAGGCCCCAGCTCCTTCCCCACCCCACAGCTCCCAGGGCAGGGTCCCCTGGCCACTGGGGGAAGTTTCCCAAGAGCCAGTGGGGGAGGGGCAGCAAGTTGGGTAAGAAACCCACTGAGCAACAGCCCCAGATTTGGGGGGGGAAGGGGGGCAGAGCCCTGAATCCAGGGGTGGCTGGAGGGAATAGAATAGAATATCAGGTTTGGAAGGGACCTTAGGAGATCATCTAGTCCAACCCCCTGCTCAAAGCAGGACCAATCCCCAATTTTTGACCCAGATCCCTACATGGCCCCCTCAAGGATTGCAAAAAGAAAAGGAGTACTTGTGGCACCTTAGAGACTAACCAATTTATTTGAGCATAAGCTTTCGTGAGCTACAGCTCACTTCATCGGATGCATACTGTGGAAAGTGCAGAAGACCTTTTTATACACACAAACCATGAAAAAATGGGTGTTTACCACTACAAAAGGTTTTCTCTCCCCCCACCCCACTCTCCTGCTGGTAATAGCTTATCTAAAGTGATCACTCTCCTTGCAATGTGTATGATAATCAAGGTGGGCCATTTCCAGCACAAATCCAGGGTTTAACAAGAACGTCTGGGGGGGGGGGGGCGGGTAGGAAAAAACAAGGGGAAATAGATTACCTTGCATAATGATTTAGGCACTCCCAGTCTCTATTCAAGCCTAAATTAATTGTATCCAATTTGCAAATGAATTCCAATTCAGCAGTCTCTCGCTGGAGTCTGGTTTTGAAGTTTTTCTGTTGTAATATCGCAACTTTCATGTCTGTGATTGCGTGACCAGAGAGATTGAAGTGTTCTCCGACTGGTTTATGAATGTTATAATTCTTGACATCTGATTTGTGTCCATTTATTCTTTTACGTAGAGACTGTCCAGTTTGACCAATGTACATGGCAGAGGGGCATTGCTGGCACATGATGGCATAGATCACATTGGTGGATGGTGCAGGTGAACGAGCCTCTGATAGTGTGGCTGATGTTATTAGGCCCTGTGATGGTGTCCCCTGAATAGATATGTGGGCACAGTTGGCAACGGGCTGTGTTGCAAGGATAGGTTCCTGGGTTAGTGGTTCTGTTGTGTGGTATGTGGTTGTTGGTGAGTATTTGCTTCAGGTTGGGGGGCTGTCTGTAGGCAAGGACTGGCCTGTCTCCCAAGATTTGTGAGAGTGTTGGGTCATCCTTCAGGATAGGTTGTAGATCCTTAATAATGCGTTGGAGGGGTTTTAGTTGGGGGCTGAAGGTGACGGCTAGTGGCGTTCTGTTGTTTTCTTCGTTAGGCCTGTCCTGTAGTAGGTGACTCAAGGATTGAACTCACAACCCTGGGTTTAACAGGCCAATGCTCAAACCACTGAGCTATCTCTCCCCCAACCTGTCCCCTTTGCCATCACATTCCTGACCCCCCTCCCCCGCTGGGGGCAGGGGCCTGCGGGGCAGAGGTAGCAAGGAGTCTGGGCGTGTTTGCCATGGGGGCTGTGGGGAAGGGGGTGGGGTACAGAGAGTACTGGAGTGGGGCAGGACTCCCTTGCTCTGTGGGTTTCTTTCTTACCCAACATCCCCCTCCCCCACCCATCCCTGTGCTTCCCCCAGCCCGGGATTCACCAGCCAGGCACCCTCGCCCCAGCCCAGCCCTGTTCACCCCCGGCACAGACTGGACATGGGGCATCTCCCAGGCACCTCCCACGCCCACACCTGGGCCAGCTCCTGGACAGGCCCAATCCTGGCAGGTCTGGGGCGTGGGCAGCACGGGAATAGGAAGGGGCTGCAGGTCGGGAGTGAGGGGCACCAGCAGAGCTGGCGGGGTCCCATTTCTGACGTCCTCCCTCCCCCTGCTTCCCCCCGCTTTCTGTGTCCTGTCCTCCTGCCTCCCGCTGACCGGCGCCATTGATTTTGGGGTGGCAGTGGTGCCCCCCCCCCCACCGTGGGGCAGACGGTGACCCTGCTGGGGGGGTCAGGGAGTCGCCCAGAGCTGCAGCTGGTTCCGCAGAACCACCACAGCCGAGCCCGATCGGATCCTGTCTCCCCGGACACACAGAACCAGGGACCGGCGTCCACGGGCCGCGAGACCCTGGGGGGTGACTGCTCCCTGCGCATCACGGGGTTAACGCCCCGGGACACCGGGAGCTTCACCCTCATCATCCGCGCCAGGGGCCGGTCCCACGCGCTCTTCGTGCGCCTGCGGCTCTTCCGTAAGAGCAAGAAGGGGCGCCGTGGGGCAGGGCAGGGGGCTCAGCAGGGGGTGCCATGGCACGAGGTGGGGGGCTCAGCACGGGCCACTGTGGGGGGCTCAGCAGGGGGCACTGTGGGGTAGGGTGGGGGCTCAGCAGGGGCCACCGTGGGGGGCTTAGCCTGGGGTGCCGTGGAGCAGGGAGCGGGTTGGGGGCGCTCAGTAGGGGGTGCCATGGGGAAGGGGGTGGGGCAGCAGGTTGCTCCATGGGGTGGCTGGGGGCTGTCTCCCACTTATGCTCTCTTTGTTCGCAGGGTGACTGGGCGGTGTCCGGATTCACTGCCCCCCCGGGGGGGTCCTGGGGGTGTTACCGGATCCCAGCCCTCCTCTGCCCCGATCCCTGGCCCAGCCACCAAGCGATGCCACCCCCAGCCCCCTCCCCCCAAATCCCCCTCCCCACCCTTCCCCCAACCCCCAACCCCTTTCGCCCCTCGCACCTTCCCCAGACTGCTCCCCCACATCCCCTAATCGCCCTCCCCCCCCAGTGCCCCTTCCCCAGACCCCTCCCAAATCTCCCTTCCCCCCAGTAAACCTCAGTAAAAGCCTGAGAACTGAGCCACAGCCTGGAGTTTGGGTCCTGGGGGACAGGTAAACGGGGGGGGGGGTCAGGGGCAGTCCCCACCTGTAGAGGGGCCGAGTGCATGTGGGAGGCGGGAGGGGGCTGTGTGATTGGGGATCTCGGGTCTCCCTCCCCCTGCCGTCACCAGGTCATGCTTGGCCCCCAGCGGGGAGCAGGTGACCCCCCCCCACTCCAGGGGCGCCGTGGGACCAGAGCAATGGAGCTGGGGGGGGGCTGGAGCCCCCCCAAAAGGGGAACCTCCCTCATCACCACCTCCCACCCGCAGACAGGGTTGGAAGGGGGCGGCTAGAAGGGGCCCCAGGTCCCAGCCTCGCACTTCTGCACAAACTCCAGCCTCTGGGGGTGGGGGGGGGGGAGCAGCATTAACTCCTAGAACAAGTGCCACCCCCCGGCAGGCACCAGTCTGGCCCCCCTCGCCTGGCTACACATAGACCCCGCCCTGGGAGGGGGGCTCATTCTGCATCCCGGCTTTGGAATGGCACCAGCCCCAATCAATTCGGGGGGGGGGAGCTTTCTGCCCAGCCCCACACACCTCTGCTCCCCACTGCCCCTCCCCCCAGCTCACCTGCCAGTCCCTGTCCCTTCTACGAGCTGGCCTGCTGTGCCCCATTCCTGGGGGAGCATATGGGGGAGGGGTTTAAGTAAGGAACCCACAGATCAAGGGATTCCCAGAGGGAGTGCGGGGGATGGGGGAGAGGGGCAGGCTAGGCTGCAGGGGTGGGGGGCAGGGTGCCCAGAGTGGGACAGGGTGAGGGGCAGCAGGAGGGAAGGGACAGGATCTCTGGGGTGGAGGAAAGAAGAGGGAGCAGGGGGTGGAGGGGAAGAAGGGAGACAGGGGGGCAGGGTTCCCAGGGCAGAGGGGGAAGGGCGGGGGGGGAAGTCATAGGGTCTGGCCTATGCCCCAGCCTGCAACCAGCCTCCTGGGTGTGACCCCTTACCGGGCTGGGCCCCAGGGTTGGGCAGAGGCCCATGGGCTCCAGGACTGGGCTGCTGGCAACAGCCCCCCTTTTCCCCTGAGGGTCCCTGCCGGAGTCCGGCCCAGCCAGACTCTGCTGCGGGGGAGGACTGGGCCCTGCGGGCGCGAGGCCCCCAGGGTGGTGACAGCAACCTCAGCCCCTGTGCAGAGCCAGGGGCCCCACTCAGCCCCCGGCTGCAGGCCCGGGGCCTGGGGGCAGCCCAGAGAGGTGGCCGTTAGCCATGGCCCAGCCTGGCCGACGCGGTGATGCCCCAGCCCAGCCGTGACTGAGTCCATGGCTGGCTTGCTCACCGGCCCATCTCTCGGGGGTGTCCTGCTGCCGGGGCCAGGGGGGAGGCTTGGCCAGTCCTCAGGGGGGCGCTTTGTCTGCCTGGACACTCTGGTGCCTTGGGTCAGCACATGTCCCATGCTGCTGGTGCCCCACAGCCATCCCAACTCCTGTGCGGCTCCAGCAGGGAGCTGAGCCCCTTTGCCACTGTAGGGGGAAACTGAGGCACAGGCAGGCTCCATAAAACTATTACAGAAAATTCTTACTTTTTGGGGGGGAGCGGGGAGCCGGTATCCCCGCCCTGGCTCCTTGCCCCGTGTGGCCCTGATGGGTGCATTCATATACCTAATACTGCCCCCCCAGTGCTGAGGGGAGAAGCCAGGAGGTTTGGGCGGCACAGGGGCAGTTATGGGATGGGAGGCGGAAGGGCAAGGGCACCGCCTGGATGGGCCGAACCCTGGCAGTAAGGGTAGCAGGGAGCCCAGGATTTGGCTGGCACGGGGCTGCAGGTTGGGAGCGAGGGGCACGAGCAGAACTTGCAGAGGGGCAGAGCTGGGCTGGCAGGGGGCTGCGGGTCAGGATTGAGGGACACCGGCCGAGCAGGGGGGGGCAAGCCTGGGCTAGCGTCACAGGCTCACCGGGCGATGCTCTGGACCTGCTCCCCACGAAGCCAGGCAGGACTCTGCGGGAGTCTCCTCTCTGGGAGCAGCCTGTCTGCAGGACACACAGCTCACCCGGCTTCCCCCTTCCTGGGTCTGACCCTGGAGCCTCCAGCCTCCTCTGCCCCTCCAGGCGCTTCCCACAGCAAGTCCACCCAGGCGGGGTCCTGGGGAAGCCAGAGGGTCCTGCCCCCCAACTCCGCCGTCAGACGGGTTTCAGAGTAACAGCCAGGTTAGTCTGTATTCGCAAAAAGAAAAGGAGTACTTGTGGCACCTTAGAGACTAACCAATTTATTTGAGCATGAGCTTTCGTGAGCCACAGCTCACTTCATCAGATGTGTACCGTGGAAACTGCAGCAGACTTTATATACACACAGAGAATATGAAACAATACCTCCTCCCACCCCACTGTCCTGCTGGTAATAGCTTATCTAAAGTGATCATCAAGTTGGGCCATTTCCAGCACAAATCCAGGTTTTCTCACCCTCCTACCCCCCTACACACAAACTCACTCTCCTGCTGGTAATAGCCCATCCAAAGTGACAACTTTCTTCACAATGTGCATGATAATCAAGGTGGGCCATTTCCTGCACAAATCCAGGTTCTCTCACCCCCTTCCCAAAAACCACACACACAAACTCACTGGAAATGGCCCACCTTGATTATCATGCACATTGTAGGGAGAGTGGTCACTTTGGATGAGCTTTTACCAGCAGGAGAGTGAGTTTGTGTGTGTGGTTTTTGGAGGGGGGTGAGGGGGTGAGAGAACCTGGATTTGTGCTGGAAATGGCCCACCTTGATTATCATGCACATTGTGTAGAGAGTTGTCACTTTGGATGGGCTATTACCAGCAGGAGAGTGAGTTTGTGTGTAGGGGGGTAGGAGGGTGAGAAAACCTGGATTTGTGCTGGAAATGGCCCAACTTGATGATCACTTTAGATAAGCTATTACCAGCAGGACAGTGGGGTGGGAGGAGGTATTGTTTCATGATCTCTGTGTGTATATAAAGTCTGCTGCAGTTTCCACGGTATGCATCCGATGAAGTGAGCTGTAGCTCACGAAAGCTCATGCTCAGATAAATTGGTTAGTCTCTAAGGTGCCACAAGTACTCCTTTTCTTTTTGCAGTCAGACGGGACTCTCAGCCAGCCAGTAAAACAGAGGTTTATTAGACGACAGGAACATGGTCTAACACAGAGCTTGTAGGTGCAGAGAACAGGACCCCTCAGCTGGGTTCATTTTGGGGGGCAGTGAGCCAGACAACCACATCTGCCCTTCACTCCACGTCCCCAGCCAGCCCCAAACTGAAACTCCCTCCAGCCCCTCCGCCTCTGGGCTTTGTCCCTTTCCCGGGCCAGGAAGTCACCTGTTTCCTTTGTTCTCCAGCCCTTTAGCTCTCACCTGGCAGGGGGGAAGGGCCCAGGGCATCAGTGGCCAGGAAACAGGATGTCGACCATTCTCTGTGTCCAGACCCCTGCCCTCTAGGGCTCTGCAACGACCCATACCCCCTTATCCCACCACCTAGATACTTAAGAACTGCCTAGGGGAAACTGAGGCACCCCCACACTATTCAGAGGAAACATTAAGAACAGTCCCACTTCGTCACATCCATATCTGCAGGTCTCTGTTAAGAGCAACAGGGGGCGCTGGGCTGCAGGGAGCGGGGGAAGATGCTCAGTAAGGGGGGCACCATGGGGTGGGGGGGGGCTCAGTTGGGGGCACCAGGCTGCAGGGGGGCTCAGTAGGGGGCTGAGCAGGGGGTGCCATGGGGCAGGGGGCTCAGTAGGGGAGCGGGGGTCTGTGACCCTTCCCGTGATGAAGTCTCGTCTTTTCCAGGTTGAACGGATGGGGCCGGGATTCGCCCCCAACTGGTCCAGCAAGAATTGGGGTGGGAGTGACCAGTCTCCCCCCCACATCCCAGCCACCAGCGACTCCAACCCCTCCCCCACCCCCACCGAACCTCAATAAAAGTCTTTAGCAGCTGAGCTCGGCCTGGCACGGGGGGGGGGGGGGTGTCTCTGTGTAATGGCAGTGCCCTAAATCTCCATCCCACCCCCGCATCTCCCCCTGCCCCACCCTGCAAGCCAGAGCAGAGAAGAAGGGAGACTCTTGCAGAGGAACAAGGTTTAATAGTGGGGATGGTGGGGGGGGGGGTGTGGCCCCCCGCATCTGCTCCGAACACCAGCCTCCAGCTCTCCCTCTGCAGTTTGATCCAGGCTCCAGCCTTGGAGGGACCCCAGAGCAAGCCCTGGGAGGCTGGGTTTGGGGGTGGGGGGGTTCCTTGGAGATGATGATGGGCGGGATCCCCAAGTGCAAGGTCTGGCGTGGAGGCTGAGTTCTCCCGGGGGATTATTGCTGCTGGGGGGGTTCCCCAGGGAGAATGTGGGGGTGTCTCTAGGGGTTTCCATGGATGCTGGGAGGGGGTCCCTTTGGGAGGGTCAAGGGTGCTGTGGGGGGTTACCAGGTTTGCTGAGGGGCACCCCACTGGGGGGTGCTCAGGCTCTGTGTGGGTGGAGCTGCCCATTGGGGTCCCTGGGAGAGTACCCCAGTTTTTCTGTAGGTGTTTCTGATGGTAGGGGGTTCCCCATTGGTGGGGTCCTTGGGGTCGGGGATCCCAATTATGGGCTCCCTGCAGGGGGGTTCCCCATGGTGGAGGGGGCTCTCCAGGGGGTTCCCCATGGCAGGGGCTCCCTATTGTGGGGACCCTCGGGGGATTCCCCATGGTAGGGGGGTGTCCCTGGGTGGCTCCTCGTTGGGGGATTCCCCACGGCAGGGGGTATCCCTGGGCGGTTCCCTGTTAGGGGGGCTCCCCCCTGTGGACTCTGCGGCTGGCGTCACCTCTGGATCTGGGCATACACGGACTCCACTCGCTGCAGCAGCTCCTGCCAGGGGAGAGGGGCCATTAGGGACAGACAGACGTGGGGGAGGATCCCGGACACACGGACCCTCCCAGCACCTCATACCCAACGCCAGGGAGCTGAACTGGGGGGACTCACCATGTAGTTGGGGTCTGGCTGGGGAGGCAAGGGCATGGCCTGCAAGACAGACGGACATGGGGGAGGGGAGAGAGATTAGTTATAACCTGCCTTTGACACCCCCCGCAGCCCCCTCCAGGATTCCCCCTGCCCCCCAACCCACTGGCAGGGAACAGACCCCAGGGAGAGGCTCTGACCCAGGAGCTTGTGGGGAAGGGGGGCAGGCTCTGCGGGGCGATGGGGAGGGCAGTACCTGGCAGTGATGGGGGCAGCATGCCAGGGTTCATGTGGGGCAGTGCCCATGGGGTCCCCAGAGGGGCAGTGCCTGGCCCCACCTCACTCACCGGGGGAGCTCGGGGGTCAGTTTCGGGGTTTCTCCCCTCTGGCTGGGGCAACTCCAACGGAGACTCCATCACCTCATAAATTGGCTCTGTGTCATCTGGAGAGAGAACGGGAGATAGAACCCAGGCGTCCGGGCTCTTGGCCCCACCCCAAACCCAGCATCAGGGCTGTGACTCACCCCTGGGAGATCTTGGTGGTTTCTTCCCTTTGGGATCCAGTTTTCCTGTGGAGCTAAACAGAGCCGGGAGCTGACATGATAATCCTAAAGGAATCCCCACCCCACCTCACCAGGAGAAAAGAACCCAGGTGTCCTGGCTCCCAGCCCCCCCATCTCCTTTCCGCTCTAACCCACTACACCCCACTCCCCTTCCAGGACCAGGGAGAGAACCCAGGCATCCTGGCTCCCAGCCCCACCTCAGCGCCCCCCCCCCAACTCTAACCACTAGACCCTGCTCCCCTCCCAGAGCCAAAGAGAGAACCCAGGCATCCTGGCTCCCAGCCCCACCTCAGCCCCCCCACTCTAACCACTAGACTCTGCTCCCCTTCCAGAGCCAAAGAGAGAACCCAGGCATCCTCCCCTGCCACCCCACTTACCCTCCGGCCAGGTCCGACCTGCGCAGGACGAGGTGGTAGATGACCACGGCCCCCAGAGCTCCGGTCAGCAAAATCCCAACCACGACCCCTGCCACCACCCAGCCCAGGACCTGCGGGGTGCTGGGGGCCGCTGTGGCCGGGGGTGGCTCTGTGTCTGAACCCGGGGGGGGCAGCGTCCTTGGGCCCAGGGTGGTCGCTGGGGCTGCAAGGAAGAGAGTTGGGGAGAGGTTAGTGTTGGGGGGGGGCTGGAGCTTGGGAGGGACCCCAGGGAGTCCCTGTGGACAGAGCAGAGTCCTGGGCTGGGGGAATGAGGGGAGCTAGTGGGGTTTTGGGAGGGATCACCCTCTGGCTCCCCCTGGGGCTAAAGGGTTGGGGGTCCACGGGGCAGTCCATGTGGGGGATGGGGGTCTCCAAGAGTGTCCTGGGGAGGGGGGGGGAGTCTATGGGGGAGTCCCTGGAGGGATGGGGCCATGGGGGCGATGGAGAGGGGGATGGGGCAATGGGGGGGGCTCTGATGCAGTCCCTGGGGGTGTCTTTAACCAGTCTGCAGTCAACACCCTCCCATGGACCAGGCCTGTCGGCCGCTCTCCGGAGCAGGACGCTGGGGAATGACCAGCGCCCGGGCCAGGCCCCACCGCCCGTGCCGGCCCAACAGCCGAGTACCTTCCTCTTTGGTGTCTGTGCTTTGGGCCTGGATGCGGAGCAGACCCAGCGGCTGACGCTGCCCCCGTGCTCCGGCCCTGCCACCGGGTAAAGGCGTTCGAGCCGGTGCAGCTAGGGCTGAGGATCCGGAACCAGGAGCTGTTCCCAGCATTTGCCAACAGCCCCCTCAGCTTGAGACTCTGTCGCCGCCCAGGGAACCTGCCCGCAAGGGCCCGCGGACAGCTCCGAGCGCGCCGCCTCCCTGCAGCCATGAGCGGCGCAGGGCCCATGGGGCTCTTGGCTGGCCGGGGGTTCTCTAGAGAGGAGCTCGCTCCTGTGAGGATCTCGGAGAAGCCCAACACCTGGTCTACACCTTACAAACCAACCCGCCCCAGCTCCGTGAATTTCACACCCTGAGCCCTGGAGTCAGGACAAGGGACCCCGGTGTGAACGCAGCTAAGGCCACGGAAGAATTTGTCCCCTGACCTCTCGGCCGCCGCTCCAGGGACTGGACTGAGCAGGCGGACAGGAGCGTCTCTGGGAGCCGGTGCCCAAGGCACGTAGCTCCGCTCTGCTCGTCACACCCAGCGCGAGCCAGCGCGCTGGTCCGGAGCCCCACGAAGCCACACCCCAGCCCTGGTACAGGCGCAGCGAGAGGGGGGTTGTGAACATGGACGGACCAGCCCCTTCTGGCGCTGCAGGACGTGTCCGCACAACGGTGCCACATCGCACTGGCCGTGCGGCAGCAGGGCCGTGCCCGGGGCCGGGCAGGTGACCCAGCCGTGCGGCAGGAGTGGCGGCTGCCCGTGGAGACCCGCACGTACGACGTTCATCCTGGACGTCTCGCAGCAGGGCGGGGATAACCCAGCCTGGGAACGGAGCCCCGGGCCGCTGTCGGGCGCGAGTTCCTGCACGGCCGTCTCGGGCTGGCAACAGACCAAGCGAGCGAGTCGAACGGGTTTATATCACTGCAGTGCGACGAGCCCCGGACCAAGGCCGGAGCCCTGCGTGCGGGGAAGGGATGGGCCAGAGAGACTCTGCAGAGAGCATGGCTGGCTGGCGGGGCAAGCACGGGCCGTGGGAAGTCACTGCCCAAGCTGGTTGCGGCCTGGAACGGAGCCAGCCGGCGGCCAGCGCCTGGTCCCTCCTGCCCCACCCAGAACGCGGTGGCTCATCCCAGCCAGGAGGTTTTGCACCAAAACTCTGGAGTTTCCCACTATCGCAAGAGGCCGCAGAGGAGACAACTTGTTTCCTGTCTGGCTGAGGAGAGGGCACAGCTCACATCCTGGCTAGACGCTTCAAACCTGGCTTTCCAGCTGGCCACAGCCGCTGTGCTGGGCAGGGAGCAGGCCAGACTGCCGAGCAGGAGCAGCGCCTTTATAAAACACCCTGTGCCTCGCTGCCCCACGGCAAAGCGCCTCGCCGAGAGGCTGGCCCATGAGAGCACCCCCGCACTGGGGCACAGCTAGCTCCTCCTCACTGACGGCACCAGGGGCCCTGCCGGGCCGGGCCCTGGCTAGAGACAGCTGCGAACTCCAGAGAGACTAGAAAGGACCCAGCCGTTCCACAGACAGCGCCCTGAGCGAGTCACCCGGTGAACGCCCGTCTATCGCCCCGGCTCTCTCCGGTCACGGCAGGAGTGGGGGCAGAGCCCACCCATGCCACAACGGCACGTGCTTCGCTCTGGAACGCGTGTAAGCTCCTGGCTCCCAGTGATCACACGAGGTTTACTCTGGTCCCGTCTCCCGCGAGGGCTGCCTGGGTTACACGTCTCCAGCCGGGTGCGCCCGAGCGAAACCCTGTGACGGACTGAGCTCCGCGCGTCCTGTTGGCATCGCGCCGGCGAGTTTAGTCGTCGTGGTGTCGATGCGACTCTGCGTCAGTCAGTACCCGAGAATGCTGAGGCTGGACAAGCTCATCACACGGCCCAGGCCGAGTCCGACAGGCAAAGCCGCTGCAAGAGCCCCAGCATCGAACAGAACCGAGCCTGGCACACGGACGCAGATTCTGCGGCTCCCAGACCAAAAGGGGAAGAGGCTCCGAATCGGCTTGTGAGCTGCAGACTGCACCACCGAGCGCACAAGAGCCCCAGCCCTGGGGGCCTGCGGCCTCCCTCACTGCCTGTTTCATGGGGTTTGATGCGCAATAGCCCTGTTCACGCACAGCTGGCACCAGTGACTTGGCTCCATTTCCACATCTGCCTGGAGCACTGGCTGGTTGACTTCCCGTAGGCAGCCCCGTGAGCCCCCTGGCAGACAAGCTGCTTTGGCTCAGGGGCTAGGTCGGTACCAAGTCACCAGCCCAGACCCGTGGAGTAGGAGAAGAACAGCTGCCTTTGAATGAAGGGAAGGGATTGATTGTCCCTCGATAACTGTCGCAGCTCTGCTGGGGCCCAATTCAGGCCGGCCTCACGGGCCGCCCACCCAGCAGGGCTTCGCTCGCTGCCACGTCTCATTTGCTTTCAATGTTATTTTGCCACTAAACTCGTCCGTTTCTAGTAATTTTCTGGCCAAAGGACACGGAGCCAAAGAACAGCAGGAAAACTAGTTGAAGTCACCGGCTCGTTCTGTTATTTAGTCCATGTGAGTTTTATAACCTAGCCTGCCCACAGGTTCGTGGAGGGCTGTGGTTCTGGGGTCCCTCGGGGATGTGTGGATCCCTGCAGAGGGTCCCAGAGGGTGGGGTGTCTCTGGGATGTGATTTACCACCCACCTGCAGCCCCACACTGTTCCTCTCACTCCCCAGAGGGATGGACATGTTGGGGGGGCCTATGTTGGGGGAAAGGGCAGGCCCTTGGGGGGCCACTCACCGCTCACCCGCAGCTCCACAGTGCCCTTCTCGCTGCCCTGCGGCACCAGCTGGAGAGCGACCCGGTAGGTGCCGCTGTCGTTGGCCTGGGCGCCCCGGAGGAGCAGAGACCCGTTGGGAAAGCCAACCTCGCGGCCCGTGAACTGCACCCCATTGCGCTGGGGGCGGCCCTGCCCAGGGAAGTAGCTGAAGATGCGGGTGCTGCCATCAGCCAGCCGCCCCCGGTACCAGTCGAAGTGACGCAGGGGCTCCAAGCCACCTTCCACGGACAGAGTGACGTTCTGCCCCACGGACGGCGCCTCCGGGATCACGTGCACCACAAAAGTACAAACCACAGTGTGGGGACCCCAGCACAACAGGAGACAGCCTGACGGGTCAGGGGAGAGGGAGAGAGATGGTGAAAGTGCCCCTCAGGCCTGACACGCAGCCCCCTGCTAACCCAGCCCTGGGCTCCCCACCTCCAGCTCTGCGGGTGCCCCCCAATTCCTGCCCGTAGTCCCCTGCTTACCCAGCCCTGGGCTTCCCCCCACAGCTCTGCTGGTGCCCCTCCTTCCTGACCCACAGACCCCTGCTAACCCAGCCCTGGGCTTCCCCCCACAGCTCTGCCGGTGCCCCTCACTCCCGACACGCAGCCCCCTGCTAACCCAGCCCTGGGCTCCCCACCTCCAGCTCTGCGGGTGCCCCCCAATTCCTGCCCGTAGTCCCCTGCTTACCCAGCCCTGGGCTTCCCCCCACAGCTCTGCTGGTACCCCTCCTTCCTGACCCACGGACCCCTGCTAGTTCAGCCCAGGGCTCCCCCTACTGCTGTCTCACCTGCAAACAGAACCCCCTTATATGGGGTGTCCCAGAAACAAGGCCCTCCCATCCTCCCTGGAGGCAGGAGCAGAGGGGAGGGTCCCAGTCTGTGGAGAGAGGAGAAGGAACCTGAGAGAGGGGCCCAGTCGGATGCCTGGGTCCCTTTGCTGGAGTGCCTTTGCCAAGGGTCCCAGGCTCAGCTCCTCTGATGGGCTTTGGACGCGGGATCTCTGCCAGCCTCCCACCGGGCTGCAGGGCTGTGGGGGCGGTGCACCACGCAAGAGCTGCTGAACCTGTCTGGCCCTGAGTCACCCAGCGGTTGGAACACGGGCTGGAGAGGCAGGTGCCCTGGTGCCGAGCCCAGGAGGTGGCCTGGGAAACAGACTGTAGTGGGGAGAGAGCCCCGCGCATCAAAAATAAGGGAAGAGAACCCAGGAGTCCTGGCTCCCAGCCCACAACTGTGAGAGAACCCAGGAGTGCTCGGCCCCGGCTCTAACCACTCTACTCCCATCCCAGAGCCGGGGATAGAACCCAGGAGTCCTGGCCCCCAGCCCCCCCACCAGACCCCATCCCTTTCCCAGAGCCGGGGATAGAACCCAGGAGTCCTGGCCCCCACCAGACCCCATCCCTTTCCCAGAGCCGAGGATAGAACCCAGGAGTCCTGGCCCCCAGCCCCCCCCACCAGACCCCATTCCTTTCCCAGAGCCGGGGATAGAACCCAGGAGTCCTGGCCCCCAGCCCCACCAGCAGACCCCACTCCTTTCCCAGAGCCGGGGATAGAACCCAGGAGTCCTGGCCCCCAGCCCCACCAGCAGACCCCACTCCTTTCCCAGAGCCGGGGATAGAACCCAGGAGTCCTGGTCCCCACATGTAGGTGTCTGTGTCTTACCAAGTGCTGATCCCGCCCCCTCGGGGGGCCGGTGGTGCGGTCGGTCCGTCGGTCGGTCCGTCTCCTGTCTGCCTCCTTCACGGCAGCCTCCTCCCGTCTCTGACTCCCTCCCCCGCAGGGCCCGGGGCTGGGGCGGGACCTGCCCCCTCTGCCTGTTCGCGGTGGCTCTGCGCTGCTCCGGGGGGGGTCGGTGCTGTCAGACCCCTCCCCGAATAACACGGACCCCGCCCCGCCCCCAGACTCCGGGCCAACCCCCCCGGCTCCCGTTTCTGGCGGCTCACTGGGGAGCGGGGAGCGGAGATCTCGGCGGCGGCGGGCTCCAGTCACACCCCGGGGCCCCGACCCCGCTGCCGCAGCTGGGGGAACCCGGCCCCTCCGGGCACCGCCCTGAGAAACTGGGGGGCCCTCCCCCCTCCATCCTCCTGGGTCAAGTCCCTCCCCACAGCACAGCGCCCCCTGCTGAGCCCCCCTCCCCACAGCGCCCCCTGCCGAGCCCCCTCCCCACAGCCCCCCCGCCGAGCCCCCTTCTCCGCAGCACAGCACCTCCCGCTGACCCCAAAGCCCTCCCCACAGCGCCCCCCGCTGAGCCCCCTTCCCCCTGCCCACAGCGTCCCCCGCTGAGCCCTCAACCCCCCCTCCCCACAGCGCCCCCCGCTGAGCCCCCTTCCCCCTGCCCACAGCGCCCCTCGCTGAGCCCTCAACCCCCCCTCCCCACAGCGCCCCCCGCTGAGCCCCCTTCCCCCTGCCCACAGCGTCCCCCGCTGAGCCCTCAACCCCCCCTCCCCACAGCGCCCCCCGCTGAGCCCCCTTCCCCCTGCCCACAGCGCCCCTCGCTGAGCCCTCAACCCCCCCTCCCCACAGCGCCCCCCGCTGAGCCCCCTCCCCACAGCACCCCCTGCGGAGCCCCAATCCCTGCAGCACAGCGCCCCCTGCCGCGCCCCTGTCCCCACAGCGCCCCCCGCTGAGCCCCCAACCCTCTTCCGGACAGCGCCCCCTGCCGAGCCCCCCAGCCCACAGCGCTGAACCCCCCTCCCCACAGGCAGCGCCCCCTGCCGAGCTCCCTCCCCGCAGCAGAGCGCCCCCTGCCGATCCCTAATACCTGCAGCACAGCGCCCCCTGCCGAGCCCCCAGCCCCCTCCCCACAGCGCCGCCTCCCCGCAGCCCAGCGCCCCCCTTCTGAGCCCCCACCCCTCTCCCCACAGCACCCCCTGCCGAGCCCCCAGCCCCCTCCCCACAGCGCCCCCTCCACGCAGCACAACACCCCCTTCTGAGCCCCCACCCCTCTCCCCACAGCACCCCCTGCCGAGCCCCCAGCCCCCTCCCCACAGCGCCGCCTCCACGCAGCACAACACCCCCTTCTGAGCCCCCACCCCTCTCCCCACAGCACCCCCTGCCGAGCCCCGAGCCCCCTCCCCACAGCGCCGCCTCCACGCAGCACAACACCCCCTTCTGAGCCCCCACCCCTCTCCCCACAGAACCCCCTGCCGAGCCCCCAGCCCCCTCCCCACAGCGCCGCCTCCCCGCAGCACAACACCCCCTTCTGAGCCCCCACCCCTCTCCCCACAGCACCCCCTGCCGAGCCCCCAGCCCCCTCCTGTGACGAAGTGGGACTGTTCTTAATGTTTCCTCTGAATAGTGTGGAGGTGCCTCAGTTTCCCCTAGGCAGTTCTTAAGTATCTAGGTGGTGGGGTAAGGGTGTATGATCATTGCAGTGCCCTAGAGGGCAGGTGTGTGCAGGAGTCTGGACACAGAGAATGGCCAACACCCTGTTTCCTGGCAACTGATGGCCTGGGCCCTTCCCCCCTGCAAGGTGAGAGCTGAAGGGTTGGAGAACAAAGGAATCAGGTGACCTCCTGGCCCGGGAAAGGAACAAAGCCCAGAGGAGGAGGGGCTGGAGGGGTTTTTCAGTTTGGGGCTGGCTGGGACATGGAGTGAAGTGCAGACGTGGTTGTCTGGCTCACTGCCCCCCAGAATGGACCCAGCTGAGGGGTCCCGTTCTCTGCACCTGCAAGCTCTGTTTTAGACCATGTTCCTGTCGTCTAATAAACCTTCTGTTTTACTGGCTGGCTGAGAGTCCCGTCTGACTGCGAAGTTGGGGTGCAGGACCCTCTGGCTTCCCCAGGAGCACCGCCTGAGCGGACTCGCTGTGGGAAGCGCACGGAGAGGCAGAGGATGCTGAATGCTCCGAGGTCAGACCCAGGAAGGTGGAAGCTGTGTGAGCTGTGTGTCCTGAAGACAGGCTGCTCACAGAAAGGCGACTACCCCAGAGTCCTGACTGACTTCATGGGGAGCAGTTCCAGAGCATCGCCCAGGAACTCCGTGACAACTGGTGGCAGCGGTGGGATCTACTGCACCCCGTGGATGGTGCTTCCTGCAGTAAGTGACTGGGGAGCAGTAACACGAAGGGGGATTGCCGAGGACCAGGCCTGCTGAAGGCTCAGAGAGGAGCGGTTTCGGGGGGCGGTTAACCCCTGGGAGTGTGTGACCAGCGAGAAGTACTGTGCAGTAATGGGGTCCCCCTGGGGACTGCAGTGAGCAGTCTCAGGGGCGGAGGAGTCTGCAGCTCGACCCTGGCAAAGAGGTGGTGACCTTGAGAAGGGCTGGCACACTAGGGGTTCTCCCTGGAAACCGTGGGGAGCTGAGAACACACGGGCCTGTGAGTCCACAACAACTTGGGAGGAGCGGAGTGATGGCCTGTCACCGTCTCCTTAAGAAGGACATTGTAACCCTGTGCAGAAAGAGAGGGTTGAGCATTGGAAAGTTCACCAAAGCAGAGTTAATCGTGCAGCTGGAGGAGGATGACCGCTCTAAGGAACAGATTCCTGACCCCAACTGGGGCTATAGCAGGATCTGGGAGCAGCTGAAGCGGGAGCCAGGCATCGCCAAGACTCCTGTCCCCGACCAGACGAGGGTCTTCATGATCGGGTTCCCCATCGGGGGATCGAGACGGACGGGATTGGAGCTGAGTCTGAGAGAGCAAGAGGACCGTGGGAGACAGCGAGAGCCCGAGAAAGAGCTGCAGAAGCAGCAGCAGCATGAACTGGCGGTGGTGGGGCGGAGAGGCCTAGGGGACCTCCCCGGGGTGAGTGGGGATAGATCCCGGGGGGCCAGTTCCGCAGGGAACCTCGAGACTAAATTGCTGCCCCTGGTTAAGGAGGGGGGGGGGTGTGGATGCCCACCTCACTGCCTTTGAGCAGGCTGGCGATTTGAACCAAGGGGACCCTGCGGAAAAGCCCCGTTGTCTAGCTCCCTTGCTGGGTCCCAAGGCCATAGACTCCGTCAGCCAGGTGGTTGGGGATGTGGACAGGCTCCCACTCCTGACCCCAACCTATATGTCTGTGTGGAGTTTCCTGGGGCCAGGCCCCCCGGACCTCCAGTGGGAGTAGAAGGTGATGGTCAATGGGGAGACATTCTTGGGGTGGCCAAAGGGCATGGGCTGCATAAACCTTCCCACATGCGGCCTGCGAGTGCTATCGACCACCCCTGACCTAAGGGAGGGCGTGAAACTGGAAGGGCCTGGTGTAACTCCTACCAAGGAATGGGAGAGATGCTGGGGCATCCATGGGAACGTTGGTGGCTTCGAACTTCCCCAGGTCACCGGCTAAAGTGACCCCGCTCAGTTCGATCTCGAAGGGGGGAGAGATGTGACGAAGTGGGACTGTTCTTAATGTTTCCTCTGAATAGTGTGGGGGTGCCTCAGTTTCCCCTAGGCAGTTCTTAAGTATCTAGGTGGTGGGGTAAGGGTGTATGATCATTGCAGAGCCCTAGAGGGCAGGTGTGTGCAGGGGTCTGGACACAGAGAATGGCCGACACCCTGTTTCCTGGCAACTGATGGCCTGGGCCCTTCCCCCCTGCAAGGTGAGAGCTGAAGGGTTGGAGAACAAAGGAATCAGGTGACCACCTGGCCCGGGAAAGGGACAAAGCCCAGAGGAGGAGGGGCTGGAGGGGTTTTTCAGTTTGGGGCTGGCTGGGACATGGAGTGAAGTGCAGACGTGGTTGTCTGGCTCACTGCCCCCCAGAATGGACCCAGCTGAGGGGTCCCGTTCTCTGCACCTGCAAGCTCTGTTTTAGACCATGTTCCTGTCGTCTAATAAACCTTCTGTTTTACTGGCTGGCTGAGAGTCCCGTCTGACTGCGAAGTTGGGGTGCAGGACCCTCTGGCTTCCCCAGGAGCACCGCCTGAGCGGACTCGCTGTGGGAAGCGCACGGAGAGGCAGAGGATGCTGAATGCTCCGAGGTCAGACCCAGGAAGGTGGAAGCTGTGTGAGCTGTGTGTCCTGAAGACAGGCTGCTCACAGAAAGGCGACTACCCCAGAGTCCTGACTGACTTCATGGGGAGCAGTTCCAGAGCATCGCCCAGGAACTCCGTGACACCTCCCCACAGCGCCGCCTCCACTCAGCACAGTGCCCCTCTCCGAGCCTCCCCTCCCCACAGCGCCCCCCGAGCCCTGGACCCGCTCCCAGCTGCACAGCGCCCCGGACACTGCAGCCTGGCTCCGTGGGAGAGGCAGGCAGGAACCCTCCTCTGGCAGCCCCCCCCCGGCAGTGTCGGGGGGAGGGATTCAGGCTGCGCCTTGTCCCGCCTCCATCCAACCACCCACCCCGCCCGCTCCCACACGGGCCCTCGACCGACCCGGACCAATGCGCATTTCCGCATTTCGCCGCCAGGGGTCCTCACCGCTCCATGGAGGACCCCCCCCCCCCCCCGGATAAAAGCTCTTCAGGTCCCTTGGGACGGGGCCGGCCGGAGTAGAGGGGGCCCTGAAGGACCCAGCAGTCAGGACTCCTGGGCTCTATCCCAGCTCTAGGCAGCGAGTGGGCGGTACAGGGGGCTGGGAACCAGGACTCCTGGGTTCTCTCCCTGGCTCTAGGAGGGGAATCATAGAATCATAGAATATCAGGGTTGGAAGGGACCCCAGAAGGTCATCTAGTCCAACCCCCTGCTCAAAGCAGGACCAATTCCCAGTTAAATCATCCCAGCCAGGGAGTCGGGGTCTAGGGATTTTTCCGGGAGGACTGGGAATCAGGACACTCCCAGCTGCCCTTTTGCATTCTCACACCACAGCTTTTTTGCACACTCACCACCATTCTCCTGTGATCACACTCACCCTCCAGCACTCACCACCAATTTCTGTCAGCTGTCTGTCCTTGCACACACACCCCCTTTTGCCCTCAGCACTGATCTTTCTACACTCATGCAAGGATGCACTCTCTGACCCTTCTTGCACTCTCACATACCCTGACACGTCCACCACCCAGTCCTTGCACACACACCCACAGCGGTGCACTCCCTGCCCAGCCGTGTGTGCTGTCACCCCCCTTTCACACTGGTGCATGCTCACTCTTGTGCTCCCCTGCAGAACAGAGCCTCTCAGGGGAAAGGGGGGGTCGCTGCTGGCCCAACCCGAACCCCCCCTGCTCCTTCCCTCCACCCCCCCCACCTGTCCCCTGCCCAGTGGGGGATGCAGGATACGGAGCAGGGACTTTCCAAACCCATCGCTTCTGGTAAATCGGATCCTGCTTCCAGGGGCGGAGCCAGGGAGAAGGGGGGGCTGTTGGAAGGAGTTACGGGGGGCGGGGAGAGGGTGGGGGGTGCATGGACAGGGGGAAGCGGGGCAGAGGTGCACAGAGTGCTGAAAGGTTGGCGGTTGGGCCCTGTCCCTCTGGGCTGGGCCCAGGGCAGCTGGCTGAGCTCTCTGTTCGCAGGCCTTTGTGTGTTCTGCAACCCCAGTGCAGCTCCAGACACCATCCCGCAGCCAGCGTGGGCACCCCCACACCGGGCACTTCTCGCTCACAGGCACCCGTGGGACAGGGACCCAGCTGGGGGGGACAACAGCGTCACTGCATGGGGAGCAGTGGGGACGCAGGGAGGGGTCACTGCAGGGGGAGCAGTGGGGACGCAGGCAGTGGTCACTGCAGGGGGAGCAGTGGAGATGCAGGGAGGGGTCACTGCAGGGGGAGCAGTGGGGACGCAGGGAGGGGTCACTGCAGGGGGAGCAGTGGGGCTGGGGCAGGGAGCACTGCAGGGGGAGCAATGGGGATGCAGGGAGGGGTCACTGCAGGGGGAGCAGTGGGGCTGGGGCAGGGAGCACTGCGGGGGAGCAGTGAGGATGCAGGGAGGGGTCACTGCAGGGGGAGCAGTGGGGACGCAGGGAGGGGTCACTGCAGGGGGAGCAGTGGGGCTGGGGCAGGGAGCACTGCGGGGGAGCAGTGGGGACACAGGGAGGGGTCACTGCAGGGGGAACAGTGGGGACGCAGGGAGGGGTCACTGCGGGGGAGCAGTGGGGCTGGGGCAGGGAGCACTGCGGGGGAGCAGTGGGGATGCAGGGAGGGGTCACTGCAGGGGGAGCAGTGGGGCTGGGGCAGGGAGCACTGCTGGGGAGCAGTGGAGATGCAGGGAAGGGTCACTGAAGGGGGGAGCGGTGGAGCTGGGGGGCAGGTTAATTATCTACCTCCGCACCCCAGGAAACTCCCTACTAGATCAACAGGGCAAAGTCTCCCACAGGCCATCTCCCCTCCCTCCACCCCATTCCCAACTACTGCTCCTAGAGCCCCCTGCTCCCTCAAACCCCCCAGCAATGGGGTCCCCATTTCTCTGTTCTCCCCCCTGGCCTCAGTGACTCAGCCCTTTGCAGTGGGCTCGGGACCCATCCCTGTCACCGGGGCAGGAGCAACACGGATGTGACTGAGCACCTGGGGGGAGGGGTGGGGAGCCAGGACTCCTGGGTTCCATTCTCAACTGCGCTGGTGACTTGCTGTGACTCGTAGTGGAGTCACTCCCTCGGGTTCCCCAGCTGTATTTGGGGTCACAGTGGGTGGTGCTGGGAGCCTGGCTGGACCAAGGACACAGTCCCTCACATTTCTCAGGCGCTGTGGGGGAGAGAGGGGTGAGGGGGGGCAGAGAGGGATGGATACATAGAGGGGGCTGGAAGAGTGTGGGGAGGTGGAGGGGGTTGAGCGGAGATGGGGGAGGGATGGACAGACAGAGGGAGGGATGGAAGGAGAAGTGTGTTGGGAGAAGGTGGGGGGAGAGCGGACTGAGACGCATCCACCCACAGCTCCCTGGGGGTCCACACAGTGACTCTGGATTCACCCGGGGCTGACTCAGACCTGCCCCTGCCCCGGCATCTACCCTGGGAGCTCGTGTTCCCGACCCTGCCGCCTCCCTGCCCCCTTGCCATGGCCCCAGGGGGAGACTCCTCCCCACAGCTTCCCAGGGAGCCGTGAGACCCCCTGGCTCCCGGCATTGCTGGGGCTGGTCCATTGGGGGCCCCACAAACTAATCAGTGGGGCCCCTTTGAGCAGCTGGGCCCTTATCCATTGTTTCGTCTGCTTACGCCTGGCGCGGGCTCTGGCTCCGGCTCCCGCTCCCTGCTGCCCTAAGCCGGACCCCCGGCCCCGACCATGCGCTTAGGGGTTGGAGGGGCCAGGGCCGGGGCCGGGGCCGGAGGGGCGCACTCTGCAGGGGTGCCAGGGAGCCCTGCACTGAGAGCTCCGGAGGGGCATGGGGCGGCCTGGTGCGCCCCGCAGTCCCCTTCACTGACAGCCCACATCTCTCCGTACCAGGGGCGGGGGTGGAAGGGGTTAACCGGTCGCCCCGCCCTGGGACCGCCCCACTCCCCGCCCCTCCCTCCTCCGCCGAGCCCGGGGCGTTCCCTGCCGCTCCCCCCCCTTTCCTGGGCGTTTCCGGTGGGGAGGGGAGAGTCCGGGAAAGCGGGCGGTGCGCCCAGGGCGCTGTGCCAAGTGTGCGCCCAGGGCGCACCGGGGCTCCCCTGCTGCCGCTCCTGGGGGCGGGCGCGGGGCGGGGGCCATAATTCTCCACCCCAAGCCTGGGGTAAGAGGCGGCTCTGAAAGTCCCTAGCGTTCAGCTGAGCGGCCGGGGAAGTCCCGGTGGCCCTTCCTCTACCCGGCTGCCTGCTGCAGCCGCCCTGGCTTCAGTCGGGGGCTGTGGGCACCCACGGGGCAGCCAGGCCGCCCCCTCCCTGCGCGCCCGCTCCCTGGAGGTGCCCCGGGCTGCAGGGGGCACCTGCGGAGGAAATGAGATTGCAAAAGGGCAGAGCCGGGTTTGGCTGGTGACCCCTCCCCCACTCGGGGGGCAAAGGACCCGGGAGACCGAGCCGGGTTTGGCTGGTGACCCCTCCCCCACCCTGGGGGCAAAGGACCTAGGAGACCGAGCGGGGTTTGCCTGGTAACCCCCCTGCACCCCCACCCCGGGGGCAAAGGACCCAGGAGACCGAGAGGGGTTTGTTTGGTGACCCCTTCCCCCTGGGGGGGGCAAAGAATCCAGGAGACCGAGTCGGGTTTGGTTAGCGCCCCTCCCCCCCTCGGGGGCAAAGGACCCCGGAGCCTGAGGAATGGCGGAGGAGATGCCCGTGGACCTGAGGACGTGGCGGAAGGGGGACACCCCCGGGTGCCAAGGGAGAGGGATTCCCCGTCCCAAAGACCCCGGGGGGCAGCGGGCTCCTCAGGGCAGCGGGGCATTCCCTTCACCCTGGCACGGCGCGGCGGGGGGCCCAAGGACTCCTCCCCCGCACCCCGGGGCGCCGATCCCGGGGCCCCCCGACGAGGGGGGCAGGAAAGCGGAGACCTCGCTGCCCCTACGCAAACGCCGCTACGCAGTGCAGGAGCCGGGCTGGGAGCGGCCGGGGCCCCCAGCCGGGAAGGTGCCCAAGACGGAGAGCGATGGGGGGCAGGAGGGCGTCTCCGGGGCGCAGCGCTCCCCCTTCTGCAACGGCTACTGCCCCCCCTACGTGGCTGTGGACTACACCCGCCTGCCAGCTCCCTATCTCATAGGTGGGTGACCCCCTGCTCCCCATCGCCCCCGCGGGGGACCCCCGGTTCCTTCCTTTCCCCGCAGACACCCAGGGCCTCCCCAGATGCTGGTGGGTGGCCAGGAGAGGTGCCACGGGCTGGAGATCCTCCCCCGCCCGGACGGCCGGGGTCCCGGGAAATGGGAGTGGGGACGGCGGAGGAGAGTCTGTGCCCTTGGCCTCAGGGGCCGGGTGAGGATTTCAGTAAAGCGATTGCTTAAGAGTTGCTCGCACGTTGCACTGGCCCCAGAGTCCTGGGTTCCTTGCGGGAGTGGTTATGTGGGAGACCCCAAGAAGTGCTGGGCCCGGATTCCTGGGTCCCTAGGGACGAGTTATTGGGGGACCCCAGGAAGTGCTGGCCCTGGACTTCTGCGCCCCTTGCGATGTATAAGGGGGAATCCCTTATTTCGCTCATGCATCCCCATTCTTCTCCCCCACCAGGTCTGACCGGACCCTTCCTGGTCCCGGAGCGGGCCCCCTTCTTCCACCCCGTGGCCCCCCACCCCCTGCTGCCGGCCCCCCTGCTGGGGCGCCCCGCCACTCCCTACCCCCTTCTCTGCCCCCTGCAGACCCAGCTGGCTGCTGACATTGCCACGGCGATCAAGCAGGACGAGGATGGAGACACGTAAGTGAGTGGGGGGGCGAGGGGGAAATGGGGGGAAATGGGGGGGGCGTTTAATAGCCCTGGGCCCCAAGCACGGACATGGCGGCAAGTGGCCCATCTGCGAGCCCATACAGAGCGAGACAGCCCGGCTGGGAAGGGGAATCCCCGGCCCATCTGTGTAGCGCCCCCCCCCGTCCCACCCCCTGCCTACGTTTTCTTCCTGCGTAATGGTCCCGTGGCTCAAACTTCTTACTGGAAGGGGAGGGGGATAGATTTCCTCCCCGGCTTCCTCTTCCTCCACCCTACATGGCCCCTCCCTGTGCCTGGCTGGCACTGCTGTGGGGAAGCTCGCAGCACTGGGTTCCCAGCTGGGCAGTGACAGGGCACTGTCATGGGGGGAAGTTCGCAGTGCTGGGTTCCCGGCTGGGCAGTGACAGGGCACTGTCATGGGGGGAAGCTCGCAGCGCTGGGTGCCTGGCTGGGCAGTGACAGGGCAGTGTTATGGGGGGAAGCTTGCAGCACTGGGTTCCCTGTTTGGCAGTGACAGGGCACTCTTGCAGGGGAAGCTCGCAGCACTGGGTTCCCTGTTGGGCAGTGACAGGGCACTGTCATGGAGGGAAGCTCGCAGCACTGGGTTCCCGGCTGGGCAGTGACAGGGCACTGTCATGGGGGGAAGCTCACAGTGCTGGGTTCCCTGTTGGTCAGTGACAGGGCACTGTCATGGGGGGAAGCTCGCAGCGCTGGGTTCCCTGTTGGTCAGTGACAGGGCACTGTCATGGGGGGAAGCTCGCAGCGCTGGGTTCCCTGTTGGTCAGTGACAGGGCACTGTCATGGGGGGAAGCTCGCAGCGCTGGGTTCCCTGTTGGTCAGTGACAGGGCACTGTCATGGGGGGAAGCTCGCAGCTCTGGGTTCCCGGTTGGGCAGTGACAGGGCACTGTCATGGGGGGAAGCTCGCAGCGCTGGGTTCCCGGCTGGGCAGTGACAGGGCACTGTCATGGGGGGAAGCTTGCAGCACTGGGTTCCCTGTTTGGCAGTGACAGGGCACTCTTGCAGGGGAAGCTCGCAGCACTGGGTTCCCGGCTGGGCAGTGACAGGGCACTGTCATGGGGGGAAGCTCACAGCGCTGGGTTCCCTGTTGGTCAGTGACAGGGCACTGTCATGGGGGGAAGCTCGCAGCGCTGGGTTCCCTGTTGGTCAGTGACAGGGCACTGTCATGGGGGGAAGCTCGCAGCTCTGTGTTCCCGGTTGGGCAGTGACAGGGCACTGTCATGGGGGGAAGCTCGCAGTGCTGGGTTCCCGGCTGGGCAGTGACAGGGCACTGTCATGGGGGGAAGCTCGCAGTGCTGGGTTCCCGGCTGGGCAGTGACAGGGCACTGTCATGGGGGGAAGCTCGCAGCTCTGGGTTCCCGGTTGGGCAGTGACAGGGCACTGTCATGGGGGGAAGCTCGCAGCTCTGGGTTCCCGGTTGGGCAGTGACAGGGCACTGTCATGGGGGGAAGCTCGCAGCGCTGGGTTCCCGGCTGGGCAGTGACAGGGCACTGTCATGGGGGGAAGCTCGCAGCTCTGGGTTCCCGGTTGGGCAGTGACAGGGCACTGTCATGGGGGGAAGCTCGCAGCTCTGGGTTCCCGGTTGGGCAGTGACAGGGCACTGTCATGGGGGGAAGCTCGCAGCTCTGGGTTCCCGGCTGGGCAGTGACAGGGCACTGTCATGGGGGAAGCTCGCAGCGCTGGGTTCCCGGCTGGGCAGTGACAGGGCACTGTCATGGGGGGAAGCTCGCAGCGCTGGGTTCCCGGCTGGGCAGTGACAGGGCACTGTCATGGGGGGAAGCTCGCAGCGCTGCAGCCTCCCAAGCCTGAGCTGCCAGTGGATATCGAAAGCGGCCTGTTTGAGACAGGAAGTGGAGGTCAGCGGACGGCTGGGAGCTCTTACTGGAAGCCCGGAGTCGAGGACACCCCCCCCCACCGGGTCCCGCTGATAAGAGGTTTCCTTTTATCGTAATTCAATGCTGGAGCGATTCTCTGAAATCACCTGTGTCCTTGGGGGGGGGGGGCAGGGGAGTGGGGACCCCAGAGCAGGGAGCAGAGGGAGGGGTGAGCTGGGGTGACAGGGCTCTCGGGAGCAGGACCTGGGAGGAAGGGGGAGAGCGGTGTGGCCAAATTCTGGGCATTGTGGGGTGTACCCAAGGAGATGGGCTGAGGGAGCCAAGGGGCAGTGGGGAGGGTGGGGTGGAAGATGGGGGGGCCTCAGACCCAGTGGGGACAATGCGGGGAAGGAGGGGGACCTCGCTAACATTGCAACGCTTGTTGTAAACAGCACCAGGGTCGCTAATAGATTTGAAGGGGCCAGCCTGTCTGCAGGGGAGTTGTGGCGCCACGGGGTGGGGCTGGGGACTCCAATGACATTGTTGCACCACTGTTCTAGCTGGCATCTGCCCAGGGGTTGCTAGGGAGCTGTTGGTGAAGAGGAGCTCTCTTGGGGTTTAAAGGGGGCCCTGCCCACAGTAGTGAGCACCGAGCTGGGATGAGGCTGGGGATTCCAGTGACACTGTTGCAACTGCTGTTCTAGCCAGAACCTACCTGGGGAATTTCTGTGGCTGGGGGAGGGGAGAGGAACTTTCTGTGGAGCAGGGGGACCCTGCAGAGGTTCTACCCCCACCCCAGTGATTGTCTCTCCTCCCCCTGCCCACAGGGCTCTGCACATCGCTGTGGCCCAGGGGAACCTGCCCGTGGCCCAGCGGCTGGTCAGCCTCTTCCTACAGGGTCAGCGGGACCTGGACATCTACAACCACCTGCGGCAGGTCAGTCCGGGGGGCCTGGGGGTCCCAGGGCAGGATGGGGGGGCTGGGCTGTGATGCCAGACCGGTCCCTGGCAGCTGGCTATCGGGGGAGGGGTGCGATGCCAACCTGCCCCTATCAGGTGGCGCCAGGCTGACGGGGGCGGCGGGGGGGGGAACCCGGGCACGACGTTCCCAGAACCCACGTGCCCAGCCCCGCCCAGACGGGACTTTCCCCGACAACTTCCTCCCCGGTTGCCTGGGCGACGCCCCAGGGTCAGAGCCTGAGTCACGGGGGAGGGGACGCAGACAGACGGACGGACAAACATGCACCCCTGGAACCTGGAGCGCTGATGGGACGCCAAGCAGGACGCGGGCAAACCCGGCAGGGCTCGCCCCTCTCCCTCTGGCTCCCTGCAGCACCCGCATCCCCAGAGCCCTGGGGCACGCTGCATTGCACACTCACTGTGCACTGCTGAGACACACACTTGGACACTCACTCCCTGCAGCACCCGTATTCCCAGAGCCCGGCACACTCATGCACCAGGGCACGCTGCATGCCACACTCACCGTGCACTGGTGGGACACACATGCTGTGACCCATGCTCAGACACCCTCGCTCCCCGCAACAAGCGTGTTCACAGACTTCCACGGGCATTGCACACTCCCACTGCGATGGCCCCATGCGCCGGTCACACTCACACACACTCGCTGCGGTGCACATGCCTGCTCTCAGAGAGCCATGACTTGCTGGGATGTGCTCGCTCACTCACGCATCATGGCACCTGTGCACACTCTTACACACTCAGCCCCCCCCACCTTCCCCGGTTCCCCAGCCCCACCCTATGGACAGGTGCCCCTCACTCCCAACCCACTGCCCCCAGCTCCCCCAGCCCTGGGCTCCTCCCAGCTCTGCTTGGGTCCTGGGGGGGGTCTCTAAGCTGGGGGCAGCCTCCCCCAGTCCTGTGTTGTGCGCCCCATTTCCCGTAAACCAGCACCTGAACCAGCTCCAGCCCCTTCTCAGAAGCGTCTGCGTCAACGCGGCTGGTGCTGGGGGCTGCGGTTAGCACCGTCGAGACCGGGCAGCTTCCTCTGGTTACAGGGTGTGCACCAGCCGCTCACAACTGGCGTGTCTCGGTGCTGCGAGCTTTGCTGTGGCAATGCCCTGCCTGTGCCCCCAGCTGGGAACCCCCTGGTGCTGCGAGCTTCCTTGTGTGTGCCCCAGCTGGGACCCCCTGCCAGGCATTGCGAGCTTCCCTGCAGCAGTGCCTTGTGCCTCTCCCCCCTCAGACCCCCTTGCACCTGGCAGTGATCACCACCCAGCCGTCCCTAGTGAAGCTGCTGCTCTCACACGGGGCTTCCCCGATGGCACTGGACCGGCACGGCCAGACGTCGGTGCACCTGGCCTGCGAGCACGGCAGCCCCCGGTGCTTGCGTGAGCTGCTGGAGTGGGGCAGCGACCGGCCGGAGCTGGAGGCCCGAAACTACGAGGGTGAGCAGGGCAGGAGGGGTGGGGGGACAGACTGGGGTCGGGAGGGGGTGCGCTAGGGAGCTTGTGGTTTTGAGAATTTTTCCAAACAGCTGAGAACTGGAACCAGGATCTCTGGAAAAGCCCAAAGGTTCCCCCCCAGCCAGGTCAGCACCCGCCTGTCCCTCCCCCTTGTGCTCTCTCACCACCCCCGTCCCGTTCTCTCCCCCAACCAGGCCAGCCCCCCGTCCCTCCCCCTTGTGCCTCTCTCACCCCCCTCCCGTCCCGTTCTCTCCCCCAACCAGGCCAGCCCCCCGTCCCTCCCCCTTGTGCCTCTCTCACCCCCCTCCCGTCCCGTTCTCTCCCCCAACCAGGCCAGCCCCCTCCCCCTCCCCCTTGTGCCTCTCTCACCCCCCCGTCCCGTTCTTTCCCCCAGCCAGGCCAGCCCCCCGTCTCTCCCCCTTGTGCCTCTCTCTCACCCCCCCATCCCGTTCTCTCCCCCCCAGGTCTCACCCCCCTGCATGTGTCTGTGGCCACCTCGAACCGGGACACCGTTCTGCTGCTTCTGGAGCATGGGGCGGACATAGACGCTGTGGTGAGTATGGGGGGTGCCTACCCCCACACAGACATGGCGCACGGGGGGCTGGGTACGGGGGAGCCCATCCCCTCTAACCCTCCCCCCCACACACATGGGGGGCTGGGTATGGGGCAGCCCATCCCCTCCAACTGCCCCCCCACACACACAAGCGGAGCTGGGTACAGCGGGGGGAAGGGGATGCAGAGCTGGGAGAGAACTGTGCAAACTGAGGGGGAATTTCCAGATGCAGGGGGTTGTGTGTATGTGTGACCGGGGGGGGGGGGGCTGTCTGTACCTGAGGGGTCTGACCCTGCTGTGCACCCCACACAGGACATCAAGAGCGGCCGCTCCCCCTTGCTCCATGCGGTGGAGAACAACAGCCTGGACATGGTGGAGCTGTTGATACAAGTGAGGGCCCGGCCCCCTCCCACCCCACCTGCTCCCTCTCCCTCCCTTCAGCTCCCCCAAATGTCCCCTTGCCCCTGCCAGGTTCCTGTCACTGCCCCCCCAAACCCTGCTCCCTCCCAGCCTCCTCCCCTGGTGCCCTGCCCTCCCCTGGACAGGACGCTCTGGGCAGGGGGCCGTTGTCTGTCCCATCTCACCCCCCCGTCTCTTCTCTTCCCTGCCCTGGCAGAATGGGGCAAGTGTGAACGCACAGTCGTACGCGGGGTGCACGGCGCTGCACGTGGCCAGTGGGCGGGGGCTGCTGGATGCCCTGCGGCTGCTGGTGCGGAACGGGGCCGACTGCGGGATCAAGAACTATCACAATGACACGGCGCTCATGGTGGCCAAGAACCGGCGGGTGAGTGGGGGGAGCTTGGGGGGAGCAGGGGGCTGGGGAAGGTTGGCAGGAGGATACGTGGGGGAGGCTGCACAAACGCCCCTGGGGGGTTATGGGGAAGGAGAGGCGGAGGGAGGCTTGGAGGGAGAGTGGGGACCATGGGAATGCGGAAGCAGGGATGGGGGAGGGGCCACTGCTGGCATGTGGGGATGGGGGGGGTTAGGGGATCTGGGGGGGGTTAGGGGATCTGGGGTGGGTCTGGGGGGGGCTCCCAGCAGGACAGTGTAACACCCTCCATCCCTCATTCCCAGGTGATCGACATCCTGAGGGGAAAGGCCTCCCGGCCTCCCCCAGCCCCCGATGGCACCCGGGATGGGGCCTCCCCGACACCCAGTTCAGCCAGCTCCCCGGGCGCCCGCCTGACCCCCAACGGTGAGTACTGCCCCCCAGTGCCCCTGGCGCCCACCTGACTCCCAGCAGTAACACCCCACTGGACCCCCTAGCCCATGTGCCCACCCCCCAGAGCTCCTGGAGCCCCCTGGGGAGTGCCCTGTCTGAAGGTCATGCTCTGGTCCACGTGCCCATGACCCCTGGAACCAGCCCCATGGGGAGATGCACCAACCCCCTTGCAGCTGCAGGCTCCTTGGGGAGGGCAGAGAGTTTCCCAGGGGGCAGTGGGAGGGTCCAGAGGTTCAGGGGGGGGGGTTGGGATCCTTGGGGGGGTAGATCCCAGGTTCCCCTTTGGGGGGGGGCCCATGGGGCTATGAGGCTGGAGACAGCCACAGACACATGCAGAGGAGTGAGACCTAAGGGGAGAGAACAGGACGGGGGGGCGGGGGTGAGAGAGAGGCACAAAGGGTAGGGCTGGGGGGGGATGCTGACCTGGCTGGGGGAGAGAACGACACAAGTGGGAGGGATGGGGCTGATCCCTGATATCCCCTTTCTCTCCCCCCAGGTCTGCCCAGCGCCTCCCCTGGCTCCCCGCCTTCTGCCCTGAGCCCTCCCCACACCCCAGGAGCCTGCAGAACTGCCCCAACCAATCAGAGACCAGAAACTGCTGAGCCAGCCAATGGGGCATCAACCACTGGCCCTCTCCATGGGGTGAAGCTGGAGGGAAATATGACCCCACCCACCCGCTCTGCCACTGCCCCCCAGCCCTTTCTGCGATTGGCCGAAAGCCTGCTGGAGCCTGCCCTCCATGGTGCCATCTACCCAATTGCGTCTCCCGGCCAGGACACCTCAACCAATCACCTCTCGCTGCTGCCGGGCGCCTTTCACCCGCCCATTGTCCCGCTAGCCCAGGGGCTGCCACCCAATCGGATTCACCCGAGAGGTGCCGGGCTGGACCAATCACGGACTCCACGTGGGGCAGGGAGCCCCCCCGCCGGTGCGGCCGAGGGGCAGTGGCCCCGCAGCAGGGACAGCGGGGGCAGCTGACAGTGGAGTCCTGGGGGCTGCTGCCCCTCCCAACCCAGGGACCCCAGGGGCCTCTAGCCCTGGGGATGTAGCGCTGGGGTCACCATCTCCGAGAGAACCCTGCGTCTCCGTGCACGGACCCCGTCTGTTCCTGAGGGACCCAGGCATCCGGGCCTCCTAGTGGGACCCTCGCTGCCAGTGACAGCTGCCTACTCCCCTACAGGACCCAGGAGTCCGGGAGACTCCATGGAGGGGAACCCATATGCTCCTATGGGGCCCACGTCCCAGCCTGGGTGAAGCCCTGAAGAGAGGGCTGTCTGACAGTCCCCCTTGCATTCGCCTTCCCATGCCTGGGGTGCTGGGGGGGGCAGTGTGTCCTCTCTCTGCCTTCCCCTCCCCTGGGAGCCCTGCCAGGACCCCTGCCCCACAACTCAGGCAGCCCCTGGGGAGGTCGCTGCGAAAGCCCAGGGTGGAGTTGGCGGAACAAGCGGGTGGGGGGGGGGGGGGGACACTGGGGGCGGGAATTGGCTGCACTGAGACTGGACTTGCAGGGGCCCTCTATGCCCCACCCCCCCAAAGGCTGCTGGGAGCCAGGCCAAGCCCTCACCCCCCCCATTCACTAGCATTAACCCTTCTGCTCCCAGGCTGCCCCCTCGGTGCTCTCCTGGATGCAGAAGCAGGTGGGCAGTGGGAACCTGCTCACCCCACCTCAGAGTTGCTGCCAGTCACTGATACTTGAATCTCCTTTTGGGGGGGGTTATGGGGGTAACTTATGGGGGGTCTTTTCTAAGCCGCTAATAAAATATTTTTTGTACTTTTTATGCTGAGACTGAAAGAGACTTGGGGGCACTATGGGGGTGTGTGGGCTGTGAGGCTGATGGGGGGGGGGGCCTGTGGGGCTGGAGGGGCCCATGGGGCTATGAGGCTGGAGACAGCCACAGACACATGCAGAGGAGTGAGACCTAAGGGGAGAGAACAGGACGGGGGGGGCGGGGGTGAGAGAGAGGCACAAAGGGTAGGGCTGGGGGGGGATGCTGACCTGGCTGGGGGAGAGAACGGGACGGGGGGTGAGAGAGAGACACAAGTGGGAGGGATGGGGGCGTGCTATAGGGTTGGATGGGCCTGTGGGGCTGATGAGGGGGTGCTATGGGCCTGTGGGGTTCATGGGAGGGTGCTATGGGGCTGGATGGGCCTGTCGGGCTGATGGAGGGGTGCTATGGGCCTGTGGGACTGATGGGGGGGGTGCTATGGGGCTGGATGGGCCTGTGGGGCTGACGATGGGACGCTATGGGGCTGGATGGGCCTGTGGAGCTGATGATGGGATGCTATGGGGCTGGATGGGCCTGTGGGGCTGATGGGGGGTGCTATGGGCCTGTGGGGCTGATGATGGGACGCTAAGGGGCTGGATGGGCCTGTGTGGCTGATGGGGGCCGCTATGGGGCTGGATGGGCCTGTGGGGCTGATGGGGGGTGCTATGGGCCTGTGAGGCTGGTGATGGGATGCTATGGGGCTGGATGGGCCTGTGGGGCTGGATGGGGGGTACTATGGGCCTGTGAGGCTGATGGGGGGCGCTATGGGGCCAGATGGGCCTGTGTGGCTGATGGGGGGCGCTATGGGGCTGGATGGGCCTGTGGGGTAATGGGGGGCGCTATGGGCCTGTGGGGCTGATGATGGGATGCTATGGGGCTGGATGGGCCTGTGGGGCTGATGGGGGGTGCTATGGGCCTGTGGGGCTGATGATGGGACGCTAAGGGGCTGGATGGGCCTGTGGGGCTGATGGGGGCCGCTATGGGGCTGGATGGGCCTGTGGGGCTGATGGGGGGTGCTATGGGCCTGTGGGGCTGATGATGGGACGCTAAGGGGCTGGATGGGCCTGTGTGACTGATGGGGGCCGCTATGGGGCTGGATGGGCCTGTGGGGCTGATGGGGGGTGCTATGGGCCTGTGAGGCTGATGGGGGGCGCTATGGGGCCAGATGGGCCTGTGTGGCTGATGGGGGGCGCTATGGGGCTGGATGGGCCTGTGGGGTAATGGGGGGCGCTATGGGCCTGTGGGGCTGATGATGGGATGCTATGGGGCTGGGTGGGCCTGTGGGGCTGATGGGGGGCGCTATGGGCCTGTGGGGCTGATGATGGGATGCTATGGGGCTGGATGGGCCTGTGGGGCTGATGGGGGGTACTATGGGCCTGTGAGGCTGATGGGGGGCGCTATGGGGCTGGATGGGCCTGTGGGGCTGATGGGGGGTGCTATGGGCCTGTGGGGCTGATGATGGGATGCTATGGGGCTGGATGGGCCTGTGGGGCTGATGGGGGGTACTATGGGCCTGTGAGGCTGATGGGGGGCGCTAAGGGGCTGGATGGGCCTGTGGGGCTGATGGGGGGCGCTATGGGGCTGGATGGGCCTGTGGGGCTGATGGGGGGCGCTATGGGCCTGTGGGGCTGATGGGGGGCGCTAAGGGGCTGGATGGGCCTGTGGGGCTGATGGGGGGCGCTATGGGGCTGGATGCGCCTCTGGGGGTGTTACAATTGTTCCCTGGAGGATCATCCAGGCAGCGGCGCCACCTGGTGGCCGAAGGTAGAATTGCAGGCGGGTTCCAGCCGCGCCCCTGGGCAGGGGCAGGTGAGGCCACAGGTGAGTCAGCGGCACCTGGATTTACAGGTAGGTTCAGGCCCGGGGCGGGTTCCCGGCTGCTCCTGATCCCCCCTCCCCGGCCAGGAAATCACCCAGAGAGCTGCAGAGAGTGCGACAGAACTGACAGCCGGTGCCCCTCACTCCTGCCCACAGCCCCCTGGCCGCCCAGCCCTGGGCTCCCCCCCTCAGCTCTGCCGGTGCCCCTCACTCCCGACCTGCAGCCCCCTGGCCGCCCAGTGCCCCTCACTCCCGACCTGCAGCCCCCTGGCCGCCGAGTCCTGGGCTCCCCCCCTTAGCTCTGCCGGTGCCCCTCACTCCTGCCCACAGCCCCCTGTTAGCCCAGCTCTGGGCTCCCCCCCTCAGCTCTGCCGGTGCCCCTCACTCCCGACCTGCAGCCCCCTGGCCGCCCAGTGCCCCTCGCTCCCGACCTGCAGCCCCCTGGCCGCCCAGTGCCCCTCGCTCCCGACCTGCAGCCCCCTGGCCGCCGAGTCCTGCGCTCCCCACCTCAGCTCTGCCGGTGCCCCTCACTCCTGACCCACAGCCCCCTGTTAGCCCAGCTCTGGGCTCCCCCCCTCAGCTCTGCCGGTGCCCCTCACTCCCGACCTGCAGCCCCCTGGCCGCCGAGTCCTGGGCTCCCCCCCTTAGCTCTGCCGGTGCCCCTCACTCCCGACCTGCAGCCCCCTGGCCGCCCAGTGCCCCTCACTCCCGACCCACAGCCCCCTGTTAGCCCAGCCCTGGGTTCCCTCCCCCCTCTCTCCCCCAGCTCTGCCGATGCCCCTCACTCCTGACTCAAAGCCCCCGCTAGCCCAGCACTGGGTTCCCTCCCCTCCCCACCCCAGCTCTGCCGGTGCCCCTCACTCCTGGATCCAAAGACCCCAGAGCTGCAGGTTCACACTTGCTCTGACAGGTGCGCAGTGTGTAAAAAACCCCCCCAAACTCCCTCCCCTCTCCTCAGCGGGGGGGGGAGGGGAGTGACCTGTCCGGATGTGGGGGCGGGGGGGGCTCAAGGCTTTGCCTGTGGCCCTCTTGTGAAGCTGCTTGTTTGTGTCGCTTCCTCTACGTTTTTCTCTCTCTCTCGCTCTGTCTTGTTCGTTTCTTCGTTCCCTCCTTCCCTCCCCCACGGTCGGACCCGCCCTGCCCAACCCTGGGTGCAGGAAGCACAAACTCTCCCCTCCGGCCTTCGCCAGCCGTCATGGCTGCTGCAGGGGGACCAGGTGCCCGTCGGAGCCCCTTCGCCCTGGGCACAGCCGCTCGGCGCTCGCTGGACAAGACCCTGCAGGGGCTGGAGAAGCTCCAGCGACTGGTGGAGCAGCCGGGGCTGGGGCTGAGGAACAGCCCCCCCTGCCTGCCCCAGCTCCTGCCCCAGACACGCCAGCACCTGCTGCTGATCCGGGGCCAGCCCGGGGCCAGCCTGAGCTGCCTCTGGGAGGCCGGCTACTTCCCCGTCTACATCAACAACCTGCAGCGCAAGGTCAAGCAGGCCACCAAGCTCTTCAAGGGAGAGCCGGAGGGAATTTTCCAGGAGGGGTCAGCCTCCAGGTACTGGCCCCAAGGGGGCACCGTGGGGCAAGGAGGCAGGGAGAGGTGGGGAAGCCCAGGGCTGGGCTAGCAGGGGTCTGCAGGTCGGGAGTGAGGGGCACCGGCAGAGCTGAGGGAGGGACCCCAGGGCTGGGATAGCCGGGGGGTTCCAGGTCAGAATTGAGGGGTACCTGTCCACAGGGAGGGCTGGCCGCACCTATTGGACTCTGGTGAAAGGGCGCGGCCCCGAGTTACTGAGTAACCCGTTCCTATCGCAGGGGGGGCAGAAACAGAGCCAACAACAGAAAACGCCCAGATCCAGAAACCCTGGCTCCCCGCACTCCTGACCCGCAGCCCCCCCACCCCAGCCTGGGTTCCCCCCCACCCCAGCTCTGCTGGCTCCCCGCACTCCCAACCCGCAGCCCCCCCACCCCAGCTCTGCTGGTGCCCTGCACTCCCGACCCGCAGCCCCCCCCAACCTGGGTTCCCCCCCCCACCCCAGCTCTGCTCGTGCCCCTCACTCCTGACCCGCAACCCGCCCCATCCCAGCCTGGGTTCCCCCCCAACCCCAGCTCTGCTCGTGCCCCTCACTCCTGATCCGCAGCCCCCCCCCAACCTGGGTTCCCCCCTACCCCAGCTCTGCTCGTGCCCCTCACTCCTGATCCGCAGTCCCCCCACCCCAGCCTGGGTACCCCCCTACCCCAGCTCTGCTGATGCCCCTCACTCCCGACCCGCAGCCCCCCCACCCCAGCCTGGGTTCCCCCCCACCCCAGCTCTGCTGGCTCCCCGCACTCCCAACCCGCAGCCCCCCCACCCCAGCTCTGCTGGTGCCCTGCACTCCCGACCCACAGCCCCCGCCCAACCTGGGTTCCCCCCTACCCCAGCTCTGCTCGTGCCCCGCACTCCTGACCCGCAGCCCCCCCCAACCTGGGTTCCCCCCCACCCCAGCTCTGCTCGTGCCCCTCACTCCCGACCTGCAGCCCCCCCCACCTGGGTTCCCCCCCACCCCAGCTCTGTTGGTGCCCCTCACTCCCAACCCGCAGCCCACCCCACCCCAGCCTGGGTTCCCCCCCACCCCAGCTCTGCTCGTGCCCCTCACTCCTGATCCGCAGCCCCCCCCAGCCTGGGTCCCCCCCAACCCCAGCTCTGCTGGTGCCCCGCACTCCCGACCCGCAGCCCCCCCACCCCAGCCTGGGTTCCCCCCCACCCCAGCTCTGCTCGTGCCCCTCACTCCTGATCCGCAGCCCCCCCCAGCCTGGGTCCCCCCCAACCCCAGCTCTGCTGGTGCCCCGCACTCCCGACCCGCAGCCCCCCCACCCCAGCCTGGGTTCCCCCCCACCCCAGCTCTGCTGGTGCCCCGCACTTCTGACCCCTTTCCCACATACACACCGTCTTCTTTCCTTCCCAGTGTCTGTTTCTGGGAGCCTGGAGCGGCGACTGTGGGGTGGGGCAGGTGTCTGTATGTCTTTCCCCCCAGTCTGGGGTTGTCTGGCTCCAGCAGCGTCTCTGGGCCTCTTCGATGCTGCAGAGAAACTGCCCCTCTCCCCTTCCCGGCCGCCCCCCCACCAAGTGTGTCCTGTTGACTGTGGTGGGGGAGGGGAGAGTGGACCCCATTCTCACCCCCGCTCTCATCTCTCCCGCAGGAGGAAGCTGACCAAGCTGTCGCTGATCTTCAGCCACATGCTGGGGGAGCTCCGGGCCCTGATCCCCAGCGGGCAGGACCAGGGGCACCAGTACCGGCCCAGCCAGCTGCCCGCCGAGGCTTTCTGGAGAGGGACATGGGGGGCACGGTGAGACCCCGATACCTCCCCCTGCCACCCCTCCCAGCCCCCCACCGAGGCCTTCCAGGGAGAGACATGGGGGGCACAGTGAGATCCCTGATACCTCTGCCCTGCCTACCCCCTGCCACCCCTCCCAGTCCCCCACCGAGGCCTTCCAGGGAGAGACATGGGGGGCACAGTGAGACCGCCGATACCTCCCCCCTGCCACCCCTCCCAGCCCCCCCACCGAGGCCTTCCAGGGAGGGACATGGGGGGCACAGTGAGACCGCCGATACCTCCCCCCTGCCACCCCTCCCAGCCCCCCCACCGAGGCCTTCCAGGGAGAGACATGGGGGGCACAGTGAGACCGCCGATACCTCCCCCCTGCCACCCCTCCCAGCCCCCCCACCGAGGCCTTCCAGGGAGGGACATGGGGGGCACAGTGAGACCGCCGATACCTCCCCCCTGCCACCCCTCCCAGCCCCCCCACCGAGGCCTTCCAGGGAGAGACATGGGGGGCACAGTGAGACCGCCGATACCTCCCCCCTGCCACCCCTCCCAGCCCCCCCACCGAGGCCTTCCAGGGAGGGACATGGGGGGCACAGTGAGACCGCCGATACCTCCCCCCTGCCACCCCTCCCAGCCCCCCCACCGAGGCCTTCCAGGGAGGGACATGGGGGGCACAGTGAGACCGCCGATACCTCCCCCCTGCCACCCCTCCCAGCCCCCCCACCGAGGCCTTCCAGGGAGGGACATGGGGGGCACAGTGAGATCCCTGATACCTCCCCCCTGCCACCCCTCCCAGCCCCCCCACCGAGGCCTTCCAGGGAGGGACATGGGGGGCACAGTGAGACCGCCGATACCTCCCCCCTGCCACCCCTCCCAGCCCCCCCACCGAGGCCTTCCAGGGAGGGACATGGGGGGCACAGTGAGACCGCCGATACCTCCCCCCTGCCACCCCTCCCAGCCCCCCCACCGAGGCCTTCCAGGGAGGGACATGGGGGGCACAGTGAGATCCCTGATACCTCCCCCCTGCCACCCCTCCCAGCCCCCCCACCGAGGCCTTCCAGGGAGGGACATGGGGGGCACAGTGAGACCGCCGATACCTCCCCCCTGCCACCCCTCCCAGCCCCCCCACCGAGGCCTTCCAGGGAGGGACATGGGGGGCACAGTGAGATCCCTGATACCTCCCCCCTGCCACCCCTCCCAGCCCCCCCACCGAGGCCTTCCAGGGAGGGACATGGGGGGCACAGTGAGATCCCTGATACCTCCATCCCTCAGCTATCCCCCACTATTCCCCTCCCAGCCCCCTGCTGATACATGGACTCTCTGGTATCCCTGCCCACACTACCCTCCTCCCCCTGACTTGCCCCCCAGACACCCCCCTTCTTCCCCAGGGCCTCCCAACCTGCTACTTCCAACCCTACATCAGCCCCACAGGCCCATCCCCCCTCACTGCCCCCTGCCCCCACAGGAGCCTGGTGCCTTGGAGCGAGTTCCAGGAGGGACTGCAGCGGGTTCACCCCGTGGTGCCCGGCCCCATGGCCGCAGCCCTGAGAGCCACCATGGACCTGACCTGCAGTGACCACGTGTCCATCTTTGAGTTCGACATCTTCACCCGCCTCTTCCAGGTACGGTTGGGGGGAGGCAGGGCTGGACATGGGGGGCCAAGCTGGGGAGATGAGGGCTAGGAGGGGCAGCCCTCCGCTGCGCACCTGCTCCCTCCATCCTCCCCTCCCTTCATCCTTCCCTTCCCCAGACCGTCCTCCATCCCCCCCGATCCGCCCCATGGGCCCATCCAGATTGCGGGGGGGGGGGCAGCTGCTGTGGCCAATCCCCCACAATGCCCCTCCAGCCGGCTTCGCTCTAGTCTCTTACCCCCCGCCCTCCGAGCAGGGCCCAGGCGCTGGCCTTGAACCCCAGCAGGATGTGGCGCGTCTATCCCCGCTCAAGCTGAGCTGACCCGTGGGCGGTGTGGGGGGAACACTGCCAGGGGCGGGCGGGCGGGAGGCCTGAGGGTTTCCGGCTCAGCAGCTGCAGAGCTGCAGCGGGGTGGGGGTGGGTGGAGAGACGCAGGGCAGACGGGGTGGGGGAGTCGCCCCTGGCGGCACAGAAAGGCAATGGGGGTCTTCGGGGGGGCTGCAAGACCTTGGTGTCCAGCGCGACCCTTGTGCCCTTCCAGCCCTGGCCCACACTGCTGAAGAACTGGACGCACCTGGCAGTGACGCACCCGGGCTACGTGGCCTTCCTGACCTACGACGAAGTGAGGGCGCGGCTGCAAACCTATTCTAACAAGCCAGGCAGGTACGGACCCATGGGCAGAGGGTGGGGGGGAGTGGGGAGCACCTCCTGCTGAGCCCCTGCCCCACTCCCTGTACGCATACCCCCGGCGCCCATTGGGGCCAGCACTGACTGCCAGGGGAGAGCACCCCATGCTGAGCCCCCATCCCACTCCCTGCAGCCTCTATCCCCTTGCGCTCCCCTCAGGCTTTGGGGTCACCCCCTGCCACTGACCCCGTTTTCCCCCCAGCTATGTGTTTCGGCTCAGCTGCACGCGGCTGGGGCAGTGGGCCATTGGCTACGTGAGCCGGGACGGCAGCATCCTTCAGACCATCCCCCAGGACAGACCCCTCTTCCTGGCGCTGATCGAGGGGCACAAGGAGGGCTTGTGAGTGGGGGGCCTGGCAGGGAGTGGGGCGGCTGAGGGTGTGACGGAGTGGGGCACAGCTGGGGCCCTGCTGGGCAGATCGGGGCGGGGGCCTGGGGGGCAGAATCCTGTTACGTGCCGGGAGTCTGGTGTGATCTGGAACTTGGGCCAGGGTCGTCGTTTCTGCGTCGGGCAGGATGGGTCTGGATTCGGCGGGTCAGTTCTGGCCAGGCTGAGTTAGGTTGTTTCGAGTCGGCTCTGGGCAAGGTTGGTTCTGGTCTGAGCCAGAACTGACCCAGAATGAAACCCGCACGGCCCTGGAGACTCTAATTTGGGGAGCGTTGATGCCGACCCGCTGGGTCCTGGTGTGGATCCGTGGGGGGTTCTGGTCAGACCAGGCTGGTTCTGACAGTTTCCGCCCCCCAGTTACCTGTATCCAGACGGGAAGAACATGAATCCGGACCTGACGGAGCTGACAGAACCGACGCCTCAGAACCGGATCGAGGTCTCACCGGTTGGTACCGGGGCTGCTCCACGCCAGCCCTGCCCCCACCCTGAGCCCCCGTCCTGGCGCCCTCCCCGCCCCCCGGGCAGGCCCAGCCTCACCCTCCGTCTCCCCCAGGACCAAGCCCAGCTCTACTCCCAGATGGGATCCACTTTCCAGCTCTGTAAAATCTGCGCCGAGAACGACAAGGACGTTCGGATCCAGCCATGCGGGCACCTGTTGTGCGGGGACTGCCTGAACGCCTGGCAGGTCAGTCTGACCCCTGACCCCGGCTGGAACGCCTGGCAGGTCAGTCTGACCCCTGACCCCGGCTGGAACGCCTGGCAGGTCAGTCTGACCCCTGACCCCGGCTGGGCGGGGGCTGCCGGAACGCCTGGCAGGTCAGTCTGACCCCTGACCCCGGCTGGGCGGGGGCTGCCTGAATGCCTGGCAGGTCAGTCTGACCCCTGACCCCGGCTGGAACGCCTGGCAGGTCAGTCTGACCCCTGACCCCTGACCCCGGCTGGGCGGGGGCTGCCGGAACGCCTGGCAGGTCAGTCTGACCCCTGACCCCTAACCCCGGCTGGGCGGGGCTGCCGGAACCCCTGGCAGGTGAGCCTGACCCTTGGCCTCTGACCTTGTTGTGACCCCTGACCCTGCAGTGTGGTGATTGCACGAGCACTGGCAAGGTCAGCCTGACCTCTGGCCCCTGACCCCACTCTTTGACCCCTGACCCCACTGATGGCCCCTGACCCCCGTCTGCTCCCAGCAAACCCAGGCCCCGACCTGCCCCTTCTGCCGCCGGGAGATCCTGGGGCGCGAGGAGATTCGCATCGACCCCGTCGGCGGGCGCGGGGCGGGGGCGGCTCCGGACGAGGACGGGGACGACCTGGAGGACGTGGAGTCGGTGCTGCAGGAGCTGGCGGCCCTGAGGAAGGTGGGGGCTGGGGGGGCGAGGGGGGGAGGGGATGGTGGGATGAAGAGACAGGAGGAAGGTTGGGGGGCTGGGGGGGCAGGGGCTGGGGGGTGAAGAGACAGGAGGAAGGTGGGGGACTGGGGGAGCAAGGGGTGGTGGTGAGGGGGTAGCGGGAGCAGGGTATGGGGGAATGAGACAGGAGGAAGGTGGGGGTCTGGAGGGGTGGGGGGGCAGGGGATGGGGGGATGAAGAGACAGGAGGAAGGTGGGGGGCTGGGGAGGCTGGGGGGGGTGAGGGGAGCACTGAGGGGCAGGGGATGGGGGGTGAAGAGACAGGAGGAAGGTGGGGGTCTGTGGGGGTGAGGGGGCAGTGAGGGCAGGGGATGGGGGGATGAAGAGACAGAAGGAAGGTTGGGGGCTGGGGAGGCTGGGGGGGTGAGGGGAGCACTGAGGGGCAGGGGATGGGGGGTGAAGAGACAGGAGGAAGGTGGGGGACTGGGGGAGCAAGGGGTGGTGGTGAGGGGGGTAGCGGGAGCAGGGTATGGGGGAATGAGACAGGAGGAAGGTGGGGGTCTGGAGGGGTGGGGGGGCAGGGGATGGGGGGATGAAGAGACAGGAGGAAGGTGTGGGGCTGGGGATGCTGGGGGGGTGAGGGGAGCACTGAGGGGCTGGGGATGGGGGATGAAGAGACAGGAGGAAGGTGGGGGTCTGTGGGGGTGAGGGGGCAGTGAGGGGCAGGGGATGGGGGAATGAAGAGACAGGAGGAAGGTGGGGGGCTGGGGGCGCTGGGGGGGTGAGGGGAGCACTGAGGGGCAGGGGATGGGGGATGAAGAGACAGGAGGAAGGTGGGGGGCTGGGGACGCCGGAGGAGGGCAGTGGGCAGCAGGGGATGGGGGGTGGGAGGATGGGGGGCAGGGAGACAGGAGGGGTGGGGCAGGGGCAGGGAGACAGAAGGGGGATATAGGGGGTGGGGGAGGAGCTCGAGCGACCCTCACCTCTGTCTCCCACCCACAGGCAGGGCATCCTGCGTTCCCCCCCTGCCCGGACCCTGAGCTGCCTGGTCCCCCCGTTCCCCCCCGGCTGGACCTGCTTCAGCCCAGGGACCCGGACCCCACGCCCCAGGTGAGCGACGCTGTCTGTGGGGCAACCGGAGTGAGCGCACAAGGGGCATGGGCAAGCCAGTGCAACAGTGGGCAAGTGTGCAAGGGAATGTGTATGAGTGTGCGAGAGCGAGTGTGCAAGTTGCATCCCCTCTAGTGTAACCGTGTCCTCCTCTCTCTCTCTCTCCAGCACCTCCCACTGCCCCCCTTGGGCCACCCCAGCCAGAACCCCAGTGACTGGATCCGGCATCGGCCCCTGCCCCCCCGTCCCAGGCCCCGGCGGCCCCCTGCCCCTCCCCTCTCCCAGGGGCCTGAGGAGCCCAGCTGACGGGGGGCAGGTGGGGGGGGGGGTTGACAGCGCCGGAGACACAGTGAGTGATGCGGGGGGCAGACAGACGGATGGTGAAGGGACAGACAGACTGACAGGCCTTGACCACTAGCTCACGGCTTCCTTTCTCCTTCCTCCAACCCCAGCTCTACCTTCAACCCCACGGACCCAGGTGACCAGAGAACCCAGGCGTCCGGGTGGCTCCAGCTCAGCTCCCCCCACAGTACAGCCAGGGTGAGTCTGTCCTACTGCCATGCAGCCCCCCCACTTGCTCCAGCCCCCCGGTTCCCGTACCGAGCCCCCTCACTGTCCCTCTGTCTGTCCCTGATGTGTGTCTCTCTCTTATTCTAGGTCACTGACCCAGGACTCCCTTGCAGACACCCCCAGGACCCACGGCCAGCGAGGGGGGGCTGACCCTGTACTGACCCTGGGGCCTTGACCCATGGCCCCCTATGGAGGGCTGCGTCCCAGGCCCCCCGGTCAGTACCGCACAGAGACCCCCGACCGATGACCCAGAGACCAGCCAGAAAGACGTGACGCTTATGGGACCAGAGGCTGGGGGGATCCAGCAGCACTGGGGGGTGGGGCGGGGCGGGGCTGGGGAGTTGTTTAACTGAGGGGTCTGGACTCCTGTAACTCAAAGAGAAGCAATAAAACAGGGGAAAGGACCAGTTGGCCCATGCGTCTGCCCCTCTGGGTCTGGCTCTGTCTGCCGTCTGCCCCCCCGCCCCCTGCTCCACACCCCTCCCCAGGAGTGTGGGGGTGAAACGTCTGCGGGGGTGCGATGCCAGCTGCGGCCACCAGGTGTCACCAGCACCCCATGGCAGGCAGACTGCAGGACAGACAGACAGCCCCTGCTGACCCCCCTCCTCCTCCCAGGGGGCTGGCTCAAGTTTGGGGGCTTCCAGCTGATACCCCCCCACCATGGCATTTCTAGGACTCTGACCCCTGACCCCTCTCTGCTCTCCATGGGCTGCCCTTTCAACCCTCCCCCTCCTTCCCCATGACTCCCCCACACCAACCTCTGCCCCCAGCTCCCCACGTGGCCTCCTCCTGCTGCCCCCCTGCAAGAGGGGGCTAACCTTGGGGCTCCACATCTGGGGGTGGCCCTAGAAAGGGGGAGGGGAGACAGGTGACACCCCCTCCTTGTGGGGGAGCAGGGACTATGCAGAACAGCTGGGGATAGGGAGGGGAAGCTGGGAAGGGGTATCGCTGTGCAAGGGGGGGCGTTGAGCAGCTGAGGAGGGGTGAAGGGGGGTGCAGCTGGGCCCATGGGGAGCTCCATGCTCCTCCCCCCACCCTCGGGAGCATGCCGCTGCTGGCCCCTCCTGAGCTCTCAGCCCTGCCCCCCCAGCAGGGATCGATTCCCTGCACACACACACCCCCGCCCCCCCAGATGTGAGCTCATCTCACTTCCAGGAACAGCTCAATCAATGAGCAGTGGAGCTGCAGGCTGGGGTGGGGGAGGGGACAGGGTGGGGGGTCCCTGTGGGGCACAGATGGAGCATTCTGGGGTGTAGGTGAGAGGTTTGGGGAGGCAGAGGTGGGGAGAACCCAAGAGCTGGAGGATGGGTCCCTGCAGGGCAAGGTGCGGGGTGGTGGTGGCATGGGACTCTAGGGCCAGAGCTATGGGGCTAAGACCCTCACTTTTCTTCCTGCCTCCCCCCATGAGGGGGTCTTTGTAGGAGGCTCAGCCCCCCTCTGACTTGCTTGGGGGGACTGGTCCATGCTCTGCCCCTCCCCCCATTTCCCACAGCAGCCCCGGTGGTGCCCCTCAAGCCCCATTTATCAGTCAGCCTGGTCCCCAGCTCCCCCAGGGCAGCCTCAACTGGGTCTCCCCATCCTCCTCAGAGCAGATGGGGGAAGCCGTGCCCTGAAAGGAACAACCCAGCCACTGCTGTGCCCCCCGCGCTGTTCCCCAGTATATTCCTCTCTTTCCCCTGCAGCATCTCCCCACTCCGCTCTCCCTCTCCCCTTCTCTCCTCCACCGGGAGCCCCAGATTTCATCAGCCTTTACAGCTGCAGCCGCTCTCCATTCCCCCACCCCACCTTCCCCCCCGGCTGGGGAGAGCGGAGCCAACAGAACTGCGGGGTAGGACTTTGGGAGCCATGGGGGGAGCAACCCCACCCCCTTGTACCCCCCTTAGGGGCTGTGAGGGAGCCTCAGGGGGAAGGGGGAGGTTTATGCAGGGAGCCCAGATGGTTCATCCAGAGCAAGGACCCCCCACTATTGCTATAATGGGGGGCTGGTCCCCAGGGCAGCAGGTGTCTGTTTCCCTGGGGTTGGCAGGAAGCAACTGGGCCAACCCATTGATTCTGGGGGAGGTGACATTGCTGGGGGGGGGGCAGAAGTGATGGGGAGTGACAGAGACATGGCCTGGGCTCCCCTCCTAGCCCAGCCCTGGGCTCCCCACCTCCAGCTCTGCCAGTGGCCCTCACTTCCGACCCGCAGCCCTCCCACTCCCTGCCCCAGCTCCTGTTTGTGGGGCTGGTGCCTGGCTGGGTTTATGAGCCTGTTAATGACTTTGCTCTGTTTGTTGCTGACGGCAGCTCCCTGGCAGCCCATTAAATCTGCCTGGCTCATTAGCCAGCCCTGCACCCACGCCCCCATCTCCCCCCCTTCCCAGGGGTTGCTTTGGCTCTAGGCCAGGGGGCTGCAGCATTGGGGTGTCTGTGCCATACATTGGTGAGGGGGCCATGCCAACTGGTGGGGCTGGGTGTACTTTACTGGGGGGCATGTGTCCTGTGCTGGGATTGGGGGCAATACGAGGTGGGCGCCCTGTGGGGGCGTGGAGCCATAACTGGGGCTGTGGGGTGAGGGTTGCTGGGTGTCCCATGGATTTGTCAGCAGGATCTGGATGAGCTCTCCCTTAGCTGGGGGAGCAGGGTCAGGACCCACCTGTGTTTGCACTGACGCTGGCTCTGCCTGGTGAGCATAGGCGTTGGCCAAAGGATCTCGCAGGTTACAAGTCATGCTAGGTTTCAGAGGGGACCCGTGTTAGTCTCTAAGGTGCCACAAAGATTCCTCGTTGTTTTTGCTGATACAGACTAACACGTTGATTTGGGCATAAGCTTTCGTGGGCTAAAACCCACTTCATCAGATGCATGAAGTGGAAAATACAGTAGGAAGGTATGAATATAAAAGATGGGAGTTGCCTTACCAAGTGGGGGGTCAGTGCCAATTCAATCAAGGTGGATGTGGCCTATTCCCAACAATTAAGAACATAAGAATGACCATACTGGGTCAGACCAAAGGTCCATCCAGCCCAGTATCCTGTCTACTGCCAATGGCCAATGCCAGGTGCCCCAGAGGGAGTGAACCTAACAGGTAATGATCTAGTGATCTCTCTCCTGCCATCCATCTCCACCCTCTGACAAACAGAGGCTAGGGACACCACTCCTTACCCGTCCTGGCTCATAGCCATTAATGGACTTAACCTCCATGAATTTATCCAGTTCCCTTTTAAACCCTGTTATAGTCCTAGCCTTCACAACCTCCTCAGGCAAGGAGTTCCACAGGTTGACTGTGCGCTGAGTGAAGAACTTCCTTTTATTTGTTTTAAACCTGCTGCCCATTAGTTTCATTTGGTGGCCCCTAGTTCTCATATTATGGGAACAAGTACATAACTTTTCCTTATTCCCTTTCTCCACATCACTCATGATTTTATAGACCTCTATCGTATCCCCCCTTAGTCTCCTCTTTTCCAAGCTGAAAAGTCCTGGCCTCTCTAATCTCTCCTCATATGGGACCTGTTCCAAACCCCTACTCATTTTAGTTGCCCTTTTCTGAACCTTTTCTAATGCCAGTCTATCTTTTTTGAGATGAGGGGACCACATCTGTAGGCAGTATTCAAGATGTGGGCATACCATGGATTTATATAAGGGCAATAAGATATTCTCCATCTTATTCTCTATCCCTTTCTTAATGATTCCTAACATCCTGTTTGCTTTTTTGACTGCCGCTGCACACTGCGTGGACGTCTTCAGAGAACTATCCACGATGACGCCAAGATCTTTCTCCTGATTGACAAGAAGGGGTGAGTATCACCAGAGGGAACAAGTCGCGCTAGGAGGCAGTGCAGGGTCATGGCGTGGTGTTGTCCTGATCGTACAGCACAGGGCAGCAGAACCGTGCTTAGCTTGCCCGATTGCGGGGGGGGGAGGGGGGTGTCACCCTAGATCAATGGTCCCCAGACTGTGGGGCACGCCCACCTAGGTGGTGTGGAGGAACATTCAGGGGGCACAGCAGGGCCCGAGCCAGCCCGCACAGGGGTGCAGGGAGGGAGAGCCACCCAGCTCTTCTCAGGCCCCATCCCCAGCCGAGGCCTCAGCCCCCAGCCTTGGCTCCTGGGGGAGCATGGGCAGATTTCCTCACAGGTGGGGGGGGGTGTGACGTAAAACGTTTGGGGACCACTGCCCTGGACTGAACCTCACTCGCTAACCAGGGGAAGGGAGGATGCTGGACTACCCAGAGCAGTCTAGATGCAGTTTGAGTTTCTCCTCGCTGGTGTCCCCAGGCCAGAGCTGGGTAGAGGCCATGGAGAGCTGTTGTTTCTGCCCAGCGATTGCTGGAGGTGAGTCGCTGGGGCTGACACGGTCTAGGGGTCGGACAGGCGGGGCTTAGCCCTGGTGCGGGGCCAGCGCTGACAGGAAGGCCGATGCCCAGGCTGTGCTGGCAGTGAGGTTCCTGCCGGCCAGTGCGGGCGCTGCAATCCCTGCAGACCTGGGTTCAGCGGCACACCCTCAGACCGTGGCATTGCAGAGGCCACGAGCACCCCCCAGTGGCAGGGAAAAGCAGCCGAGGGAGCTGCAAACAGATGGGTGCGGAGGTGCACAGCAATCAGAGACACTGCTTGATACCCCCTGCTTTCTGGGGTCACAGGTGCACCCCTCCCCGACCTCTGGGTTTCTCTGCTAGCCAAGGACCGCAACGGTGAGTGTGTGTGTGTGTGTGTGTGGGGGTGATGTGTTAAATGGGCAATCGTTCATCGGACTTGCCCACCACCAGCTGGGAAACTGAGGCACACTGCCCAACACACTGCGGGGCTGGGTTCGTGTAGTGGAGCCTGCTTTTCAAGGTGGGTAGGGAGTTTTCCCTAACGCTGAGATCCCGCTCTTTGTTCTGCGCTGGCTCTGCGTGTGAGGAGTCATGCTGCCACGGAGCCGCCAGAGGGGTGCGTACGTGTCCCAGGTTACTGGCTGGGGGCTCGAGCCGGGTCTGTGCTGTATGGGTAAGAGGAGCCATAATTACTGACCCGGCACTTGTCGCTGCCAACTCCACCTGGAGGCAGGTTACAGATTTTTGATGGGAAATTCCCGCCCACTGTGGGTTTGGGGGTGCCTGGGAGGCTGTTCTTGCCTCCTGCCCAGGGCTCTGGGGTCCCCTCTTCTGAGGCACAGGGGCTGTCCTGTCCCCCGTTCCCCCTGCTGGAGACTGGCTGGCACAGGTGACTATCCAGGCCCATTTGCGGCAGCTGCAGCCGGAGCCATCCATGGGTCAAAGGGAAAATCAGAGTCAGCACAAGGAAACGAGCAGCCTGTCCCCCCTCCTTCCACCCCCATGTGCCCCTCCAGCTGGGCACAGGGGGACCTGCCCCCCCACGAAACTACTTCACCCCACTCCCCTCCTAGGAGGGGGTGTTAAAACCCAGGAGTCCAGGCTCCCAGGCCCCTGCTCTAACCCACTAGCCCTCACTCCCCTCTTGAAGATGGGCTGGTAAAATAGAACCCAGGAGTCCTGATGCTCTTTTTCCAGTGCTGCTGCCCAGCTGCGCCCGCCCACCGCTCCGAGCCTGATGCGCTGATGCGGCGCTAACCGGCAGCTAACGCTTTAATTTCCTTCTCGGCCGTGGGAGGATGCGGCTGGACGAAGCCTCCTCTGCATTCTCCCCCCACTCCCCTCAGGTCCACAGGCTCCCCACCTAACCCATGAAATTGGTGCCCCGAGGGGCCCAGGCTCCCAGCCTGGGCAGCAGCTGAGTGGGGCGAACTGGGCTGCATCAGAAATAACCCAGGCTCTCAGGTGCCTGGCTCCAGCCGGATGCCTGGCTCCCTGCCCCATGCACTTCGCCCCCTGGGCTGTCGGGCTGCAGGGGGGTGGACACCAGTATCAGTGTCACACTCAGGGGCCCAATTATCAGTAACTTCTGTATCCACAGCCCGCAATCGGGGCCCTTGAGGTGCCAGGTGCTACATAGCCCAGGGCTGGGGTCAGGGCCAGCACCTTGCATAGAGCGAGGGGCCAGGCGTGTGGGACACGAACTAAAGTGGCCCAGCTGCCCCCTCAGCAGTTGGCAAACCCCCCCCCCACACGCTGGTTCCCTGGGCCCCCCAGGACAGGTGAAGCTGGGTGTGCAGCTGGCATCGGTGAGCCCTGCCTCACTGACGGCTTTGTGCTGGCCGCAGCAGGGGGACAACTGCCCGTGGGGGGGGGGGGGGGAGCTGGGCACAGAACGGTCAGCATGGGACACAGGGCCAGGGGATGCCGCACAGCTCAGAGACACAGATGCCAAGGGGAGCTGGGCCTAGTGGTTAGAGCGGGGGGGTTGGGAGCCAGGACTCCTGGGTTCTCTCCCTGGCTATATGAGTGGCGAGGAAGCCCAGCCCAGGTGGCGCTGGCTGTCTGTCAGCTGATCTGGGCCCTGCATGTAGCTGCTGAGCTTTCCATAGCATGGGCTCCCCAAGGACAGGGGTGGGGGAGGAAATGCCTTTTCCAGCCCCTCTGCCAGGAAAACAGGGACTTGTGCAGGACAAAATCCCAGAGACACCTCTTAGCCAACCTCCTTCCATGATGTCCTGGAGCCAGATTGTAGCCAGTGCGCCCACCCGCGAGGTGGAAAGCCTCCAGCCCACTCCACGCTCCTCGCCCAGATTAGCGGGCGTCTCCTTGGCTTTGGCCACAGCCCAACCTGCAGCCTTGTGTCCTGGCTCTATCGGCATCGCTCAGCCCTCAGGGGCCCCAATTACCAGGGTGGGGTGGGGGGCGGCAAACCTGCCCAGCAGGCTACAAGAAGGGGCCACGTCCCCTCTGCCTACAGACATCGACACCCCACTCAGAGGCTCATGCTGGTTGGCGCTGGTGAAAACGATGGGAGAAAGTCTACATGCACCCTGCACCGGGGCAGAAGTTAGCACAAGGTGTCTACTGGTCTGTGTATTGGCCTTTCCTTGCGCCCCCCTCGCCCCGCTCCTGCTCCCCTGCCGCCCTCCTAGCCCTGTTCCTGTGGCGCCCCCCTCACCCCGCTCCCGCTCCCCTGGCCCCGTTCCTGCTCTCACTTCCCTGGCGCCCCCCTGGCCCTGTTCCCGTTCCCGCTCCCCTGGCGCCCCCCTCGCCTCTCCTCGCCCCGTTCCCGCTCCCCTGGCGCCCTCCTCGCCCGGTTCCCGCTCCCCTGGCGCCCGCCCCGCCTCTCCTCGCCCGGTTCCCGCTCCCCTGGCGCCCGCCCCGCCCCGCTCCCCCTCCCCTGGTGCCCGCCCCGCCTCATGCCATTCCCGCTCCCCTGGCGCCCCCCTCTCCCCGTTCCCACTCCCGCTCCCCTGGTGCCCGCTTTGCCTTGCGCCGTTCCCGCTCCCCTGGCACCCACCTCTCCCTGTTCCCGCTCCCCTGGCGCCCGCCTCGCCTCGCGCCTTTCCCGTTCCCTGGCGCGCGCCTCGCCCCGTTCCCGCTCCCCTGGCGCTTGTTTTAAGGGCCTTGCTTTTCACCATCTCTGCAACTGCAAACAAACCCCCAGCGCCAATGAGGCCCAGAGCCTAAAATCCCCCACCCCATTTGCCCTCCCTGAGAAATCCCCGAGGGACTTGCCCCACCCAGGAGCAGCTTCCCAGCAGGAGCTGGGCCAAGGGGGAGGGGGGCAGAGGCATCCTCTGTTTACACAACCCCCCCAGCACCCCGCCCTGCAGGCAGGGAGTTCAAAGGGGCCCAGGGCCAGGCCAGGGGGGCAGGAAATGCCTCTCGGAGCAGCAGAGGACCCGCTGTACAGACCGGGAGCCAGGTGGGGGAGACGTTACAATCTTTAATACTTAGCCTCCGTGTAAAGTAGAAGGGGGGGCAGCAGGCAACAGGCAGAATAATGGGGGGGACCCCCACTGGAGCTGAAGGGGGGGGGTGACCAGATGTCCTGATATTCAGGGCTTCGTCTTACCTATGACCCCCTCCCCCCGGCTAGCTGGTTCCCCTATGTGGGGGGCTTGTGGACTAGACCGACCAGCCACTGGGGATGGGGGGGAAATTCACCCCGGCTGGAGCCCCCTCCCCCAAGGCTCTTCCCAAGGGGGTGGTGGCCCATGCCGGGGGAGGGTTGCTCGGGGGTTGCTGCCCCCTGCTGGCTGGCTGGCTGGGAAAAGGGGGGCCTAGGGTCCTAGCCCCATCCCCTTCTGGTGGAGCTGGGGGATGCCAATGAGACGGGGGACAAGGGTGCTGGGAATGATGGGGCCTCATCAGGCCTGGAATGATGGTGGGGATGGATAATTCTGGTGGGGGGTGGGGGCCGTGCTCCCTCCCCCCGCCCCTCCGTGGTGGCCCCTGAGCTGGGGGGCAGGAGAGAGCCATAAATAGCCCCATTTGGGCTCAAGGGGGGGAGGGGTCAGCACTTGGCGAAGGACTGCAGCTCCCCAGGGTGGGAGGATGGGGCTTGGCCCCTGTGGCTGGAGCAGGGGCCCAGGTCTTTCACTGGGGGAGGGCCCCAGGCTCTTGGCACCTCGGAGCAGGAAGGTGGAGGTCTGGGGGATCCCATGGAGGGGTTAGTAGAGCTGCCAGACAGGGCTCCTGTGGGGGGCCTGCCCCATCTCAGGGATCCCCCAGGTTCCCCCCCGCATCTCAGCTCCAGTACCCCCAACAGACATTGCAGTAAAATAAACACCCACATCCCAAGCCAGTGTCACGACTAGAGAAGGCCCCGGGGATGGGGGCACAGATAGGAATAGACCCCTTGGGGGGGCAGCAGAACCACCCCCAAAATGCTGGGAAACAAACAGGTCTCGTAAAAAAACATTCACAACGAGAGACAAATACAGTACCGGGCGGGGGGCCACCTGGTCATACAACCCAGTGGGGGGGGGAACAGGCTGTAGGTGTTGGGGGACACAGGGAAGGGCAGAGGGGGGGAGGGGTGTGTGTTCTGGGGGTACCAATGCTGGAGGTGGTGGAGGGAAGGTGATGGGGGGCTGCTACCATGAGCAGTTAGACCCCGAGGGGCATGTGCTGTGGGTAAGGGGGGACCCTGGCGCTAGGGCAGGATAGATCCTGAGGGTACCAGAGCTGGGGGGCTGCTGGGGGTGTAGTGGATGTGGGTCAGGGGGGTGCTGTGGGAGGGTTGGGCATGGATGGAACATGCCCACCTGGCCCTGACCCCCATAACTGGGGACAGGTGGGGGTCTCCCCTTTCTCCAGATGCTGAGGGGAGCAGGGAATCCATGGGGATGGAACTCATAGGGGGACAGTGTGTGCTGGGGGGCTGGGGAGTCCATGGGGGGCTCAAGGGGAGCCCCCCGGGCATCTGAAAAAGTATCTTGATATAAACGAGGCATTGACACAAAAAGAACTGGGGGTGAAGGAGTAAATGCTCCCCCAGCTCCCTGGGGGGGAAACGGGGGACAAAGCCCATCTTCTCCCGGCCGCAGTCCCAGCCTCCTCTGCCTCTGGGGGGGTTCCCGGTTCAGCCGTCCGCTGGGGGCAGGGCTCAGCACTGGGAGGGGTGGGGGGAGGGTAGAATCACACACTGACCCCATGTCCCCAATCCATCCCCCACCAGCAGCCTCCACCCCACCCCAGCGGGTGACAACCCAGGGTCCAAGCAGCAGCTGCTGCCCCACTCTCCTTCTCCCCCCTCCCGCCATGACTCCCTGGCTTAGAGGACAGTGTCCCCCCAACTCTGCCAGGGTCTCAACCCCCACCCCCCAAGGGAGGGTCTCCCCCATCCTCCCCTCCATCTCCAAAGCCACAGCCCCCTCACTTCAGGCCTCCCGTTCCCTCCCGCTGCCCACCCAGGGCCCTCCACCCATCTCATCTCATGCTGCCCCCAGCAGCGCCCCATGGCTCACCTCGTGGCCCCCATCGCCCCCGCCCCCACTCGGGCTCAGCAGCCCCGTCTGCTCGTTCCGTTTGTCCGTCTTCATCTCCACAGCCGGGTCCTCCGCGCCGCCCTCCTTGGGTGTCCTGCGGGATGGAGGGAGGAGTGAGCGCCATGGGGAGCAGACAGACAGACGGGGGACAAGGGAAACAGAGGGGGTGGGCGTGGGGGGGCTCACACAGGGATTTCTGCCACCCGGCCCAGGCAGGGGGAGGGGGAGGGGGAGGGGGGTTCTTGACAATCTCTCCCCCGCCTCAGGGCAGGTGTCCCCGGTGCTGCATTCAGTCAAGGGGGGAGGGGTGTTCTGGTTGGGGGGGGCTGTGGGAATTGGGGGTCACTCACAGTGATCTCTTCTCCCCCGCCCCGCAGGACAGATGTCCCCGGCGCTGCATGCAGTAGAAGAAGCCGACGATGAGCAGGAGCAGCAGGACACAGACCACGACAGCCACAACCGCAGCACCGCTGCCTCCCTGGGGCTCAGAGCCCCCCACTGCGGGGAGAGAGGGGTGGTGAGCACGGACGTCTGGGTCCCCTACGTTCCCCCCCAAACCACCGCTGCCTCCCTGGGGCTCAGAGCCCCCCACTGCGGGGAGAGAGGGGTGGTGAGCACGGACGTCTGGGTCCCCTACGTTCCCCCCCAAACCACCGCTGCCTCCCTGGGGCTCAGAGCGCCCGACTACGGGGAGAGAGGGGTGGTGAGCACGGACGTCTGGGTCCCCTACGTTCCCCCCCAAACCACTGCTGCTCCCTGGGGCTCAGAGCCCCCGACTGTGGGGAGAGAGGGGTGGTGAGCACAGATGTCTGGGTCCCCTACGTTCCCCCCCAAACCACCGCTGCCTCCCTGGGGCTCAGAGCGCCCGACTGCAGGGAGAGAGGGGTGGTGAGCACGGACGTCTGGGTCCCCTACGTTCCCCCCCAAACCACCGCTGCCTCCCTGGGGCTCAGAGCCCCCGACTGCGGGGAGAGAGGGGTGGTGAGCACGGACGTCTGGGTCCCCTACGTTCCCCCCCAAACCACTGCTGCTCCCTGGGGCTCAGAGCCCCGCACTGCGGGGAGGGAGGGGTGGTGAGCACGGACGTCTGGGTCCCCTACGTTCCCCCCCAAACCACTGCTGCTCCCTGGGGCTCAGAGCCCCCCACTGTGGGAAAGCGGGTGAGCCTGGACACCTGGGTCCCTGCGATGGGGTGTCTAACTCCAAACTGGCAATGACAGGGGAGCCTAATTAGCCCATTCTGACATCAGGAGGGAGACGTGTGACTACGGATCAGACCCAGCTGGGGAGAAGCAGGCCAAGGAGGTTCCTATAGCAGGAAGGTCTGAAGGCAGTGAGCAGGGGGCTGAAGGGTCCAGGCAGCCCCATGTGCGGCTGACCCCGAGAGAGGCCAGGAGAGCGCAGGCTGCGACGGACGCTGGGACCGGGCCAAGGTAGGAGCCGCAGGGGGATCTGACAGGCTGTGGCTGGAACACAAGCGCCGAGAGGGCCTGGGGCTCCTGACCACGGGCGTGAGGACGGTGGAAGCCTCGGGAATAAAGGGATGGAAGCTGATGATCCCAGATCGGGGTCACAGACCTGGTCCTCGGGCCCCACGACTTTGGGGTTTTGTTTGGACTCTGTTCCTGGGGAAGGAGCAAGGCGCCAAGTGCCCCGGCTGGAGGGGGGTGACGGAGACGGAACAGGACACCCAGTGCACACCATGGACTAAACCATCTAGGGCCCCCTATGCATTCTCTCCCCCCCTCAGGGCTCAGAGACCCCCACGCCCACCTGGGCAGTTCTGGGCTTGGCACCCAATAGGGTTAATCCCCCACCCGCATCCCGCCAACACCCACCTGTCCGGAGCACGGGGTCCCCTGGCAGCATGAACAAGAGGGAGAAGGAGGTTAGTGGGGGCATGACCCCCAGAGCCCCCTGGGGCTCCAGCACTGGTGCCAGTCACTGCCTGGGGGGCACAGCTGCTCCAGGCATCACCCCCCCCACCCAGCCCCATGGGAAAGGGGCACTCACCTGCTGGGGGGGAAGAGGAGGGGGTAGCTGCTGGGGGTTCTGCCATGGGAGGGAAAGACAGACACACAGGTCAGTGCCCAGATGGAGAGATGCCCCCCCACCTCCCAATTACCTCCTGCTCTGTTTCCCTACTACCCCTTCCCGACCCCACCCTGACCATCCCTGTTCCCCCAGCTACCTGCCCCCACTCACCTCCCCAGGTCTCCCCCTGCAGCCCCGATCCCACCCCCCACTCACCGATCTCCAGGATGAAGTGCTGCGTGGTCTCCCCAAACCGGTTCCTGGCCCGGCACCAGATCCCAGACTTGGCCAGTGCCGCCGTCACCTCCACCATCACCTCGCTGGTCACTCGGCTCCCCGTGCTGCTCACCACCGGCTGAGTGGGGACACGAGGGGTAAGGGACCCTCTCCCAGCTCTGGACGTGGCCCTGTGGGGACCCTGCAACTCTGGGGACCCTGCCACTCTGGGGGTGTCTGTGCTGCTCGCTGGCACCGGGCTTGTGGACTCGCTATTTCAACGTCCTGAGCGTCCAGCTGCCCAGACCTTCTGCCTCGGGGCTGCAGTGTAACCCGCGTCCACACTACAGGGTTTGGACCCTCACAGCCTGCAACGGGGGCTCTCTCCCACTCTCAGGACCTGGGTCCCAAGCACTCGCCGACCCGAGTCAGACCAGGTTGTGTGGAGAGAAGCAGGGGCTTGGGCTCAAACCTGGGTCACAGCCTGGGCTGCGTGCTGTGTAGACACACCTCCTGGGGGCAGGTAGACATCCCAGCACCATGGGGCCCAGATCCTCCCTGCTGCCCCCAGCTCTATGCGCCTCCCGCAACTGCTCTGCCCCCCAAGTGCCCCTCCCCTTTGGGGCTGTTCCTGCCCTGCCGCCCTGTCTGGCTGTTCGGGGGGGAGGTGTCAAGGGCAATCACACTGGGACGGAGCAGCAAATCGAGTCCCAGCCTCCAGCACGTATGGCCGGGGGGACTTGAACCGTGCTGCCTCCCAGCACAGGGGGTGTCACCCCACACGTGCCCTCTGCACAAGGGCTCACACTGCAAAATGTTTTCCCCCGCAGCCGCCAGGCCGAGACCCGCTTCACAAGGGCTCTGCAGAGCCAGCGGGGCGTGGGGGAGCTGCCCTGCCGCAGTGAGAGCCAGGTCCTGGGGGTGCGGGGGAAGATCATGACCCCCGTGTGGCCACCCAGTGCTGCCCCCCCGGTTCCCAGGCCCAGCTCAGTCACGAATGCCTGACTCCTCTGAAGCTGCCGACCATGCAGCTGTCACTGGAGCAGCTGGGCCTTGGGGGGAGAGAGGAGCTCCCTGCCAGGGCGGGGAGCAGCCCAGGCTGGGGGCGGAGGTGCAGTGGGGGCATGCGAGAGGGGGCTTCTCTACAGGGATTTCCCCATCCTGTGCCCCCACCCCCTCCCCACCACCCTGAGACACACCTCTGCCGCATCCAACTCTGCCCTCCCTAGATACCAGCCCCCCTGAACCTCCCCCCACCGCTGCACCAGGTCCCGTCCCCCTGCCCCCTCACCTTCACCCCCGGCAGACTCCAGCTGAGCTCCGGCTCAGGGTGCCCCAGAGCGGAGCAGGTCAGCTGGATGCGCTGCCCCTCGGCCAGGAGCTGGTGCCGGGTCGGGCGCTCCTCCATCTCCGGCTTCCCTGGGGGAAGGGTAAAAGTCAGAGACGTAGACACCCCCTGGGCCCCATGTCGACTCTGCCTCCCCAGCTCCCTGCACCCAGGGACCCCCAGTTGGCCCCAGAGACACGCCCCCAGCTCCCCTGCCACTGCTCCTCCCTGGGTACCAGTCCCCAGCTGCCCTGGCATGGACCCCCTCCCATGCTGCCACCAGGTGTCCCCCTACCTCAGCTCCTGACCCCAGGGAGCCCCACCCTGCATCCCCAGGTTCCCGGACACCAAGCCCCCACCCTGACCCTCTTCCTGGGCATCACTGGCCCCTGCCCCAGAAAGGGACACCCCAGGACCCTGCGCCCCCTGAGCCTGGAACACTCCCCGTCACGGCACCCGGCCACTCCAGGACTCCCCAGGCACAGCCCCCTGTGGTATGGTTCTGAGCCAGGGCCTGTCCACCACCTCTGCCCTGCCACCCCCTGTGGGGATACAGGGCAACCAGCTTCGTCTGGCCCAGCAGGGCAGGCCGGGGGCGAAGAGGGGCTAGAACTGACGGGTCTGAATGGATGAGTCTGCACCCACAATGCTCCATGGCTGGACATGGAGACTCGGGGCCCACACGGAGGCAGCGGAGATGCTGAAGCGCGTGTCTGGAGGGTGGATTCTCGGTCTGACGCTCCTGCCCACACGGGCTCTGCCAACGCTCGACAGTACCAGGCGAGCCTCCATGTGTGCTCTGATGCTCTCACCCCCTGGGCCCCATCCCATCCGTCAGGGGTGTGAAAAATCCAGCTCCTTCGCGCACAGCTTTGCTGGCAAAGGCCCCCATCCTCCGGTGTAGACACAGCATCGCTAACGTCCTTGCGGGAGGTGGTGCGGCTCTGCCGTCAGCCTTACGCTGCACCCACCCTGGGGGCTCTGCCCAGAGAGAGACGCGGGGCTAGCTGCTCTGCTGGAGATGCGGCCTTGGGAATTCGACATTGATCTGCCACCCCATGCCCTGTCCCAGCTGGGGGGCACGCCCCACGTCTGTGCACCGGGAGGGAGCTCCGTACCTTCCACGGTAACCTGGATGGTCTGGTCCCGCTGCAGCCCCGGGACGCTGGGCACAGAGGCCTCGCAGGTGTAAGTGCCGGCCATGTGGTACGAGACCGAGTGCAGGGTGTGGGTGTCCCCATGAGCCACTCGCTCCTTGCCCTGCAATGAGAGAGGACGCCGGGGCACTGTGCTGCAAGGAGCAGGGTGGGGGCTCAGTAGGGGGTGCTCTGCCCTGGCCGTCAGCGCTGGCCCCAATGCCCCCACGTGGTACTGGGGGGGCTATGCTGCAGGGCGTGGGATGGGAGAGCAGGTTCCCCAGAATCAGCTATTACCCAGATGTCCTTGAAAAATCACGGTTTGTGAGATTTCTGCCTCATTTCACCCCAGAGCGGCTGCATCTTAGTGCCAAGCGAGGGATCCCTATATAAACAGCCCCTGCACCCCACCCCAGAGGTGGCTGCATCTAAGCGCTGGGGGAGGGTCCTTGTATAAACAGGCCCCCCTGCAGGGCCTGCCGATACCTAGTCAAGCCCCGGTGGATCTCACCTTCCTCCACACCAGTTTGGGGGGCTGGGAGCCCTGGCCGGAGCAGGTGAGTGTGACATCTCCACCCAGGGGTACTGTCACTCGTCTGCCTGGGTGCAGGGTCAGGGGGTCCAGGTCTGTTGTGGGGGAAGAGAGGGGCAGGGATGGGCTAAGCTGTAATGCAGAAGGTTCCTCAAAACATACCCCCTCCCTTCCTGGTGTGAGCATCCCAAGCCAGTTCCCTGAGGCATTTATGCCACCCCTCCCCTCTCCACCCTGGGGCACTCCCCCCCACCCCTCCCCCAACACGTCCTGGGGCACTCATGCCACCCCTCCTCCACTTCAATTGTATCTCCCAGAAGCCCCTGGGGCACTCACAGTGGATGTGTGTGTGGGGGGTGATGGCATATTTCCCAACAGCCTCTGGGGCACACACATTTGATGGGGGGGGGGGGGGGAATGGTGTATCTCCCAGCAGCCCCGGGGCACTCACAGTTGACGGGGGGGGAGGAGAGGGGGGGGAATGGCGTATCTCCCAGCAGCCCCTGGGGCACTCACAGTGGATGTGTGTGTGTGGGGGTGATGGCATATTTCCCAGCAGCCTCTGGGGCACGCACATTTGACTGGGGGGGGGGGGGGGGAATGGCGTATCTCCCAGCAGCCCCTGGGGCACTCACAGTTGACGTGGATGATCACCTCCTTCTCCAGCTGCACCTCGGGCGGGCTGTCGAAGTCCAGCACCTGGCACCGGTAGGTCCCGCTGTTGGCCCTGGAAACGCTGGGCAGGGTCAGGACCCCGTCCTGCTTGGTGGCCAGTTCCATGGCCTGGGAGGCCTGGGGGGATGGGGAGGTGTTCAGGGCAGCCCAGTATCCCTCCCCGGGCTCAGCCCCACGGGGCCCGGGCACCTCCTCCACCCCCACAGGGCTCAGCCCCACGGGGCCCGGGAACCCCCTCCTTCTCCCACAGAGTTCAGCCCCACGGCGCCTGGACACCTCCTCCACCCCCACAGGGCTCAGGTGCCCGGGGAAACCCGGGATCTCCCACCCCTGGGGCCTGGGCTGCCCGGTATCCCCCCATCCCAAACCCGGTATCCCCACCAATACCTGCACTCGGTAGAAGATGTACTCCGGCTCAGGCTGCCCATCCCCCTGGCACCGCAGCCTCACGTCGTCCCCCTCCTTGATCACCACGGGAGACTCCAGCGTGAACTCCACGTTCTCCGTGAAATCTGGGGGTGGGGTCAAAGGTCATGAGTTAACACCCCTACCCCAGCATGGGGGGAGGTTACGGAGCAGCACCAGGAGTGCGAGTGTGTGACTGAGGGTCTCTGTGCATGCAGTTGCCCAGTTCACACACCCCAAGGCCAGAAGGGGCCACTGTGACCATCTGGTCTGGCCCCCAGCATAGTGCGGGCCAGAGACCTGCTCCAAATCATTCCTGTGACGAAGTGGGACTGTTCTTAATGTTTTCTTTGAATACTGTGTGGGTGCCTCAGTTTCCCCATGCAGTTCTTAAGTATTTAGGTGGTGGGATAAGGGTGTGTGATTGTTGCAGAGCCTTAGTGGGCCAGTGTGATGCTTTCTGCACAGAGAATGGCTGACACCCTGTCTCCTGGCAACTGATGGCTTGGGCCCCTCCCCTGCAAAGGTGCCAAGTGAAGGGGCTGGAGAACAAAGAGATCAGGTGGCCTCCTGGCCCGGGAAAGAGACAAAGGCCAGAGGAGGGGCTGGAGAGTTTCAGTTTAGAACTGGGAGGGAAAAGGGGGGAAGCCCAGAACCAGAGTCTGGGCTCCCTGCCCCCCAAGATGGACCTGACTGAGGGGTCCTGTTTTCTGTACCTACAAGCTCTGTGTTAGACCATGTTCCTGTCGTCTAATAAACCTTCTGTTTTCCTGGCTGGCTGAGAGTCACATCTGACTGCGAAGTTGGGGGGCAGGACCCTTTGGCTTCCCCAGGACCCCGCCTGGGTGGACTCGCTGTGGGAAGCGCATGGTGGGGCAGAGGATGCTGAATGCTCCAAGGTCAAACCCAGGAAGGTGAAAGCTGCGTGAGCTTCTTGTCCTGGAGACAAGCTGCTCCCAGAGAGGAGTACTTTGGAGCAGTTCCAGAGCATTGCCCAGTGACTCTGTGACAACTGGTGGCAGAAGTGGAATCGACTGCACCCCGTGGACCGAGCGTCCAGCCAGGGCCGGCTCTAGGCACCCACAAACCAAGCACGTGCTTGGGGCAGCTCTTTTCAAGGGGTGGCACTCTGGTCCCCCCCACCCCTCCCTTTTTTTTTTGGTTTTGGCAGCACTCCGCTTGGGGAGGCAAAAAAACCTACAGCTGAAGAGCAGAGTGACGGCCTGTCACCATCTCCTTAAGAAGGACGTTGTAACCCTGTGCAGAAAGAGAGGGTCGCGCATTGGATAGTTCACCAAAGCAGTTAACCATGCAGCTGGAGGAGGATGACCGCTCTAAGGAGCAGATTCCTGACCCCAAATGGGGCTATAGCAGGATCTGGGAGCAGCTGGAGTGGGAGCCAGGCATCCCCGAGAGTCCTGTCCCCAACCAGACGGGGGTCTTCACGATCGTGTTCCCCATCTGGGGATCGGAGATGGATGGGAGATGTCAATGGGGACACATTCCTGGGGTGGCGAGACCCTGGGACACAGCAAACTGTTGTCAGGCCCCGGATGGTGCAGCCTCACCAGATGCTGAGGGGCCGTGTGAGGGTCCCAGGGATGAAGCCCCTCGCCCTGCCTATGGCCCAGATCCCTGTGCAGACCCAGGACGGGTGGGGCTGGCTGGTCGTTGGGGTTCTCCAGGATACCAGCTGTGAGACCCTGTTGGGGGGTGACTGTCTCTCTTTGGGAGCAGATCCAGGCCCTGCTCCTATAATGGCCGAGGGTTTGAATTTGAATCCAGGGAACCAATCGGCGGAGAGGGAAATGGTCAGTGATGCATCCGATGAAGTGAGCTGTAGCTCACGAAAGCTCAAATAAATTGGTTAGTCTCTAAGGTGCCACAAGTACTCCTTTTCTTTTTGCGAATACAGACTAACCCGGCTGTTACTCTGAAACCAGTGAAAATACAGATGACCTGGCTGGCAGGGGGGAGGAGCTGCTAGGCTCAGGTTACCTGCCTGCCTGTAACCAGACCTCTGGGGCTGGGCGGGACAGAGAGATTCATAGATACTAACGTCAGAAGGGACCATTATGATCATCTAGTCTGACCTCCTGCACAACGCAGGCCACAGAATCTCACCCACCCACTCCTGTGAAAAACCTCACCTATGTCTGAGCTATTGAAGTCCTCAAATCGTGGTTTAAAGACTTCAAGGAGCAGAGAATCCTCCAGGAAGTGACCTGTGCCCCATGCTACAGAGGAAGGCGAAAAACCCCCAGGGCCTCTTCCAATCTGCCCTGGAGGAAAATTCCTTCCAGACCCCAAATATGGCAATCAGCTAAACCCTGAGCATATGGGCAAGATGTTCCCCGCCCCCTTACACACCGGAGAGGGGGCTCCCGCTGGCTCTGATGCAGTAAGGAGAGCAGCAAGCTCGCTGTCTGCTCCCACTGGGACAGCAAGGCCAGCGCTGAGCAAGGGAGGAGCTGAGACCCCAGCTGAATGGGGGGACCCACAGGCAGGGCAGGACGGCTGCCCACCAGGTTTGCCATGTCCAGAGGCGCTGCTGGGAAGTGATCCCACGGCAAGGAGGGAGCGACCAGGGACAGGGCTCAGTGGGGCTGTGACCCCAGGCCCAGCCCGCGAGAGGGAGCAGGTCCCACTCCCACCCCCAGCAGCTCAATTCCAGACCGAGCCACAGAAGGATCCCTCCTTGGAGGGGCTGAGGGGACTTGCTGGCCACAGGCTGCAAACCCCCGTGGGGAAGGCTGCAGGGACAGATTCCCATGGGAGAAGGGATTCCTGTACTGGGAAGGGGCTCTCCCAGGGGAAGTAGAACTGCGGGGGATCAGGAGGCCGCTGGGGGTGCCCCAGAAGTGTCGCCGCCGGCTGTCGTACCTGGCCCACGATGTCCCTCTCTCGGGACGCCAGGGGATCCAGGCCCCAGGCAGCACCGTGACTGGCCTGGAGTCTGGGATGCAGCCTGGGAGCACGGCAGGTCCTGTGACCCCAGCCAGAGAGGGGGGAAGGCTGGGACAAGGGGGAAGCCCCCTTGAGACCCCTGCCCAACATAGAGGAACCTTTCCAGAGGGGGGCTCTGGACATAGTGGGGCCCCTCAGCAAGGCGACCTGGGCAGGGAAGAAATACGTCCTGGGGGTGATGGATTTCGCCACCTGCTACCCAGGGGCAGGGGTTCTGTCCTCCACCGAGGCAGGCCCCAGGGCAGAGGCGCTGCTGACCATCTTCAGCAGAGGGGGGTCCCCTGCGGGGTCCTTACAGACCAGGGGTCCAATGTCCTGTCAGCCCTGCTCCAGGGCTGGTGGGAGAAATGGGGGGGGGGGGGTCTAGCCCACCCGGGCCTCTGCAGGTCACCCTCCATCCCACAGGCTGGTGGAGAGAGTTTATGGGGCCCTGGGGATGATGCTGAGGACTTCTATGAATCAGCATCCGCAGGATGGGGACAAGGACCTGCCCCACCCATGGTATGGGGACATGCCCCAGGAATCCACAGGGTTCTTCCCTTTCAAGCTGCTGTGTGGGAGGAGAGTGAGGGGACCCCTGGACCTGGAAAGGGACAGTCGGGAGGAGAACAGGGAAGACCCCCTGGTGGATCTCTCCCCTGAGGTGGGGGCCAATCCTCCCATCAGGTGTCCCGCGTTCAGAGTCACTGGGAAAACAGCCCAGAACCTGGAGAGAGAGGTCAAGGACATGCTGGCTTTAGAGGTGATCCAGCCATTCAACAGCCCATGGGCCTCACCCATGGGGTTGTTCCCCAAGGAAGACGGGTCAATCTGGTTCTGTGGGGACTATCAGAAGCTTAATGCCATCACGGTGTCTGATGCCTACCCCCAGGGCCGCCGGGGGGAGGGGGGGAGCAAGTGGGGCAATTTGCCCTGGGCCCCGCAGGGGCCCCCAGGAGAGTTTTCAATGCCGCTGAACACACCCGGAGTGAAGGACCCGCCCCCGAAGACCCACTGCCACTTCTTCCACTCCGGGTCTTTGGCGGCAATTCGGTGGCAGGGGTCCTTCCGCTCCATGTCTTCGGCCAAGTGCCCTGAAGATCCAGAGTGGAAGGACCCCCACCACCGAAGATCCCAGGCACCCTGAGTCCTCTGGGTGGCCCTGCCTACCCCATGCCTAAGCCTGATGAGATTCTAGACAAGCCGGGGGGGGGGGGGGGGGGGAGGCTCATTACCTCTCTACTAGGGATCTCACCAAGGGCGACTGGCAGGTGCCTTTGGACCCAGATGCCAGATTGAAATCTGCCTTCACCAGCCCTTTGGGGCTCTCTGAGTTCCTGGTCCTGCCTTTCGACCTCGAGGGGGCGTCGGCCGCCCCCAGCGCCGGGTGGATCGGCTACTGAGGGGGATGGAGAACTTGGCCCTGGCGTCCACTGATGACATGTGTGTCTTTAGCCAGACCTGGGAAGAACACGTGTTCCAGGTGAAGAGGGGGCTGGGTCACCCCAAGGAGGCAGGACTGACGGTAACAGCTGGAAGGCGTAAGGTGGGGATGGCAGAGGTGTCGTACCTGGGCCACAAGGTGGGGAGCGGCTGCCCAAGCCCAGAGCCATCCAAAGCCAAGGTCAAGATGGGGGCTCTTAACCAAGAGAGGCACGGGCCACATAAACTTTCCCACATGCAGCCTGCGAGTGCCATCAAGCACATCCGACCTAAGGGAGAGCGTGAAACTGGAAGGCCCTGGTGTAACTCCCACCAAGGAATGGGAGAGATGCTGGGGCATCCATGGGAACGTTGGTGGGTTCGACTTCCCCACGTCAACGGCTAAAGTGACCTCGCTCAGTTTGGTCTTGAAGTGGGGAGAGATGTCACGAAGTGGGAATGTTCATAATGTTTTCTCTGAATACTGTGTGGGTGCCTCAGTTTCCCCTATGCATTTAAGTATCTAGGTGGTGGGATAAGGGTGTGTGATTGTTGCAGAGCCCTAGAGGGCCAGTGTGATGCTGTCTGCACAGAGAATGACCCACACCCTGTCTCCTGGCAACTGATGGCTTGGGCCCCTCCTCTGCAAGGTGCCAACTGAAGGTGTTGGAGAACAAAGATCAGGTGGCCTCCTGGCCCAGGAAAGAGACAAAGGCCAGAGGAGGGGCTGGAGAGTTTCAGTTTGGAGCTGGCTAGGGAAATGGAGGGGGGCCCAGATGGGGCTCTGGCCTCCTTGGCCCCAAGATGGACTTGACTGAAGTGTCCTGTTCTCTGTATCTACAAGCTCTGTGCCAGATCATGTTCCTGTCGTCTAATAAACCTTCTATTTTACGCTGGCTGAGAGACACATCTGACTGCGAAGTTGGGGTGCAGGACCCTCTGTCTTCCCCAGGACCCCGCCTTGGCGGACTCGCTGTGGGAAGAGCACAGTGTGGAAGGGGATGTTGAATGCTCCGAGGTCAGACCCAGGAAGGTCAAAGCCGTGTGAGCTTCTTGCCCTGCAGACAGGCTGCTCCCAGAAAGGAGGCTCCCCCAGAGTCTTGCCTGGCTTTGTAGGGAGTAGTTCCAGAGCATCGCCCGGGGACTCTGTGAGAGTTCCCGTGGCTTATCTCCCTGGAAACAGCCTGTCTTGGTTTAAAAATCAGCTCTGACAGAGAATCCACCACGGCCCCTGGTAGGTTGTTCAATCCTGAACTCTGCAAATTTCTGTCTGCATTTGTCCAGCCGCTGGGGAATGTTAGACCTTCCCCTGCCCAACTAAGGAGCCTGCTAGCAAATATTTGTTCCCCAGGTAGAGACTTGGACTGGGATCACGTCACCCCTTCACCTTCTCTCTGTGAGACTAAACAGCCCTGAGTTCTGAGGCAATCACTACAAGGCAGGTTTTCTGACGCTTTCATCATTCTCTGGCTCTTCTCTGACCCCCTCCAATCGACCAGCATCCTCCTGGACCCAGGATTCCAGCAGCAGTCATGCCCATGCTAAATCCAGATGGAAAATAGCCTGTCTGCTCCTACTGGCAGTTCCCCCATTTACACCTCCAGGATCGCAGGAGCTCTTTCGGTCTCAGCTTCGCGCCAGGAGCTCGCATTCAGTTGCTTATCTGCCCCCCCCAAATCTTTTCCAGAGTCGTTGCTTCCCAGCACCCTCCCGTAAGGGTGGCCGAGATTCCCAGATGTGTGATTGACATTTTGCCATAGTTAAATGCATATTGTGTGTTGATGCCCAGCTTACCGAGTGAGCCAGATTTCTCTAACTCAGTGGCCCGTCCTCTTCAGTATTTACCACTCCCCCAATTTTTGTGTTATCAGCAAACTTTATCTGGCAGGATTTTGTTTTCTTCCAGGTCATGGATAAAATTGTGAAAAGCGCAGGGCCAAGAACAGACCTCTGCAGGCCTCACTGGAAAACCACCAGCTCGAGGACAATTCCCTGTTTAGTTACGTTTTGAGATCAATCAGTTAGTCAGTTTTTAATCCAGCTACTGTGCGCTATGTTCATTTTCTATCTTTCTAGATTTTTAATCAGAACGTCCTGTGGTACCAAGCCAAAACCCTTACAGAAGTCTGTCGGTCATGTCAATACTGTTATCTTGAGCAATCAAACTTGTCATCTCATCAAAAACAGCTACCAAGTTAGCTTGACAGGATCTATATTCCTTAGACCCCTGATGATTCATATTAACTACATCACCCTTCTTTAATTCCTTCTTAGTTGAGGCCTCTATCGGCCACTCTGTTACCTTGCCCAGGCCCAGCTCAGGCTGACCTGCCTATAATTACCTGGATCACCCTGTTTTACCCCCTTAAAAACTGGCATCACCTTTTTTTCTTCCAGTCTTTTGGAACTTCCCCAGGGCTCCAGACTTCCTGAAAATCAACATTAACAGCCAGCTCCTTTAACCTCTGGGATAAGACTTATCTGGTTCTGCTGACTTAAAAGGTCTAACCTTAGTAGCTTTTGTTTAACATCCTTCAGAGATACTAGTGGAATGGAAAGAATGTTATTACCATGTGATAAGATATAATCAGTTTTATCCCCAAATACAGAGCAGAAATATCTACTGAGCACTTCTGCGTTTTCTGCCTTATTAGTGATAATTCTACCATAGCTGTATAATAATAGACCAATACCATTATCAGCATTAGTTTTGTTCCTAATACATTTTTTAAAGCTCATAATTGTCCTTAACTCTGCTGGCCATAGATGGCTCCTAGCATCCTTTTGCTTCCCTTATCAATTTTCTACAATTCCTAACTTCTGATTTATATTCATTCCTATCAACTTCCCCTTTCTTCCATATATATATACATATATATATACACACACACACACACACTTTGTAGTTGCCTTTCACTTCCCTTCTAAACAAGGTTGGTTTTTTAACCAGCACAGTTTTCTTCCTCAGTTGTGGAATTGTGCTTTTGGGCATCACGTAAGGTGTTCTTAAATTATTCCCCTGTTTCTGTGCAGCAGTTGCAAGATGCTTTTGCACAAGAGCCCCATCATGCACATACACCAGTAAGAACCAATGGCATGCCTGTGAGGGGAGAGACTGCAGGCCAGGGCGGAATTCACAGCACTGTATCAGGCTGCATGTCTCACAGACAGTACTGGCTGAACTGGTGCTACTGCGCACAAGTGTGTGCAAGGTCAGTCCCCCTGCACGTGTCTGTGCAAGGCAGGGGGAGGTTTCCAGTCTTGGTGCGTGTGTCAGGCTCAGTGCCGATGCAAGCCTAGTGTCCCGCGCATGCACACACACACACTTGTGCAAGGCTAGCATCCTCGTGCATATGCCATACCTGTGCCGGCACACTCGTACTGCCAGTGTCCCGGGGGTTCGAGGGTTACTCACAGTGCAGCATGAGGCTGAAGCGCTCTGAGGTGGTGTTGCCCACCTGCCCCCGGGGCAGTGGATACTGGACCAGGCACTGGAACTGGGCATCCTTATCGGCCTTGCTGGGGCGCAGATAGAGGGTGCTGGACACAGACTGCAGCCCTGAGGCCTCCTTCACAGAGCGAGACACCACGTAAAGGTCTGGGGGAAGAGCAGGGGGGTCAGCACCCAGGGGGACGAGGACACAGGGGTCAGCGCAGGGGGAGGGGACGACGAGGACACAGGGGTCAGCGCGGGGGAGAGCACAGAGGTCAGGGCAGGGGGGCAGCGGGGAGTGCAGGGGGCACCACCAGTAGGAGGTCGGGGAACACGCTGTTGGGGAGGTGGGTGAGGGGCAGGCCGGGGGGTCCTGGCAGTCAGGCAGGGGAACTGGAGGGGCCCAGCAGCAGCGCAGGTGTGGGGAGGGGGCGTTGTCTCTGTTACCGTCATTGCGTTCAGTGGGGGCTTCCAGGCGGGCCCCATCCTTGAACCAGCTGATGGTGGGGGCGGGATTGGCGTTCCGGCTGCTGCAGGTGGCAATCTGGGCACAGGCACACGACATCACTCCCAGCACAGGCCCCCCCTTACCCATACCCCCGACATAGATGTCCCCTCCCCCCTCACGCAGTGCAGGGACCCCTTGGTCAGAGGGAGGTGCCAGGGGCTGGGGACCCCAGTTCCAGAGTGCTGGGTCTGAGTGACCCTAATGAACTATGGGACCCGACCCCCACCCAGGGAAGGGCCCCCACTCCTGCAGCTTAGTGCCTCCCTGCCCCTGGGTCACCTCACCTCTGATGCCGACCGCTCCATCACGGACAGGATCCCGGGGTTAGCGGTGAGCGCCGGGGGCTCGGGCGGTTCTGCAGGGAGGAGAGCAAGCAAGCGTGAAAACCGAACCGAACCAGGCCAGGCCCGGCTAGGCCCAGAGTGCCGGGGTTGGGGGGGCAGTGACAGAGAACCCCGCCGGGGAGGGGTCTGCAGGGCAAGGGTCAGTCAACTCCTGCCTCACAGAGGCACGAGCAGCTGGGGCTGCAGGAGGTCACAAGCGCGAGAGGCCGGCGTGCGAGGGGCCAGCGTGCGAGGCCCATTCCCTGTAGCATCTGTGTCCCTGCACCCGGACATAAGTGAGTGGGATCCCTGGGCCTGCTTCAGCGAGCTTGGCCAGGGGCAGCTCCATCCATGGAGCCAGCCTCAACCTAGCGAGCAGGGGCCTCACGCAAGGGGAGGGCTCGGCTGGCTGGGCTGGAGTGGGGGGGGCTGAGGGAAGGGGGCACAGTCCCAAGGAAGGGGTAAGATTAGGGACATGGGGGCAGCGAAGGAGGTGCAGTGCCAGCTGCCGGAGGGTGTCTACCGCCAGCCTGGGAAGGGAAGCTGGGGGGTGCCAGGGCACCTGGGGGGGGTCTCTCACCGTACACCCGGAGCTGGGCCACCCCCTCGGCGCTGCCTGCGGTGCCCGCTGTCACCTGGCAGGAGAAGGCCCGCTCATCGCTCACGTCGGCCTTCGGCAGGACCAGGCTGAGATCGGGGTCCATGTGGACACGGCCTGAGTACTCGGTGCCCTGGTCCACCCCCCCGCGGCCCCCCTCGCTGTAAGCCACACGGCGCCGCTCCCCATCCCGGTCCGTCTGGGGGGAGGGGAACAGAGTTAGTGACTGCCCCCTTGCACAAGCGGGATTCACCCACCAACACCCTTTTGCACACGCAAGTGTTGGATTCACCCCAGACACAGGATACAAGTGTTGCAGATACAAGAGAACTGGATAAATTCCAGGTTAGGTTCATGAATGGCTCTTAGCCAGGCTGGGTAAGGAATGGTGTCCCTAGCCTCTGTTCGTCAGAGGATGGAGATGGATGGCAGGAGAGAGATCACTCGATCATTACCTGTTGGGTTCTCCCCATCTAGGGTACCTGGCCCTGGCCACTGTCTGCAGACAGGACACTGGGCTGGATGGACCTTTGGTCTGACCCCGTCTGGCCGTTCTTATGAGTGTGGGATTCACCCCAATGCCCCCTCCTTGCATACATGTGTGAGAGAGTTACCCTCAATGCTCTCCCTTGCACACGCATGTGTGGGGTTCACCCTCAACACCTCCCTCGCACATGCATGTGTGGGGACATCCCCTTCACAGCCCCCTCTCTCACACACACACAAACACAGGATGTCACATCCAGCCCCACCCATGGGATTCTGACACCCCCTTTGAGTACAATTGGATTCACACCCACAGCACCCCCAGGCAGTAACACAACCCCCACCATGTACAGTGAGACACATGCACCCCTCCCCCCACAGCCCCCAGGGACAGGATTCACACCAGCCCCCCCATGACACCCTCTCCCCGAGTCACACTCCCCAGCCGCTCGCACACACGTGCCAGGATACTCACGATGAACCATTCCACCAGGCGGGCGTCAGGTGACCCGGTGATACTGTGCGTACAGGGGATGGTGACCGGGGATCCCAGCAGCACCTCGACCTGCGCTGGTACTGAGATCTGCACCACGGCCAGGCAGCCTGGGGGGCAGGATGGGGGGGGGGTGAGACAGGGCCCCATAGTTCCCACAGGGCCAAGAGCACCCCTGGATGCTCCCTATGGCCCACTATTGTCCCTCCGACCCAACACCCCCCCATGGTTCCATATCCCCCTCCTCCAGCCCCAGAGAACCAACAACCCCCCTATGGCTTGGTGTCTCCACGTCTCCTTCCATCCCTCACAGTCCTGCCCCCAGAGCTCTGCAGATCTCAGGAGCTGGGGGATGGGTGAGGGGTAGGGGGAATGGGGTGAGAGGAAGGGCAGAGGAAGTGGGGGGTTGAGGCGGGAGAAGGGAGGTGTGTAGGGAGTGGGGGGGTAAAGAGGGGAGAAGCGAGGGGGCGAAGGGAGGTGTGTAGGGGAGTTAGGGGGAGAAGGGAGGTGTGTAGGGAGTGGGGAGGTTGAAGGGGGAGAAGGGAGGTGTGTAGGGTGGAGTTGGGGGAGAAGGGAGGTATGAAGGGAGTGGGGGGTGTGACGCATGGCCAAAAAGGGTTAAACATCCTGCAGAATAAACAACCCACAGAAGAATAACCCGCAGAATAAATAACCCACCTGTGGGGAGATACACAAACAATATTTACATATGTCTGAGTGGGGTCGACAATGTCATCAACAGTCCCTGTCAGTGCTGTATTCTGATATTCAGAGGTTAAAAGAAGATCCTAGCATTTAAATGAATTGTAAACATGGGATATCTCGGTGTTCATCTCTCTTTGAACTGTGCTGGGAATGGTGGAGGAAAAAGCAAATCATAGAATCATAGAACTGGAAGGGACCAGTCGAGAGGTCTCTAGTCCAGTCCCCTGCACTCATGGCAGGACTAAGTATTATCCAGACCATCCCTAACAGGGGTTTGTCCAACCTGCTCTGAAAAATCCCCAATGATGGAGATTCCACAACTGCCCTGGGCAATTTATTCCAGTGCTTAACCACCCTGACAGGTAGGAAGTTTTTCCTCATATCCAACCTAAACTGCTCTCGCTGCAATTTAAGCCCATTGCTTCTTGTCCTGTCCTCAGAGGTTAAGGGGAACAATTTTTCTCCCTCCTCCTTGTAACAACCTTTTATGTACTTGAAAACTGTTATCGTGTCCCGTCTAAGTCTTCTCTTTTGCAGACTAAACAAACCCAGTTTTTTCAATCTTCCCTCATTGGTCATGTTTTCTAGACCTTTAATCATTTTTGTTCCTCTTCTCTGGATTTTCTCCAATTTGTCCACATCTTTCCTGAAATGTGGTGCCCAGAACTGGACACAATACTCCAGTTGAGGCCTAATCAGTGCAGAGTAGAATGGAAGAATTACTGCTCGTGTCTTGCTTACAACACTCCTGCTAACACATCCCAGAATGATGTCTGCTTTTTTTGCAACAGTGTTACACTGTTGACTCATATTTAGCTTGTGATCCACTATGACCTCCAGCTCCCTTTCTGCAGTACTCCTTCCTAGGCCGTCATTTCCCATTTTGTATGCGTGCAACTGATTGATCCTTCCTAAGTGGAGTACTTTGCATTTGTTCTTATTGAATTTCATCCTATTTATTCAGACCATTTCTCCAGTTTGTCCAGATCATTTTGAATTTTAATCCTATCCTCGAAAGCACTTGCAACCCCTCCCAGCTTGGTATTGTCCGCAAACTTTATAAGTGTACTCTCTGTGTCATTGATGAAGATATTGAACAGAACCAGCCCCAGAACCAATCCCTGTGGGACCCCACTCGCTATGTCCTTCCAGCATGACAGTGAACCACTGATAACTACTCTCTGGGAACGATTTTCCAACCTGTTATGCACCCAGCTTATAGTAGTTCCATCTAGGTTGTATTTCCCTAGTTTGTTTATGAGAAGGTCATGCGAGACAGTATCAAAAGTCTTACTAAATTCAAGATATACCACATCTACCGCTTCCCCGTCCATCGACGAGGCTTGTTACCCTGTCAAAGAAAGCTCTCGGGTTGGTTTGAAATGATTTGTTCTTGATAACTCTATGCTGACTGGTTTCAGAGTAACAGCCGTGTTAGTCTGTATTCGCAAAAAGAAAAGGAGTACGTGTGGCACCTTAGAGACATGCTAACCAATTTATTTGAGCATAGGCTATGCTGACTGTTATTTATCAACTTATTATCTTCTAGATGTTTGCAAATTGATTGCTTATTTGCTCCATTATCTTTCCGGGTACAGAAGTAAAGCTGACTGGTCTGTAATTCCCCGGGTTGTCCTTATGTCCCTTTTCATAGATGGGCACTAGATTTGCCCTTTTCCAGTCATCTGGAATGTCTCCCATCTTCCATGACTTCTCAAAGATAATCGCTGATGGCTCAGATATCTCCTCAGTCAGCTCCTTGAATATTCTAGGATGCATTTCATCATCTAACTTGTGATTTGAAGACATCACTTGTCTAAGTAATTTTTGACTTGTTCTTTCTCTATTTTAGACTCTGATCCTACCTCATTTTCACTGGCATTTGCTATGTTAGACGTCCAATCACCACCAACCTTCTTGGTGAAAACCGAAACAAAGTCATTAAGCACCTCTGCCATTTCCACATTTTCTGTTATTGTCTTTCCCCCCTCATTGAGTATCTGGCCTACTCTGTCCTTGGTCTTCCTCTTGCTTCTAATGTATTTGTAGAATGTTTTCTTGTTTCCTTTTATGTCCCTAGCTAGTTTGATCTCATTTTGTGCCTTGGCTTTTCTAATTTTGTCCCTGCATACTTGTGTTATTTGTTTATATTCATCCTTTGTAATTTGACCGAGTTTCCACTTTTTATAGAACTCTTTTTTTGAGTTTTAGATAATTGAAGATCTCCTGGTTAAGCCAGGGTGGTCTCTTGCCAGACTTCCCGTCTTTCCTATGCAGTGGGATAGTTTGCTCTTGTGCCCTTTATAATGTCTCTTTGAAAAACTGCCAACTGTCTTCAATGGTTTTTCCCCTTAGACTTGCTTCCCATGGGATCTGACCTACCAACACCCTGAGTTTGCTAAAGTCTGCCTTCTTGAAATCCATTGTCTTTATTGTGCTGTTCTCCCTCCTACCATTCCTTAGGATCATGAACTCTGCCATTTCATGATCACTTTCACCCCAGTTGCCTTCTACTTTCAAACTCTCAACCAGTTCCTCCCTATTTGTCAAAATCAAATCTAGAACAGCCTCCCCCCCAGTAGCTTTCTCCACCTTCTGAAATATAGCCTTATGTGAATCCGTATAGCTAAGTACCGGTGATGGACCTCCTTCAAAGTCATCCTGATTACCTTTTGTTCTGCAAGGAAATCCCAGCTTGTCAAAGAGGACATGAAATTGTATAAAAGAGCCTTGGGTCCTGATTCTGTCATCTCAGATCTGCTTAAGCTTCATCCGGGGAAGTTTGAATCACAAGACTGAGGTCCCAGTTATGCTGGTATGCTCTGAATATGAGCTTTGGACATTGGACTATGAACTGAATTCTAAAGGAACTCTTTGCAACTACAAAGTTCACCATCTCTGCTATGAATCTGAACCTCAAGAATTGAGCTCATGTCTGTATGTATAATGATCTTTTAACCATTCTCTCTTGTTTTTTAATAAATTTTAGTTTGGTTAATAAGAATTGGCTGTAGGGTGTATTTGGGTAAGATGTGAAACGTTCATTAACCTGGGAGGTGATGTGCCCGATCCTTTGGGATTGGTAGAACCTTTTCCTTTATATGATGAAATAAGATTTACGGAAATTTTCATCATATTTGACGTGGGTACCTGGATGGAAGCTTGAGGCTGGATTACTTTAAGGGAACTGTGGTGTTAGGACTTCTGAGTGACCAGTAAGGTAATAAAAGGTGGCGTTTTATGCTGGCTTGGTGACTCTAAGTATTGGAATATCCACCAGCTTTTTGGGGTTTGGCTGCCCCATTCTTTGCAGTTCACCCTAATTGAGTGACCATAGCTGGCTCCCCACTAGGATCCTGGTCACAGAGGTGTAGTCATGCTTGCATACACATTACCACAGGTTAATTGGGTTTTTTGATCAGAACCACACACTTGTCAACATTTAATTTTAATACTGGAGAGTTTAAGGGTTAAAAATCAGTTACAGTGAGTGACCCCTGATCAAGATCCTGACAGAAAAAGCCTGGAAGAATTGTGCTCACAGAGAGGGTTGTCTTTGAAGCAAAAAGCCCCAGAGCAGGAACTGAAAAATCTATTAATTGCCAGTGATAAGGAAGCAGACCCCGTGAAAATGCTTGCAGTGAGAAACCAGCACCTAGAACTTGAACAAAAGCAAAAAATAGCTGTTATTGAAGGAGAAGCTGCTGAAAGAGAATGCCTGTGTTTTGAACATGAACAAAGAATAGCATATATTCGATTGCAGGAACTAGAAGCTAAGGCAAAAGTGGACAGACTTACACTCCAACTCAAGAGAATAAAGGAACAGGAACTGTATCATCCTGAAAAACCAGCTCCTCTCAACAGCAAAGATGGGGATAGAATCTATCCATTTTGTAACAATGTTGGTATGTTGTTTGACTCTAAGCAGTTGTTTTTGTGTAACCAAATTTACCCCAACACTGCCACCTTTTATGTAAATGCTTTTACTGTGAGCTCGGATGAAGGTAACCCCATAACTTGTGCAGAGAATGTAAAAGTCAATAGTAAAAGCCGTTCAGGGCAAATTACAGCTTCTAACATAACTCTTGTTAAAGCAGATCTTGTCAAAGAGGAAGATTACTTACCAAATAAGAGTGTGAATGTTGTAATCCTCTATGAATTTACTGTAAGTGTGCCTTTAGCCAGAACCCATCTTGAATGGAAAGGTGTTAAACATGAAGTTATAGCTGGTGTAAGGAAGCTATTGCCTAAGGATCTTTAGATTGGGGATAATATTAAAACTTTGTTCAGTCAAGTTGATGACATAAACCTGTCACAGGAAAGAAATAATTCTGAATCTGTGTCTACTAGGGGCAAGGATTTGCCTATGGAGGTTTCTCCAAATGTTTGTATGAGAAAGATAGCTGTTTATCTGTGAAGAGAAGCAGTGCATATGTGGAAGAAATTTCAGAATGTCTGTCTGGTATCTCAGAAGTGAATCTGGCATTAGATAGGGCTCAGGGAAATGTTTCTCTAGAGCAAATTAATGTTGGTGATCAGGTTAAAGCCCTAACTGAGGAAGGAAGGGGGACAGTCTTGGTGAGTGATACACTGGTGGCTGGTAAAGCTTGGGAAAGTTAAGCCTGACCCAGGTAAAAGGGATGTGCTTGAAGTAGCTCCGTGTAATAAGACACTATTTGTGGGGAACAGCAGTTTATCCGTTAAGGGAGGGGAAGGCAAAGAGAGTTTAGATGAGCCTAGGCAGCCTTCAAGGTTAGTGGAACATGAGTATCCCTATCCCTTACCTGTTACCTGTTACCAGTGCGGAGAATTGTGCCAGTGAAGGAAATGTTCCTGTGTCTGTTAGGGGTATTGACTTGCCTATGAAGGGAGCTACCCCGGTCTCCAAGCAGTTGTCTGTGAACAGCCCTGTGTGCTGGGACAAGGGGAATGAGATCCCAAGCTGTTTGTCTGTTAAAAGGGAATGTTTCTCCATCTCTTTTCTGTTTGTAGACCATACAGAAGAAGCCTGTCAGCCTACGATGGTTGAAAATGCATCAGTTAACCCAGAGCCAATTCTGGATATAACTAAAGCCCAGGAAGGAAGTGGTCCTGAATTTGTGTCTGCTAGGGATGATGACATTGCAACTAGGTTGCATCCAGTTGATGTCATAAAAAGCTCTGAGAGACCAAGTGATTCTGGTGCTTCTATTTTGCCTGTTGCTAGTGTGTTGCTGGGTAAAGATATGACAACCTTGTCTGATCAGGGTGATGATATAGCATGGGCACAAGGAAAGCATGAAGGTGATTGGACTAGGTTACCCACTGACAGTGTGGAAACTTGTAACAAGGAAGAGGATGCTTCTAATCTTGTGACTATGAAGTCTAGCAATTTACCCAAAAGGGGGTTTTGTGAAAATCCTCCTGAGGGGCCAGAGGTGATTCTGAATCTCTGTGAAACTCAGAAGGAGTTTGGTGATCTGTCTGTTGTGCCAAAGTTGGGTCTGGACATAAATAAAGCTCAGAAAGAACCTGTTGCAGTGCAGGATATTGCAGAAGGAAGATTTCTGAGTGAAGTCTTTGATGTCTGTGAAAAGGAATTGTTTCCACTGACTCTTCATGGGCCATGGTGGATAGTAAACAGTCTCTCTTCTGAGGAAAGTGTGTTGGTGCCTAGTGGACAAAGTCTTTCAAATGAAAATGAATCCACTGAATTTGCTTTGAAAAAAATCCATTGTGGATAGCTTTGAGGAGATTTCAGATGGAATAAAAATTGTTAGAGACTTTAAACAGCCCTATAAGCTTAACCAGCTTGTCGGGGAGACAAAGGTGTTGGGACATGACTGTCTCCATGTTGATTCTTTTGAGTAAACAATCTGTAGAGCAGGAGGACAGTGGTGCAGTTAATCTCCAAAGAACACAGGGGAGGGCAGGTAAACTCATCTCTACATATTTTGGATATGTCTTGTAATCTCTTAGTGAACTTGACATCTGACTCCATGTGGAAGCAGAGGTTGGTAAGGGAAGGACAAAATGAACCTTGAGTCTAACATGCTAGAGAAAATGGATGGTCTCTCTTTAAGAGTCCAGCTTTGGAATTGGTAACGATTGAGGATCTGAAAACTGGTAAACAGGTTAGTGTCTGCATTGATGCAAATTACCTGACTGAGTGGGGGGAGAAAAACTTGCCTGTAGCTGTTAGAAAAAGGACGCACCCAGCTGGCCAATGGATTCTGTGAAGCAAAAGAGTTCCGATTTTGACCCTCCAGAACAGGGAGAAAGGGAAAAAGTTTATCATGCTAATGAAAGCCACAGGTTAACCCTAAAATGCTAAAACCCCAATGGTATTGAGCCAAAGGCGTGGCCTGACAGAAACGATTGGGACTGTACACCTGTAATACATTGGATGTTAATGCTGATGTTAACTTCTGTGACTGTGGTGCGGATACCAAGAACTATAAAAATGTGCAATGTCCCTGGTCTCTTGAAAAACCCCTTGAACATGTTAAGAGTGGTGCATAATAGAAACCCTTGTGATTACGCTGTTTGGTTCAACAAGAACACACTTTGTACTAAAAAGCCTAATAATGGTAAGGTTTCACAGCTAATGCATAGACACATTTATAAAACTTTCCACAGCAGAAAAACCACTACAAGCTTGAACTGCTGTGCACAAAGGGAAACTGAGGTACAACACCTCACAGCCGTCATGGCTGAATGTCAGAGTAAGTGCTCTTTGAAAAACATTAATGGCTATGTTAAATTAACACATTGACCAAATCCTGGAATCACTAAAATGTTTCACAAAGTACGGACTAAGTTTTTGGCTAGGGCCAAAGCATACATCAACAATTTGGCCTTACAAATAATTCAACGTAAACATAGCTTATATCAATGTTGGAAGGTCCTTAAGGTGTATCTAGGAGCTGTAATTTTGCCCTTCCACACCAGTCTCACATTCGGGGTGTGATGCATGGCTAGAAAGGGTTAAACATCCTGCAAAATAACCCACAGAAGACATGTGGGGAGATTGTAGATAAATCTCTGCATTAAGCATCTTCGCATAACTGTGTATCATTTTCATAGGACTTTGTATTATGCCTCTTCATATAACCTTGTATTAAGTCTTTCCATATATACCTCTATCTTCATGCAACTTTGTATCAAATCCTTATATAGAAACTTTGTATTGAGCCTTGGTATAATGTGATAGCCCCTAAGGATAGTTAAGGTGGAAGAAAAATGTCTTTTCGCTAGGAGTAGAACAAGATTTCCCCCCTCTTAATCAATTGCCCTGTTGAATGAATGAGGTGTAAATGAGTGAGGCGTGGAAGGCAGCATCTCCCGATGGTTGCAACAGTTGGGGAGGGGATGGATGCCAGACTTAAGAACAATAAAACTTGTCAAGTGGGCTCATTAAAGAAGATCAGACGTATTGATGGCCTTGGGGGTTAGAAGCTAGCACCTTCTTTTGAAAACACCCTCTTTGAAAATAAATGTGGCAGCATGAAGACAACACCCAGACGGAAGAGCCACAGATGACCGACTGATACAAAAGACACAGATTTTGCATTTGCATGAGAGGGAAGCTGCTATAAATGTGAGGTGTCTTGCAGAGGGCCCTGGGTCTCGTCTTGTCAACATCGGAGCATCGATCCGGATCGACAGAAGCCCAGCTCCACCCCTCCCACATCTAACTCACCTGGCCAGTGAAGTTAAGGGGAGCAACTATTTGGTAACAACAACAAGACGGAGTGTGCTTGTGTGTGTATGTGAGTGCAGGAGTGTAATATCTCTCATGTGCATATGAGACAGTGTTGAGTATACATGGATTACCAATAAACGTGGCGCTTTGCCTTATCCCCCCGTAAAGATCCCGTGCAATACTTTAAGTACAAGATAATGTTTTGTGTTTTTATATATTTACATATGTCTGAGTGGGGTCAATAATGTACTCATCAGTCCCTGTCTGTGCTGTATTCTGATAGATCAGAGGTCAAAAGAAGATCCTAACATTTAAATGAATTGTAAACACGGGATATCTCGGTATTCATCTCTCTTTGAACTGTGCTGGGAATGATGGAGGAAAAAGCAAATGGCCCTACGTTAATTCGTATAGCTAAGTACCGGTGATAGGATGACTTTGAAGGAGGTCCGATTACCTTTTGTTCTACAAGGAAATCCTACCTTGTCAACGAGGATATGAAATTGTAGAAAAGATCCTTGGGTCCTGATTTGTCATCTCAGGTCTGCTTAAGCTTCATCAGGGGAAGTTTGAGTCGCAAGACTGAGGTCCCAGTAGTTTGGTTAATAAGAATTGGCTGTAGCGTGTATTTGGGTAAGATCTGAAACGTTCATTAACCTGGGAGGTGATGTGCCCGATCCTTTGGGATTGGTAGAACCTTTTCCTTTATATGATGAAATAAGATTTATGGAAATTTTCATCATATTTGATGTGGGTACCTGGATGGAGACCTGAGGCTGGATCACTTTAAAGGAACTGTGGTGTTAGGACTTCTGAGTGACCAGTAAGGTAATAAAAGGTGGTGTTTTATGCTGGCTTGGTGACTCTAAGAATTGGAATATCCACCAGCTTTTGGGGGTTTGGCTGCCCCATTCTTTGCAGTTCACCCTAATTGAGTGACCACAGCTGGCTCCCCACTAGGACCCCGATCACAGGGTGGGTAAAGGGGGGAGAAGGGAGGCGTGTAGGGAGTGGGGGGGAAGTGGGGAGAAGAGAGGCGTGTAGGGAGTGGGGGGGAAGTGGGGTGCAAAGGGAGTGGGGGGAATTGGGGGAGAAGGGAGGCGTGTATGGATTGGGGGAGTAAAAGGGGAAGAAGGGCTGGTGCAAAGGGTGGGGGATGGGGGAGAAGCGAGGCATGTAGAGAGTGGGGGTGGTAAAGGGGGGAGAAGAGAGGCGTGTAGGGAGTGGGGGGGTAAAGGGGGAGAAGGAAGGCATGTAGGGAGTAGGGGTAAAGAGGGGAAAAGTGCGGGTGCAAAAGGAGTAGGGAGGGTTAGGAGGAGAAGCAAGGGGGTGAAGGGGGCAGTAGGAGGAGCTGGAGGAGGTGGGGAAGCAGCGTCAGCCAGCAGCAGCTGTTTGAGATTCCAGGCGGGTCCTGCTAAGCTGGGTCTTTGTTCCAGGATAAAACCCCTTGGTGGGAGCAGAGGGGACCCGGCACAGACATGTGCCAGAAACACTCAGCGCCAGGGACATGCTGGGAGAGACAGACCCTGAGGGGTGGGAGGAGACAGAAAGACAGACCCTAGGGGTGGGACAGACGCATCACCACGATGCAGGAGAGATTATGGGCTAGAGAGGCAGGAAGCCCCCTTCTCCCCCCGGCACTGAGGTAGGGGGGGCATGGGCAGGCACTTGGCACAGACAGAGGGGGGGCCCTTGACTTGTTTTCCTGCCTGGAAGTGGCTGGGTGATGAGAGGCTTGCCTGGGGTAAAGGCCACGTGACAATGGCCTCACATTGGTAGAGCGTGTAACACACATACAGAGGAACACTAACACACTTGGTTTGCAGACAGACACACATGCTGGCCTGCACACCCGGTGCCCTCCTAACCCCGTCACACACACAATTCAGCCCCACTTTGCTGGCAGGACACACTAGCCAAGCGCCAGAGGACCAGCCCCCTGCATACCAGCCATTGCACACTCAAGCACTCACACGCCCACTCAAAGATTTGCACACACACACACTTCCTTGCACACCCCTCCGGCTGTAGACTCCCAGGAGTGTTTGCATGCTCAGGCTTGCACAGGGAAACGCACCTGCAAGCACGCATTAAAACAACCCCTGCTCGGATACAATTGCATGCACTCTTCCCAACTCCTTCTAAGAGCCCCACTCTGCACCCCCATCTCCAGAGACTGCCCAGCTGGGACCCAGGCTCCCGGATCGGTGCTCGGACCCTGCCCCCAACGTGCAGCTAGAACAGTGGTAAGAGCGAATCCCAGGGCATGGATCTATGGGGGGCACAGACCCCACGGCACTCGGGGCAGGGGGACAAGTCCTGGTTCTAGTGGCTAGGGTATGAACCCATAGTACTTGGAGGAGGGGTGGGGGGCTGGGATGTAATTTTTGCTGTGCTTACAATAAATCTGCAGGGAAGCTGAGCTGAGCAGGGCAGGGCTGGGACTTCAGTGGTGTTGGTGAGAAATGGGGGTGGGTGTTTTCCAGACACTTTAGTCCTCTCCCCTTTGTTCCCCTCCCCTGTCTGTCTCCCCTTTATTCCTCTCCCCTTTGTTCCCCCCCCTCCCGCCAGCTGAGACCCTACCTCCATCCATCTGGGCTCAGGCCGGGCGACTGCTGGCGATGGGGGGCCAGTGACAGATTAGCCTCATTAGCAGAGCCCCCACTGGGGGACAGGGCGGTGGCAGCTGGTGCCACGGAGGCCATGAAGCAAAGGCCTTGGTCAAAGCCAGACCCGAGCCATGGGGTCAGAGGAAGGCTATGAGGTGGTGGCAGGGACACACACACACACCCCGCCCCTGCCCCACACAGTGAGGGGAGTCTGAATAAATCCCAAACTCTGCCTTCCCTATAACAAAGGGGATCAGGGATGGGAACCCAGGAGTCCTGGTTCCCAGTCTCTCCCCTCCCCTCCCCCTCTAACCCACTAGACATCCCCCCCCAGCCCAGAAAGAACCCAAGAGTCCTGACTCCACCTCCCCAGCTCTCTCCCACTAGGCCTCTGCTCTTATAGACACTTTCCCCAGCTGGTTTCAGAGCCCACCCCGGGGTGGGGTTCTTCCCTTTAATTCCCAGAGAAAGTGCTCCCCGTGTTCCATCTGGGCTCCAGACACTGGTGGATTGGGACCACCCTGGGGCCCTGGTTGGGCCGAGGTGTTGGAGGGTCTATGGGTCCAGAGGAAGGGACTCCAGACAGCCCTGCCCGTGGGGCTCCCGTGTCTCCAGAGCACTGGAGGGGAGGAAGGGGTTACAGGCCGGGCAGGAAGGAGCTGGGAGCAGATTAAACAGTAACAGGTGCTGCTGACCCAGGGAGCAGCTGTCACTGCCTGAACCCGAGCTGGGCAGCAGGAGGCGAGGGTGGGGTGGGGAGCAGGAGCTGGGACCCTCCTGCCCAGCGTGGGGCACATTCCCTCCACCACACACAGACAGGGGGCTGGGATGGGCGTCTGCTTCCACACATGCGCAAGGGGCTCAGCCAGCCTATCTGTTCACATGCAAAGGGGCCCATTGGTGCATGTGTGTGCAAAGGGCCCAGCCAGCCTATGTATGTGCAAAGGGGCATGGGGCCCATTGGTGCATGTGTGTGCAAAGGGCCCAGCCAGCCCTATCCAGACATGCGCCAAGGGGCACAGGACACGCTCAGTGGTGCATGCGTGTGCACAGGACCCAGGGTGCACTCGACCCATCCATGTGCGAGGGGAAGGCTCGGGACACACTCCTGTGCGTACATCCAGCCAAGGGCACAGCCTGCCCATCGGTGCGGCCTGCCCAGTGGCGCTGGCATCCTGGGAAGGACTCTCCGCTCCTTACTCTCCATGTTTGTTCATTGCACCAGCTCCACTCCCAGCCCAGGGTCTCCCCACTACCCTGACTCCCCCCCCACCCCCACCCCCACCCCCAGCCTGTGCCGTGAGAAAGTCCAGGTCCAAGGCCTGGCTATGAATAGCATCACCCAGCCCCGAAGTCCCAGAGCAGCTAGAAATAACCCTGGCAAAGGACTTTCCTACTGTCTGTCAGAGCGGCCCTGTTAATCTGCTGCTCCCAGGACTACGGACTGCATGGCATGGCACACAGCCCTGCAGTCCCACTGAGCTACCTTGGCTAGCTAACAGGGGGAGTCCCAGGCAGGCGCCTCTGCCAGACAGAGCCACAGACATCCAGACCCAGGGGGACAGAGGGAGGGGCTGGGGGCCAGGACTCCTGGGTTCTCTCCCCAGCTCAGGGAGGGGATTCAGGTCTGGTGGGTTACTGAGGGGGGCAGGGCTGGGGGCCGGGACTCCTGGGTTCTCTCCCCCACTGTTCTGAGGAGGGGCTATGCCCTGCACTGCAAGACAACAAGGGAAAGATGAGAGCTGGAGAGAGGGAGCCAGGCGGGTAGGGAGGCAGGTGCTGAGCAGCGAAGGGTATCCCTTGTACAACGGGACCATGCTGGCAGGCACCTGAAACCCTGTTGCCTACCCTCGCTCTCAGGGCACAGAGCAGGGCAGGGAGGATGACCCTGGGGGGCCTGCAGCTGTCCCTGGGCAGTGCAGGGGCAGGGGTGTGGAGGAGACCGGCCGGCTCCACTCAGACACACCTGGGCGATGTTATCAGGGCGCAGGCTGGAATGTGCCCGGCTGGGAGCGGGGAAGCCCCAGCAGAGACCGTCGTCGAGTGGAGCTGGTCTGCCCCCAGGCCAGGCTGATCTCGGTGCAGCCCCCCTGCGGACCCCAGTGCGACACTGGGCCATGCAGTGTCCCCCCTTCCCGGGCCAATCTCCAAGTGCACAGGCCCCCTTGCCCCACCGTGCTGCGCCATGCAGCCACCCTCCAACGCTTCCCCAGGCTTGGCCTGGCCAATCTCAGCATGCTTCCCGCCCGGCCCTGCCAAGGCAGCCTTCTCTCTCCCCCGCTCCCCACCCGAGAGGCCAGGTTGGGCTCCCTAGGCCACACTAAGTGTCCTTCTCCAGGGAGTGTCTCCCATTTGCTCAGCCCTGGGGCTGGGCTGGGACCCAGGTGCTCTGTGCTGGGGCCAGGCTGGGGGAGAGGGGACCCCGTTTGCGCTGCGCCAGGGTGGGTGGGGTGGGGCTGCCAGATGCACAGAGCCCAGGAGGCTGGGAAAAGCTATGCAGAGGCCAGGAATGCAGGCAGCAGGAGCAGAGCAAACAACGGGCTGGGGCATGTTTGGGTAGAGGTGGGCGGGGGAGGCAGCTCCCGAACCCACCCCCCTCCAGGCATCCCTGCCTCATTCCAGCTCTCCCTCCCAGCATCCCACCCATCCACCTCCCTGACAGCTGCCAACGCTCAATATCTGCCCACCCGTGCCAGCCCCCAGCACTGCCAGCATCCACAGAGTGCTGAGCCAGGGCGCGCGACCTCCGGCATTCCAGAAACCAGGGGGAGCCGGGATCGCTGGGTTCAACCCCCTGCTCAAGGAGGGGAGTGGGGTCTCAGGGGTTAGAGGAGGCAGGGCTGGGAGCCAGGACTGCTGGGTTTTCTCCCCACTCTGGGACAGGAGTCATGGTGTACATGCAGAGGGGAGAGCAGTACCCCCGCCCCCCCCACACACACACTAATCATTGTGGTAACTTTTCTCATCTTGTCACCTTGCTGGTGAGTCACTAAACACAAAGTCATTGCCCCCCAGAAACGTGCCAGGGCGGGTGCTGGAGGGCAAATGTTAAAAGGCCAGCTGGGGAGAGGAGCGGGGAGGGGATGAGGAAGGTTTGCAGTGGGAGAGGGGATGGGGGGGGATTTGTGAGGGGAAGGGGACGCAGGCTGAAGGGACACAAGGAGTGGGTGTGGGGGGGAAAATCACACTAAATTCCCTTTCACCCTCCCAGACCCCTTTAAATTCCCCATGGCTTTCAAACCATTAATTAAAGCGGGGGGTCTCTCTAACAAAGGGCTCTGCCCCCCATCCAGAGCCAGCTCCAAAGATAATGGAGCGGGGAGGCTGAGCCATCAGCCCCCTAAACCCAGCCCCTCACCCTATACAGCTGTCACACACACAGCTCCCACCTACCCCTCCCCTGCCCTCCCCACCCCCCAGCCCCTCCCCCTGCCCTCCCCACACCCCCGCACCCTACACACCTCCCCCTCCCCCTGCCCTCCCCACACCCTAAATAGCTACCTCTCCTCCTGCCCTCCCTACGACACCGGCCCCCCACCCCACTCAGCCACCTCCCCCTGCGCCCCCCAACTCTGCAGCCAGCTGGAGAGACTGGAGGACCCCCGCTCCTCTTACCCGGCTAGAGGGAGAAGGGTCCTGCCAAGGGGGCTCAGCCTGGCCGGCGACTGTTACAGCAGGGATGGGGATGGGGCCCCCTGGCCCAGGCAGGGAGGGGCAGAGACGAGCCCCGGGGAGCCCCTGCCGGGTGAGGCGGGGGCAGCCCAGGGCCGGAGGGGGGCAGGCAGAGGGCCTCGCAGATGTCGCCCCCCCCAGTAATGCGAGACTAAAGTTCACACTGCGGGGGGGAGCGCTGGGCAGCGCCTGCCCTGGGGCTTAGGAGGGCTCCGGGGCGCACGGGCTGGACGGTGGGACGCAGGGCGAGAGCCCGGGCAGCGAAGGGGCCTGAGGGTCGGGCGGCCGGGGCGCACGGTGAGGGGCGCCCGGTGTCCAGGTCCGGTGCCTACCTGGGCGACCGATCAGAGCCAGAAGCAGGAGGCCCCGCAGCGGGCAGCCGGACTGGCCCATGGTGTCCGCGGCCGGGAGAAACTGTAACTAACTCCCGGAGCCCGGCTCGGACTCCAGCCCCCGAGCCCGGCTCGCCCCGCCCCGAGCCCGGCTCGCCCCGCCCCCGACCCCCAAACAGCCACCTGCTCCAGAGCGGGCGGGGCTCCTGGCTAGAGACATCCCCGGGACCCCCCCCCAGGACCCCCCTTCCGAGCCCACAGCCAGCGCTGCCCCCTGCAGCCCTCGCCACAGCAGGGACCCCCTAAAGCACATTGGATCCCCTTCTCCCCAGCCAGCCCCACTCCCCGCCTTAGCCTGCTTCCCCCCTCGCCGCTGCAAGGCCCTGCCAGGCCTCCCCACCTCACCCTCCAGCACCTCCTGCTGAATCCCAGAGCCAAGGGTCCCTGCCGCTGTCACGGCCATAGCCACGCGTCAGGGTCTGCACCAGGGCAATCGGAGCCGAGCCTGGAGCCAGGACTCCTGGGTTCATCTCCGGCCGGTTGGGATCCGTTTACCAGTCAGACAGGTCAAAGAGACTCTAAGAGGTCTGCTAGACCAATCCTGACAGGCCTGGGTAGAACCCAGGAGTCCTGGCTCCCAGGGCCCAGCTCCCCCCTCCTCTAACGCACTGAACCCCACTCCCCTCCCAGAGCCAGGGACAGACCCAGGAGTCCTGGCTCCCAGGGCCCAGCTCCCACCCCGTCCTCTAACCCACTGAACCCCACTCCCCTCCCAGAGCCAGGGACAAAACCCAGGAGTCCTGGCTCCCAGCTCCCCCCTCCTCTAACCCACTGAACCCCACTCCCCTCCCAGAGCCAGGGACAGACCCAGGAGTCCTGGCTCCCAGGGCCCAGCTCCCCCCTCTTCTAACCCACTGAACCCCACTCCCCTCCCAGAGCCAGGGACAGACCCAGGAGTCCTGGCTCCTGGCTCCCAGCTCCCCCCTCCTCTAACCCACTGAACCCCACTCCCCTCCCAGAGCCAGGGACAAAACCCAGGAGTCCTGGCTCCCAGCTCCCCCCTCCTCTAACCCACTGAACCCCACTCCCCTCCCAGAGCCAGGGACAGACCCAGGAGTCCTGGCTCCCAGGGCCCAGCTCCCCCCTCTTCTAACCCACTGAACCCCACTCCCCTCCCAGAGCCAGGGACAGACCCAGGAGTCCTGGCTCCTGGCTCCCAGCTCCCCCCTCCTCTAACCCACTGAACCCCACTCCCCTCCCAGAGCCAGGGACAAAACCCAGGAGTCCTGGCTCCCAGCTCCCCCCTCCTCTAACCCACTGAACCCCACTCCCCTCCCAGAGCCAGGGACAGACCCAGGAGTCCTGGTTCCCAGGGCCCAGCTCCCCCCCCCCGTCCTCTAACCCACTGAACCCCACTCCCCTCCCAGAGCCAGGGACAGAACCCAGGAGTCCTGGCTCCCAGGTCCCAGCTCCCCCCTCCTCTAACCCACTGAACCCCACTCCCCTCCCACAGCCAGGGACAGAACCCTGGAGTCCTGGCTCCCCACTCCCATCCATCCAAGACCACTTCCAGCCCAGGGCCTGACCTCTCTGCTCTCAACCTGCTACCACCTGTCCCTCACCTTCCCGTTTCAGAGGCTGCATATTCCTCGTTCCTGTCTCAGGGTCTGGGGGCAACCCCCAGACCTGGATCAAAGGTCACACCTGACTGGGGGGAAGGCCCTGCAGGATTGGTGGCAGTGAGTGTGTCATGCATGCGCAAAAGGAGGGGACGGAGAATGGGATATGGGGCCTTGCTCCTAGGGGTACCAGTGTCAATCTGGCCCCAGGATGCTGGGAGGATGGGGGCACTGGCTGGGCTGGGGAGCTGATGCCCTGGCTGGGCCCGGATGTGCGTTTCCACCTCTCTGCCTGCTCTCTGCAGTCCTGGGCCAGAGCCAGGGGGTGGGGGGGCTGGGCTGGGCTGCCAGCCCGGAGCTGGGAATTCATGTCAGCCTGGGCTGGCAGCAGCCCCAAGCTCACTGCAAATCACGAGTCTGCTGCATTGGAGACATCCCACCAGGCCCCCCAACCTGGAGCGGGGTGCTGAGCATCATGGGAGCAGCCCCCTAGGGTGCCCCAGCCCACCCTGCCCCCCTTCCCTGGATCCACTCCTTCTGGTCTGGGAGCCCTTTGTTTCAGGGAGGCTGTAATCTGAGCCGGCTGAACCTGGCGGTGTGTGCTTTGGCTTGTAGGCGTGTGCGCGTGTGTGATGGAGTGAGAGAGACACCAGGCAGGTAAACATGAGGGGTGGGTGAGTGTCTGTGCATTCACAAATCCATGTGTGCAGGATGCACACTCGTGTGTGTCCACAAACAAGTGTTCACAAGTGTGAATGAGTGTGTGAAAGTGTAGGGGCTAGTGTGAGTGCGTACATAAGCCGTTCTGCATGGGAGTGTTGTGGGTAGTTGTGTGTCCAGGAGGCTGTGGCCCTTGTGCAGCAGAGGGTGTGTTGTGTTGTGTAGCTGCGTGTCAGGACGTAGGCTGCAGGTCCAATGGTTAGGCCGGGCCTGAGGGATCGAGCCAGAGTTGGTCGGCAGGAACTGGTGGCCGGGGCCAGGACACAGGAATCAGGAACAAAGCGAGGAAACAGGAGCCAGGCACAGATGGGCCTCAGGCTCTCAGCAGGCTGAAAGGGGAAATGCTGACCCGGGGCCAACCAGCACTGGTGTGCCCACACACACACACACACACACACACAGAGTTAGATCCAGGGGCCCAGCAGCACCCGCTGCTCTTGCAGGGCCGAGCTGGGATCCTGCCCCTCCGTCCTTTCATCACAGGCGGCAGCGTCACCACGTGGCCAGTCCAAGAATTGCGCAGGGTTGGAGCTGCCGGGAAAGTCCCCTTCGGGTCGTTTTCCCAAAGGGGTTGGTGGGGTCAGCAGGAGCCCAGCACCTCTGCAAGTTGCGCCCAGTATTGGGGTGAAGGCTCAGTACTAGGAGCCTCTAATCCTGAATTTTATCCCTGGTTCTGCCACTAAATCCGTGTGCATCCTGGTCGAGCTGCCTCTGTTAACCCGGTGGCAGCGTGTCTATGTTGCATTTGCTTTGAGACGGTGGCGGGTTCTGTGAGCGCTGATCCCAACATGGAAGCCGACCGGAGCAGCGGGTGCCAGGGATAATTACCCTGATGATGCAGGAGAAGACACTTGCCTGCAGCAGGAGCCCTTCTCTAACTGGTCCCAAAGCCCCAGCGTTTCCAGCACACCTGCTTCGTCTCTCCGCCAGCACTGGGCACTCTTGGTCTAGTGAGCTGGGGAGAGGCTCCTGGGTCTACCTATAAGGACCAACATGGGAGAGGTTTTGCAAACAGATGCTCTTGAATGTCACAGGGCAAGACAGAACTGGGAGCTGCAGCCAGAGAGTCTGGCTGGGAATAAGGGGCCACATCTCGGTGAGATGGGCAGAGCTTCCCTACGGAGCAGCTGCCCCCCCGGGAACCCCACTCCCTGTGGAGAAGGGTCCCCCAATCTGCCTCTGTCTGCCTCTGCGTTGGCCTGTGATGCTAAAGAGACCCCAGCCCCTGTGATGAAGCGGGACTCTTCTTAATGTTTCCTCTGAATATTGTGGGGGTGCCTCAGTTTCCCCTAGGCAGTTCTTAAGTATCTAGGGGGTGGGATAAGGGTGTATGATCATTGCAGAGCCCTAGAGGGCAGGTGTGTGCAGGGGTCTGGACACAGAGAATGGCCGACACCCTGTTTCCTGGCAACTGATGGCCTCGGCCCTTCCCCCCTGCAAGGTGAGAGCCAAAGGATTGGAGAACAAAGGAATCAGGTGACCTCCTGGCTCCGGAAAGGGACAAAGCCCAGAGGAGGAGGGGCTGGAGGGAGTTTCAGTTTGGGGCTGGCTGGGGACGTGAAGTGCAGACGTGGTTGTCCGGCTCACTTCCCCCAAAATGGACCCAGCTGAGGGGTCCTGTTCTCTGCACCTACAAGCTCTGTGTTAGACCATGTTCCTAATAAACCTTCTGTTTTACTGTCTGGCTGAGAGTCACGTGTGACTTGCAAAAAGAAAAGGAGGACTTGTGGCACCTTAGAGACTAACCAATTTATTTGAGCATAAGCTTTCGTGAGCTACAGCTCACTTCATCGGATGGATCTAAGTCTCTAAGGTGCCACAAGTACTCCTTTTCGTTTTGCGAATACAGACTAACACGATTGCTACTCTGAAACACGTCTGACTTGGTAAAGAAAGTTTGGATGAGCCTAGGCAGCCTTGTGAGGTGATGGCTTTGTCTCATCAGCAGGGTGGGAAGGCGAGGAGAGTGGAAGATGAGTGTCCCTGGACCTTACCTGTTACCTGTGTGGAGAAGTGTGACAGTGAAGGAAACATGCCTGTGTCTGTCAGGGGTATTGACTTGCCTATGGAGGGAGCTACCTTGATCTCCAAGCAGTTGTCTGTGACCAGCCTTGTGTGCTGGGACCAGGGGAATGAGATCCCAAGCTGTGCGTCTGGGAAAGGAGAAAGTGTGTCCGGCTCTTCTTTGTCTGTGGAGCAGACAGAAGGGGCCTTTCAGCCTGTGATGGTTGAGGGTCGTGTAGTTGTCTCAGAGTTTGTTCTGGATTCAGCTAAAGCCCAGAAAGGGAAGGGTCCTAAGTTTGTGTCTGTTCGGGAGAATGGCCCTGTAACTAGGTCGCATCCAGTTAGGGTCTATGTAAAATCCCAGAGACCAGACAATTCTGGTGTTTGTATTTTGCCTGTTGCTAGTGTGTTGTTGGGAAAGGGTGCAGCAACTCTGACTAATCAGGGTGAGATCCTAGCCAGGGCACAAGGAGAACATGAAGGTGATGTGATTGTGTTACCTACTGAGGGTGTGGAAACCTGTAGCAAGAAGGAAAAGATTCCTGAACTTGTGTAAAAAGAAAAGGAGGACTTGTGGCACCTTAGAGACTAACCAATTTATTTGAGCATGAGCTTTCGTGAGCTACAGCTCACTTCATCGGATGCATACCGTGGAAACTGCAGCAGACTTTATATATACACAGAGAATATGAAACAATACCTCTTCCCACCCCACTGTCCTGCTGGTAATAGCTTATCTAAAGTGATCATCAGGTGGGCCATTTCCAGCACAAATCCAGGTTTTCTCACCCTCCATCCCCCCACACAAATTCACTCTCCTGCTGGTGATAGCCCATCCAAAGTGACAACTCTGTGACAGTTTCCCCTATGCAGTTCTTAAGTATCTAGGTGGTGGGATAAGGGTGTATGGTCGTTGCAGAGCCCTAGAGGGCAGGTGTGTGCAGGGGTCTGAACACAGAGAATGGCCGACACCCTGTTTCTGAGGGCCTGGGCCCTTCCCCCCTGCAAGGTGAGAGCCAAAGGATTGGAGAACAAAGGAATCAGGTGACCTCCTGGCTCCGGAAAGGGACAAAGCCCAGAGGAGGAGGGGTGGAGAGAGTTTCAGTTTGGGGCTGGCTGGGGAGGAGGAGTGAAGTGCAGATGGGGTTGTCTGGCTCCCTGTCCCTCCCCCGCCCCCAAAATGGACCCAGCTGAGGGGTCCTGTTCTCTGCACCTACAAGCTCTGTGTTAGACCATGTTCCTGTCGTCTAATAAACCTTCTGTGTTATTGGCTGGCTGAGAGCCACATCTGACTGCAGAGTTGGGGGGCAGGACCCTCTGGCTTCCCCAGGAGCCCCACCTGAGCGGACTCGCTGTGGGAAGCGCACGGAGGGGCAGAGGAGGCTGAATGCTCCGAGGTCAGACCCAGGAAGGGGGAAGCCGGGTGAGCTGTGTGTCCTGCAGACAGGCTGCTCACAGGAAGGCGACTGCCCCAGAGTCCTGCCTGGCTTCATGGGGAGCAGTTCCAGAGCATCGCCCGGGGACTCCGTGACAGCCCCACGCTGGCATCCTGGGAGGTGCTGGTGGGGAAGCAAACCCCACAGAGCCTCCACGCTTGTCTCCGGGGCTCGTCCACACTGGAACATGAGTTCGGACTAAGGGAGGGTGAGGACTGAAAGTGCCACGACTGTTCCAGAATAACTCCATGGATGGCCCAGCTCAGAGCAGTCCTGGCTTAATGTTAAATCCCTTTAAACGTGGATTCAGCTCCTTGGGGGCCGAGCAAGGCGAGGGGAGCAGTTTGGGGTTCACAGGCAGTGTCACTCGGGACAGCAGCAAAAGCCACAAAGCCCAAGACTGAACAGAAATCAGTGGCCATACCCCTCCCCACGTACATGTACACCCTGCACCCCCAGTCACCTCCCACACACCCCCTTCCTGTGTCCCCCCCCACAATCCTCTCTCTCACACACAAACACCCTACACCCCCAGTCACCTCACATCCCCTTCCTGTGTCCCCCCACAATCCCCTCACATACACACCCTGCACCCCCAGTCACCTCACACACACCCCCTTCCTGTGTGCCCCCCACAATTCCCTCACACACACCCCCTTCCTGTGTCCCCCCCCACAATGCTCTCACAGACACATCCTCTGCACCCCCAATCACCTCACACAAACCCCCTTCCTGTGTCCCCCCACAGTCCCCTCACACACGCCCCCTGCAACCCCCAGTCACCTCCCACACACCCCCTTCCTGTGTCCCCCCCACAGTCCCCTTACACTCACACCAGTGTCCCCACCATGCAATCACCTCACACACACACGGTGTTGCCCCCCGCAATCCCTTCACACACACACCCTGTCTCCTCCCACGCGCAATCCCCTCACACACACCCTGTGTCCCCCCCACACTCCCCTCTGTCACGGTGTCACGGGGCGATGCTCTGGAACTGCTCCCTACAAAGCCAGCCATAAAAGCTGAAAAGTGCAAGGTGGGGATGGCAGAAGTGTCCTACCTGGGCCACAAGATGGGGAGCGGCCACCTGAAGCCGAAGCCGGCCAAATGGAGGCAATCAAGGACTGGCCCACTCCCCAGACTAAGAAGCAGGTCCAGGCTTTCACTGGGATGGCGGGGTACTACCGGAGGTTTGTGCCCCACTTTAGCTCCCTGGCAACTCCCCTCACAAAGTTTTGTAGGAAGGGGAAGCCGGACAAGGTGGTCTGGACGGAGCAGTGCCAGAAGGCTCTCTGTGCGCTGAAGGGGCACTTATCCAAAGCCTGGTGCTGGTAAACCTGGATTTTAACAAACCCTTCCTGGTGTTCATCGATGCCTCAGATGTGGGGCTGAGTGCGGTGCTGAGGCAAACTGTTACTAAGGGGGAGAGACACCCCATCGTGTACCTGAGCAAGAAGCTGTTGCCCCGGGAGCAGCGCTACGCGGCCATCGAGAAGGAGTGCCTGGCCATGGTGTGGGCCCTAATAACTGCAGCCGTATCTATTTGGGCGGCGCTTCACAGTGTACGCTGACCATTCGCCCCTAACGTGGCTGCTCTGAATGAAAGCAGCTAATGCCAAGCTGCTGAGATGGAGCCGCTCCTCCCGGGGTATGACACGGAGCTGGTCCACGTGAAGGGAAGTGCCAACCTGATAGCCGATGCTTTATCCCGGAGCGGCGGCCCTGAACTTCCCCAGGTCACTGGCTGTGACCCAGCTCCGTTCAGACTTGAAGGGGGAGAGATGCGACGAAGTGGGGAGTTTTCTTGTTTTTTCCTTGTTTTTCCAATGGTTTGCATGCAGAGGGGGTGGGACTCAGTTTCCCTGGGTGTTACGGGTTTAACGAGATGATGGGAGAGAGAGTTTGTTGGGACACAGGGCCAGCGAGGGAACTTGGGGTTCCGGCCAATGGCCTGGAGAATGGAGACGCCAGCGACTGGGGACCGGGAGACCCAGAGGCCCAGCTCAGGAGTCGCAGCTGGTTCTGGCCAGCGGGAGGACAAGGGGCTGCGGAGACCCCGGAGACCTGACCAGCAGGGTCCAGCCAGAGGGGCCCAAGGAAAGAAGAGGGGAGAGGGGGCTCAGGCGACCCTGTTTACCAGGAGAGGAGACTATGGACCGGGGGGGCGCTTGGGGCTGGTGATAGCAGATGCCCAGCTGGGAAGCAGGGGGACTCTGGGCTGGGGAGAGGGAGCAGGCAGAGCCCACCTGGATGCAGGGGAGACTGGGATGTGCTGGGCTGGGGGAGGCCAGGCCTGAGGGCCCTGAGAGTTTCCTGTGCTGTGTTCAGACGCTCACTAACCCCTCCTGTGTTATGCTGGCTGAGTGTCACTCCAGCCTAGAGAACAGGGTTGCATTATTCCCTCTGGGAGTGGAGGGCCCAGGGGTCTGGAGCGAGTGGACTCCCTGAGGGGGCCCACAGCAAGAAACAGGCACACTAAGGCTCAGAGAGGTGCGGCTCCAGGAGGTGGAGGGTCTTAACCCCCGAGAGAGAGTGGACCCCTGAGAAGGGCTGTCACACCGCAAGGGGCCAAGAGTGGGCACGACCTGTGAGTCCATGACACACACATCCTGTCTCCCCCCGCAATCCCCTCACACACACACCCTTGTCCCCTCAGCCCACTCTTCCCTAACCCCTCTGCCACATATAAAAAGTTAAATTTCAATGTCCGAAGGACCCAGATCCTCAGCTGGTGTAAACTGGTGACAGCCCCTTGGGCTGGATGGTCGTGTGCTGATTGACCCCCAGCTGGGGCGCTGGGCCCACTGACACCAATGAAGCTATGGCTGATTTACAGCAGCTCGGGCTCTGGCCCAGGAAACACGCTTGTCTCCTGTCTCCACCCTGCCAGCAGGGCTATGCCTACCCTGCCCATTAAGGCATGAATGCAGCTGAGGTGGGAACCTGACGTGTTTGTCTTTGACCCTGCCCATCCCCTGGCTCTGGGCTCCCAAGGGGCCTTGCAGTGAGTGATTCTCAGCCCCTTTAACCGATGTTAGAGCATGGGGCAAGTGCTCAGGACTCCTGGGTTCAATTCCCAGCTCTGCCAATGACTCCTGGTATGGGCCAGTCCCTGCCTCTCTCCCAGGCTCAGGTCCCAACAGTAACATGGGGGAAAACATTCTTGCCTTTGAGCTCTATGGGGCAGGGACCATCTCACCGGCTCTCTGCAGCACCTAGCACGACGGGGCCCTGAGCTTGGTGGGGGGAGGGTGGGTGCTGCTCAGGCCACAGATGAGATGGGGGGGCCCCAACATGCTGGGCTCTGCACAGACCCCCACTGAGATTGGGGGACCCCTGTTGTGCTCGGTGCCGTGGAGACACCCACCAACAGGGTGGCCTGCTGTGACAAAGTGGGACTGTTCTTAATGTTTCCTCTGAATAGTGTAGGGGTGCCTCAGTTTCTCCTATGCAGTTCTTAAGTATCTAGGTGGTGGGATAAGGGTGTATGATTGTTGCAGAGCCCTAGAGGGCAGGTGTGTGCAGGGGTCTGGACACAGAGAATGGCCGACACCATTTCCTGGCCACTGATGGCCTGGCCCTTCTCCTCTGCAAGATGAAAGCTGAAGGGTTGGAGAACAAACGAATCCGGTGACCTCCTGGCCTGGGAAAGGGACAAAGCCCAGAGGAGGGGGGGCTGGAGACAGTTTCAGTTTGGGGCTGGCTGGGGACATAGAGTGAAGGGCAGATGGGGTTGTCTGGCTCACTGCCCCCCAAAATGGACCCAGCTCAGGGATCCTGTTCTCTGCACCTACAAGCTCTGTGTTAGACCATGTTCCTGTCGTCTAATAAACCTTCTGTTTCACTGGCTGGCTGAGAGTCACGTCTGACTGCGGAGTTGGGGGGCAGGACCCTCTGTCTTCCCCAGGAGCCCGTCTGGGCGGACTCGCTGTGGGAAGTGCACAGAGGGGCAGAGGATGCTGAATGCTCCGAGGTCAGACCCAGGAAGGTGGAAGCCGTGTGAGCTTTTTGCCCTGCAGACAGTCTGCTCACAGAAAGGAGACTTCCCCAGAGTCCTGACTGGTTTCATAGGGAGCAGTTCCAGAGCATCGCCCAGGGACTCCGTGACAACTGGTGGCAGCGGTGGGATCTACTGCACCCCGTGGATGGCGCTTCCTACAGGAAGTGACTGGGGAGCAGTAAAACGAAGGGGGATTGACGAGGACCAGGCATGCTGATGGCTCAGAGAGGAGCGGTTTCAGGGGGCGGTTAACCCCTGGGAGTGTGTGACCAGCGAGAAGGACTGTGCAGTAATGGGGTCCCCCGGGGGACTGCGGTGAGCAGTCCCAAGGGCGGAGGAGTCTGCAGCTCGACCCTGGCAAAGAGGTGGTGACTTCTAGAAGGGCTGGCACACTAGGGGTTCTCCCTGGAAACCGTGGGGAGCTGAGAACACACAGGCCTGTGAGTCCACAACAACTTGGGAAGAGCGGAGTGATGGCCTGTCACCGTCTCCTTAAGAAGGACATTGTAACCCTGTGCAGAAAGAGAGGGTTGCGCATTGGAAAGTTCACCAAGGCACAGTTTATCGTGCAGCTGGAGGAGGATGATTACTCTAAGGAGCAGATTCCTGACCCCAAATGGGGCTATAGCAGGATCTGGGAGCAGCTGGAGTGGTAGCCAGGCATCCCCAAGACTCCTGTCCCCGACCAGATGAGGGTCTTCAAGATCGGGTTCCCCATCGGGGGATCGGAGACGGACGGGATTGGAGCTGAGTCCGAGAGAGCAAGAGGACTGTGAGAGACAGCGAGAGCCCGAGAAAGAGCTGCAGAAGCAGCAGCAGCATTAACTGGCGGTGGGGGAGTGGAGAGGCCTAGGGGACCCCCCAGGGATGAGTGGGGATAGACCCCAGGGGGCCAGTTCCGCAGGGAGCCTCGAGACTAAATTGCTGCCCCTGGTTAAGGAGTGGGGGGATGTGGATGCCCATCTCACTGCCTTTGAGCAGGCTGGAGATTTGAACCAGTGGGACCCTGCAGAAAAGCCCCGGTGTCTAGCTCCCTTGCTGGGTCCCTGTCACGGAGTGTGGGGGAGTCCAGGCCCTGCACCCCTTTTCCTGGGATTCACTGAGACTCTCAGCCAGCCAGTAAAACAGAAGGTTGATTGGACAACAGGAACACAGTCCAAAACAGAGCTTGTGCGTACCCCCAGGACCCCTCAGTCAAGTCCTTCTGGGGGAGCAGGGAGCTTAGACCCCAGCCCTGGGGTTCCCTGTGTTCCTCCACCCAGCCCCAAACTGAAACTAAACCCCCCCCAGCAGGTTCCCTACTGCAGCCTCTGTACACATTCCTGGGCAGAGGTGTCACCTCCCCCTCCCCCTCCCGGCTCAGGTGACAGGCTCTCAGGTCTCCCATCCCCAGGGCACATTCCCAGGTCAACACTCCCCCCTCCCTGCTGCATCACATCATCACAGTCCCAAGGCCACAGACTCCGTCAGCCAGATGGGTGGGGAGGTGGACAGGCTCCCACTCCTGACCCCAACCTATATGTCTGTGTGGAGTTTCCTGGGGCCAGGCCCCTCGGACCCCCAGTGGGAGCAGAAGGTGATGGTCAATGGGGAGACATTCCTGGGGTTGCAAGATCCTGGGACAGAGAGAACTGTTGTCAGGCCCTGGGTGGTGCAGCCTCAGAGGCTGAGGGGCTGGGTGAGCTGGGTGAGGGTCCCAGGGATGAAGCCCCTCGCCCTGCCTATGGCCCAGATCCCTGTGCAGACACAGGAGGGGTGGGGCTGGCTGGTCCTTGGGGTTCTCCAGGACACCAGCTGCGAGACCGTGTGGTGGGGCGACTGTGTCTCTTTGGGACAGGATCCAGGCCCTGCTCCAGTAACTGCCAAGGGTTTGAATTTGAATCCAGGGAAGCAATCGGTGGAGAGGGAAATGGTCAGTGAAAATGCAGATGACCTGGCTGGCAGGGGGGAGGAGCTGCTAGGCTTAGGTTACCTGCCTGCCTGTAACCAGCCCCCTGGGGCTGGGTGGGACAGAGGGATGCTCCCCGCCCCCTTGCACACCAGAGTGGGGACTCTTGCTGGCTCTGATGCAGTGAGGAAAGCAGTGGCCTGCCCCACTGGGACAGCAAGGACAGCGCTGAGCACAGTGGGAGCTGAGACCCCAGCTGAGTGGGGGGAGACACAGGCAGGGCAGGGGATCTGTGGGGAGTGGCAAGGTGCTTGGTAAGGAAAGTCTGGATGAGCCTAGGCAGCCTTGTGAGCTGATGGCTTTGTCTAGTCAGCAGGGTGGGAAGGCGAGGAGAGTGGAAGATGAGTGTCCCTGGACCTTACCTGTTAGCTGGGTGGAGAAGTGGGACAGTGAAGGAAATGTGCCTGTGTCTGCCAGGGGTATTGACTTGCCTGTGGAGGGAGCTACCCTGGTCTCCAAGCAGTTGTCTGTGACCAGCCTTGTGTGCTGGGACCAGGGGAATGAGATCCCAAGCTGTGTGTCTGGGAAAGGAGAAAGTGTGTCTGGCTCTCCTTTGTCTGTGGAGCAGACAGAAGGGGCCTTGCAGCCTGTGATGGTTGAGGGGAGTGCAGTTGTCTCAGAGCTGGTTCTGGATTCAGCTAAAGCCCAGGAAGGGAAGGGTCCTAAGTTTGTGTCTGCTCGGGAGAATGGCCCTGTAACTAGGTCGCATCCCGTTAATGTCTATGTAAAATCCCAGAGACCAGACAATTCTGGTGCTTGTATTTTGCCTGTTGCTAGTGTGTTGTTGGGAAAGGGTGCAGCAACTCTGTCTAATCAGGGTGAGATCCTAGCCAGGGCACAAGGAGAGCATGAAGGTGATGTGATTGTGTTATCTACTGAGGGTGTGGAAACCTGTAGCAAGAAGGAAAAGATTCCTGAACTTGTGTGTGGCAAAGGAATGGAGAATGCTTCTAACCTTTTATCTAGGAAGTCTGTGAATTTGCCTGAAAGGGGATTGTGTAGGAATCCGCCTGATGGGCCAGAGGTAATTCTGGATGTAAGGGAGACCCAGAAAGAGTCTGTTGTTGCTCAGGAAAGTGTTCCTCTAGAGCAAGCCCTAGGTGAAGAGGCTAAGGGCAGAATTTCCGTGAGGGGTGAATTGTTGCATAGAAAAGCCCTAGGGAAAGGAATCCTCATGGAGTCTTTGCAAGCAGTTTACTGCAACTGAAGGGTGTGAAAGTGATTTAATCAAGAAAAAAGAAAAGGAGTACTTGTGGCACCTTAGAGACTAACCAATTTATTTGAGCATAAGCTTTCATGAGGAACTTTCACCAAGGAACTAGCTGTAGCTCACGAAAGCTTATGCTCAAATAAATTGGTTAGTCTCTAAGGTGCCACAAGTACTCCTTTTCTTTTTGCGAATACAGACTAACACGGCTGTTACTCTGAAATTAATCAAGAAAGTTTGAGTTCCTAACAGCCAGAAATTTTCTGTTGTGAATGGATCCACTGACTTTCCTGTTGAAGGATCCAATGTGGATAGCTTTGAGAAGGTCTCAGATGAAGTGAAAGCTGTTAAGAAAGTTAAACAGTCTTATAGCCAAGTGGCTGTGTTTGGCCAGCTTGTTGGGGAGACAAGGTTGTTGAGAAAGGAATGTCTCAATGCTAGTTCTGTAAGTGAACAGTATGTGGCCCAGGTCTTCCCACCTTCCACACACCTCCATCAAGTACAAGCCACTTCCACTAAAGGAGAAAGAAGCTGCTAACGAAATCCATGCAAACAAGTGACTGAAGTGAGTCCCACAGAAATAACACACAATGAGGAGTATTAAGTACACAAAATGGTGTAACCAAGAGAGCCTGAATTGCAGGCCTCCAGACTGGAGCGCTGGGAGAAGACCTGATCCCAGTGTGACCCCCAGGGGTTTTGGGGTGGCAAAAGGGCACGGGCCGCATAAACCTTCCCACATGCGGCATGCGAGTGCTATCGACCACCTCCGACCTAAGGGAGGGTGTGAAACTGGAAGGGCCTGGTGTAATTCCCACCAAGGAACGAGAGAGATGCTGGGGCATCCATGGGAATGTTGGTGGGTTTGAACTTCCCCAGGTCACCGGCTAAAGTGACCCCGCTCAGTTTGGTCTCGAAGGGGGGAGTGATGTGACGAAGCGGGACTGTTCTTAATGTTTCCTCTGAATAGTGTGGGGGGTGCCTCAGTTTCTCCTATGCAGTTCTTAAGTATCTAGGTGATGGGATAAGGGTGTATGATCGTTGCAGAGCCCTAGAGGGCAGGTGTGTGCAGGGGTCTGGACACAGAGAATGGCCGACACCCTGTTTCCTGGCAACTGATGGCCTGGGCCCTTCCCCCCTGCAAGGTGAGAGCTAAAGGGTTGGAGAACAAAGGAATCAGGTGACCTCCTGGCCCGGGAAAGGGACAAAGCCCAGAGGAGGAGGAGCAGGAGAGAATTTCAGTTTAGGGCTGGCTGGGGACATGGAGTGAAGTGCAGACGTGGTTGTCTGGCTCACTGCCCCCCAAAATGGACCCAGCTCAGGGATCCTGTTCTCTGCACCTACAAGCTCTGTGTTAGACCATGTTCCTGTCGTCTAATAAACCTTCTGTTTCACTGGCTGGCTGAGAGTCACGTCTGACTGCGGAGTTGGGGGGCAGGACCCTCTGTCTTCCCCAGGAGCCCGTCTGGGCGGACTCGCTGTGGGAAGTGCACGGAGGGGCAGAGGATGCTGAATGCTCCGAGGTCAGACCCAGGAAGGTGGAAGCCGTGTGAGCTTTTTGCCCTGCAGACAGTCTGCTCACAGAAAGGAGACTTCTCCAGTGTCCTGACTGGCTTCATAGGGAGCAGTTCCAGAGCAACGCCCAGGGACTCCGTGACACCTGCCCCCTTTAAGGAGGAGGGAGGCCGGGGCCAGCCATCCCTTTAAGGAGCAGCTGTTCAAGGGAGCAGCTGCCCAGCTGGGGAATGGTGCCAGGTGTCAGTTAGGAGCTACCCCGGAAAAAGTGAAAACCGTGCTTTAGGCCCTGCCTAGGGGATGAGCGCAGGCAGATAGCTGTGGAGGGACCTCAGCTGCATCATACCAAGCCCCATGGAGGAGGGCTGCGGTGCCCTGAACTGCAGGGTGGGGGTGCAAGTCCAAGGACGAGGCAGGAGGTTGGTAGGAAAATTTCTCCAGCGAGGTTAGGGGCTGTTTTGGGCTGGCTGAGCTCCCTGGAGCAGAGGGACCCAGGAGCTGGAAACCAGGGTGAAGTAGCAGCCCAAGAGGGTTGGGGCCTGACAGGCCGGCTGGGCTGTACTGAGACAGAACAAATCCGCCCCCAAGAAAGGGGGATGTTGTCCCAAGTGCTTCTGGCTGTCAGCGAGTTAGCGGGACAATCGGGAGGGAACTGACTGCAGGAGCCCTGCAGGGTCACCTTGTGCCACAAGGGGGCACGCCTAGGACAGTGCTGCCACCCCCCCACGGAGTTGGGGGCCTGTGCTCTGCTGATCATTGCACAGACCCCCCCTGAGTTTGGGCCCCCCCTTGTGCTGGGGGTGGCACCTACCCCCTGAGATGGGGGTCCCCAGGGTGCTCGGTGCTGCACAGACCCCAGCCGAGATCAGGTCCCCCAGGGGCTGCAGACACACAGGGAGATGAGATGGGCCCTGCCTTGAAGGGCTCACAGTCTAAAAGCCAAAGGCAGGATCGCTGTCCAGCTGGGAGCAGAGGCCCGGAGAGCAGCAGGGACTGGCCTACGGGCATCCAGGGAGTCACCAGCAGAGCTGGGAATCGAACCCAGAGGTCCAGGGTGCCAGCTTGGGGCCTGACCCATCAGGGCAGCCTTTCTGCTGAGGAGGTACAAAGCCCTGGCCCTGCCTCAGATCCAGCCCCAGGTGGGGCCTTTTCCCCAGGCGGCACTGACTCTGATCTGGCCTCAGGGCAGGACTGTTGGCTGGTTCAGGGGTGTGGGGAAGGGATGTGGGGCTTTTCTCTATCACCACCCTGTTCCCTAACAGCGGAGCAGGAATCGGGGATTGGGCAAGTTACCCTGAGACAGCTGCTGACTCAGCGGGCACCTGATCAAGGGGCAGGTGGGGGTCTGGGATATTGGGATGTAGGTCTCCCAAGAAAGGTAACCAATTGCATTCAGTGGGATGTGCAAGGAGAAGCCACGCTTCTCCAGTCTCTGCTAGGGTGGGCATCACTCCCCTGACCCCAGGACTCCTGGGTTCTTTCCCTGGCTCTGGGAGGGGAGTGGGTATGGGGGGGGGGTGTCCGGGAGCCAGGACTCCTAGGCTCTATCCCCAGCTCTGGGAGGGACAGGGGGGTCTAGTGGTTAGAGTGGGAGGGGTCTGGGAGCCAGGGCTCCTGAGTTCTTTCCTTTAGCCTGATAGAGCCCCTTCCTGCTCAGGCCAGGTGTGGGGTGCTGGGGCCTTGAGGAACCAGCCCCCCCTCTATAAACCCATCACCGCTGATCATTATCCCGGCCGCCGGGGGGCTCCTGACCCTGCCGGACTTGTGGGGTCCACAGGGGGTGCAGGCAGGACATGGCTGCACCCCAGACCCTGTGGGGGTCCGTTCTCGGCCCCTGCCGGGGGTCTGGGGTGCGGACACCCTGCTGTGCCCTGGACTGCGACTCCGCCGCGGCGGGCTTGGGTCCAGGTCTGATCGTGGAGGGGGCTTTAGGGGCCGGGAGGCGCCTGACCCCCGAGGTGCCCCCGCCTGGGGATCCCCACCTGAGGGCTGGGGGGAGGGTCCGTGCCCGGGGGGGCTGAGGCGCTGAGTGCCGGGCTGGGGCAGGGGGGACTGAGCCCCGGTTGCTAAGGGCTGGGGGCGCGCGCGGGCCGGAGCCCCCCGAGTCCGCAGGCTGGGTGGGGGGAGCCGGCCCGGGGGCGGGGTGCCGGGTGGGGACGGGGCGGGGCGGGGCGGGGCTAGCGCTGGGGCCGGGCCGGGCCGGGCCGGGCGCATGACTGGGCTGGGCTGGGCTCTGGCAGGCGGGCGCCGAGGAGACCGGGGCAGCGGTGCGGGGCAGGACGGACACAGCGGCGCCGGCCGGACAGAGGGACGTGGCCGGACACCGAGCCGGGGTCGAGCCCAGCGGGGCCCCCTGCGTCCCATGGGCGCGCCCCGCAGCCTCGTCTTCTGGTGCCTGCTGAGCGGTAAGGGAGGCGTCCCCCCTCCCCAGACCCCTTCTGCGCCCTCCGATCCCTCCAGACCCCCCGATCCTCCCCTGCGCCCCATCCCCCTCCAGACCTCCCCAGTCCCCCCTGCGCCCCCCATCCTGTGTCCCCCCCATACCCCTCCAGACCCCCCGATCCCGCCATAGACTCCCGATCCCTCCAGACCCCCGATCTCCCCTGCGCCCCATCCCCCTCCAGACCTCCCCAATCCCCCCTGCGCCCCCAGTCCCTCCTGCGTCCCCCCTCCCGATCCCTCCTAACCCCTTGCATCCCCATCCCGCCTTCGCCCCCCTCACTCGCCCCCATCTCCAGGCTGTGCCATGCCCCCCCAATTCTGCCACCTCCCCCCTGTCCCGCGCCCCCCTCGGTCTTGCCCCCACCCCCGAACTCCGGCCCTTGGCATCTGCCCTCTCCCTGGATAAACTTTCTCTGTTCCCAAGATGGCGAGGTTCAGGGAACCTGTTTCTCTGGCTGGGCGCCGGGAGCCGGGGGCGTAGCCTTCGGACTCTGCTCAACTGAAGGGGGGGGTCAGTGCCTATTGCCCCCCCTCTGCCCGAAGGAATGTGGGGCATTTCAGCCCGCGGGGGGAACCTCTTTTACCCCGGCGGCTCCCCACACTGGAGCGAGCGGGTGGGGTCCTGGCCCCCCATTGTCCCGGCGTGGGGCTGTTGGGACATCGCGTCCCGCCCCACGACCCTTGGGAGCTGTGAAAAGGGCTCGCAGCCCCGGGGCAGGACAGCGGCTGATGGCGCAGGGGGCCGGCTCTGCCTTGCGTCCGGAGCGTGGGTCCTGTGGGAACAGCTGTGTGAAGTCACCGGATCCCAGGAGAGCCTGGGGCGTTGGCGCAGGAGCAAGTATCGCAGAAACTGTGGATCTAGGGGGAAAGTGAACTCCTACTCGGAGGTCTCTGAAACCGAGACTGGGAGCGACTCTGCTAAACTCACTCTGCTTTCAACTCCGTGTAAACACTAGGCTAACTAGGCTAGCGGAAGGCCCCTAAACCTGACGCCAGCCCCTCCCCCATGCTCCAGCTGGTGCTGGGACGCCTGGGTTCTGTTGTTCTGCCCCCTGTGACACAGGCCTTGTCCATACTAGAAGGTTTCGCCTCTGTCACTAACATGGCACCAGGATCGGCGATTCCTTGGCCCAGTCCTGCTCTGGGTGGGCCCCACGTTCTGGGTAGAGCTTGGTCCCTGTCCCGCTGAGCAATGGGACCCTGCAGTCCAGCTGGCTAGGACCCCAGAACCAGTGCCCCACCCCTCTGGAGCCTGCAGCGCGTATGGGAGTTCAGTTATACCTGGTATCACCACTTCCTGTTGTGCGAAGCAAAGTGAGCTCTGTGGGTGGCACCTTTATCCTGGTCTCACTGTCCTTGGTAGGCCTCACGCCCGTGTAACGATTCAGACTGGAAATAAGGTGAACCTGTTCATCTGGGAAGGAAACTAACCCTTGGCTGGAGCAATTCACCAAGAGGTATGGCGGGTTTTTAAATCAAGGTGGCAATTCTTAAATCTAGATGGGTTAAAAAATGCCTGGACTCCAATAGGAACGATTGTGGGGCAGGTCTCTGACCTGTGTCATCCAGGAGGTCAGGCCAGATGATCCCAAGGGCCCTTCTGGCCTTGGGATCTATCGTACTACTGGCTTCTAGCGGAGACCAGGTGTGCGTGTGTGTGTTTGCGTACACCACAGACATCTGCCAGCACAGCCGTGCCGCTCAGGGATGTGAAGGGGTCACTGTCCTGGGTGTGATTGTACGCGGGGGTTTAGTCCGGGCTGCCGCTAGCTCAGGGCAAGCTATGCTGGTGTGTGCGGCAGTCACACCCAGTTGCTGTGTCGATGCACCCCACGCCCGGGTCTTGGTTCCCAACCTGCAACATGAGGAGGTGCCCAACATGAGGAGGTGCCCAACCTGCAACAGGAGTGCGGGGTAGATGTTGTGGGAAGCTCTGCTAAGACAGCAAAGGAGGCCATATAATGGCCGAGCACAGCCCTGTCCTTATTTCCTATGGGCTGCTCTGCCATTTTAGCTACAAACAAATCTTGCCTCTGAAGTCTTTTTTTCTTAGTCTAATCACCCCCCCCCGGCTTTTCAAGGGAAACGGGAACTCCTGGGAAAACTTCATTTTCTTTGTGGGTTTTTGACAAAATGGATTGAAAATTTTCATGTTTTGGATTTTTCTGGGTTGACCTGGAGGGAAAACAGCAAAACAACCCCCCCCAAAACCATACACCCCAGGAAACTGGAATTTTAGCTTGGTTGGAAAATGCTTTAGAACATAAGAACTGCTATAGTGGGTCAGATCAAAGGTCCATCCCATCCAGTATCCTGTCTTCAGACAGTGGCCAGTGCCAGGTGCCCCAGAGGGAATGAACAGAACAGGGAATTATCAAGTGATCCATCCCCCGTTGCCCATTCCTAGCTGCTGACAAACTGAGGCTAGGGACACCATCCTTGCCCATCCTGGCTTTGTGGAATGAAAACTCCTGACTGTTCTCCAGCACCTCCAGTTCCAGCATCTGTGCATTGGTCTGACCCCGCTTGGCTGCTCTGAGCATCCCAGCTATTCTTGCGGGAGACATGCAGTGCAGCCGGTCCTGGCGTCAGTGTGACCTCTGCTCCCTCACTGCTGATGGAAATGACTTCAATCCTTGAAAGGGAGGGGAAGTCAAATTTAATGGACTCTGGGGCTGAAATGTGTGATGTCCCCATCACATGCACTGCCCCTGTGTATACAGGGGATGTTAAAATGGACCCTACACGCACGCGGCTCCTTTCTGCTGCACCTGCATGCGCTTGGCTTCAGCCCAGTGTGACTATTGCCCTGAGGCGGGTATAGCAGAAAGAGGGCCCCCAGCTGGCTGCCTGTCTCCCTGGTCTGGTGGCAGGCTGCTGGGTTGGGGGCCTGTACGGGCCCTGTCTAGGGACATTAGGCATACCCTCTGTGCGGGGCGGTTCTGCAGGAGGGTGGGGGCCTTTCGCGGTACACCCAGGTGCTCTAGATGTAAAATATCCTGCTGAGAAAGGCAGAGTACGTGCAGTGTGCTTAGGGAACATTCTGCGGGCACAGGTCCTACTGGCAACTTGCAGTCACTGTGTGTACAGCTATGCTGTAGGGATACAGGTTGTGTCAGGAGGAGGGTGTGTAGGAAAGTAGGGTGTGTATTGGGCACCGGGTGTGCCAGGGGGCACCCTGTGCTTAGGGAGTGCAGGTCTGCCTGCTTCAGGGGGGCCAAGTGTGCTCTAGCCCACAGGTTCCCAAACTGCTTTTGCTGCACTCTCCTTTGGAGTTTGGTGTCCCATGAAGGCCCCATCCCGTTGGGGAGGGAAACACGGCCCTTGTGTGGAGGGGAGAGCTGGAAAAGGAGGCCAGCCAGGTGGGATGGGGGGGGTGCAAGAAAGAGTTCCCCCCACCCCTCCGCACCCACCAGGCAGCAGCTGCTCCAATGGCTCAGAGGGCTGGGCCCCACTGCCAGTCTGGGCTTTTGACCTGCTGGGCCTGGTTGCAGCACGGCACGGGTTTGGCACCATGATGGGGGCAGCTGGGCCAAACCTGAGCCACGCTGAGCCCCGTGTGCCAGCTTGTCATTGGGTGCCTCGGTCATTGAGAACCCCAGCAGCCCCACTCCCCTCCTCTGTCCACTCCCCTTGAGCCCAGGACACCCTGGCTGAGCCAGACACACAGAAAGGCAGGCTCAGGGCCCAGCCTGGGAGCATTAACCCCTTCCTCTCCTGCTGGCCACGTGGCCCTGGGAAACCCCCGGATGCTCCGATTCATCCTGCTCCATGAATCACACCCGTCCACCCCCTCTGTTCTGGGTGCGTGTGTCTGTCTGTCTGTGCACCGGTGTACACACTAGAGCTCATCCCAAAAGTAGCTATTTTCCTTGGGAAAGGCTTTGGGGGAGGGTTAAAGAGAATGGGGCTTTTTGAAAATCAGGTTTTTTTTAATCTATTTTCACCAAAAGTCGAGAGGAATTGGTCAAACCCAGACATCGCACTGGGCAGCTTCTGGGTTTCGACAAAGTTGGGTTTGCAAAAATCCCATTTCAATGGGAGAAAACTTGCAGCTGGCCCTAGAGCTGCAGGAATGGCATGGCGACACCCCCGTCCCCAGTGCAGACTGGGTCAGAGTCCCCATCAGGCCCAGGTCCCGGTTTCCCCCAGCGCTGCACCTTTGCCTCCTCCTGCCTTGGTGACGGGGCAAACGTCTGTGGCATGTTCAGGCTGTACAGCAGCTCACCCCCATTTTGAGCTGGAGTGAATCCCGGGGTCCTGTCCACTGGGTGGGATTTGAGCCTGAAGCATCCAGGAGCTTGCAAAGATCAGTGGACTTGGCTGGCCTCCCTGCGCCTCTGTGAGGTTGGGAACTGTCCCAATCCACAGATGGGGAAACAGAGGCACAGGGAGATTCAGTGACATGTACAAGGAGCTGAGACTAGAACCCAGGCGTCCTGAGCCCCAGGTTAGCACCTCGCCTACGGGCCCAGCCTGTCCTTGGGCAGAGCCGGTGAGCCTGGCGTCATTTGTATTGTGACGGCACCTGTCCGCCCCCATCGTGCCGGGAGCTGCAGGGGTCCCGGGGGATGGTCCCTACCCAAAGAGCTCAGTCTGAATAGCCAGAGGGGATCGCCCTCCCCTCGCTACCGCTGGGATCGGAGGCCCAGGAAAAGGCAGCGGCTGGCTGGTACAGAGCTGGTATTTCACGGCCCAGACTGTACCAATAGTTAGAAGCCAGACACCAAAGAGACCACTGTTGCCAGGGACGGTGCTGGAGGCTGGGGGGCCATGGCAGAGACGTTGCCTGCACTGACCCCTTTGCACTGGGGCCCTGCTGCATTGGGACAAGCAGCCAATGCAAAGCCCATTGACTTTGTTTGCAGTGGCCGAAGGGAGTGGGAGAGGCTGCAGGGAGCAGCTGCATCCCAGTACTGTCTGTCCCTGGATACAACCCACTCCGTAGTCCCCGCTGTGCTGTGCTGTGCCCACCCCTGCCTCTGCACCCCCCTCCCACTCCCGCCTCTCTGTTCCAGCCCTAATCCCAGCTCCGCCCTGCCTTTGTCTCCAATGCGCCAACATTCCTGAGATACCCTGGCCAGGGGACGGCGTGGCCACCTCCTGCATTAGTGGGGAATGGGGGCTGGGAGCCCGGACTCCTGGGTTCTCTCAATGGGTTGGTGTTTAGAGCAGGGGCTGTGTTGTAGCCCTGTTTGCTGTGTCTGGCAGTGGCAGCCGTACGGGCCCTGATGTGGGGGAAGGGAGGAGGAACGGGCTTCTCAGTAATGAACTGAAGAGATGAGCTGTGAAGCGCTGTCTCTGCTCGTAGAGATCTCCCTGAACTGGGGTGTCCCCCCGGGCCCTGCGGGACAGGGAGCGTAATCCTGGCAGACGTGCAACCCCCACCCTGCGCCACAGCTGTGATGCTGCCTTCCTGGAAGTGACTCTTGGGCTGAGATGGGGGCTCATTGCAGCGGCACGGCGAGGGATGTGGCGGCATAATGTGAGGAGAGACTGCTCTGTCCTCTGCAGCTACAGTGCTGAGCCAGGACTCCCGGATTCTAACCCAAGCTCAGGGGGAGTGCGGTCTTGTGGTTAGAGCAGGGGGGCTGGGAGCCAGGACTCCTGGGTTCTGTCCCCGGCTCTGGCATTGTAAGATTAGCCAAGTGTCCTTCCTGCTTGTCCCTCGGTTTCCTGTCTGTAAAACGGGGATACCCGCCCTACCCTTGTCTTTGGGCACCTGCCTCTCTGAAGCGCAGAGTTGCGTCTCGTTGATCCTCCAGTGCTGGCCTTGGGGTGGCAGAGCTGTGACTGGCTTCCCAGGGAAGGGACTCAGGGAGCAGGGACAGGTCTGCCAGGTGGGGGGTGCAGTCGTGGGGAGATTGCAGGGAGCCCCCCCTTTGGTTACTCTCTCAGGGGCTCCTGTGTCTCCCTGCTGACCTGCAGGCAGCTGTGCCTTCTCCCAGCCTATCACCTGCCCCCGCCCCGCACCCTCTGGCCTGCCTTCCAGGGGTTAGTTCTCTCCCCCACCCTGTCCGCAGTCTGGCACCAGGCAGATAGGGGAGTGGATGTCTCTGAAACCGCTTTGTCTGCCTGCTGTGACTACATCAAACAGCACTGCCCCGCCCTCACCATGCAGGGCAGCTTCCTGGTGGGTGACCTACTTCTCCCCTCCCCCATCATTTGCATGTGTTTAAAAAACGAGGGAGAATCTAAATTACCCCCGCCCCAGGGGTTGCTTGCTGCATCTTGTGGGTTATATTTATTAAACCATATTGATTGGCCTGGCACACACACCCCATCGTCCCCTTCCCGGATTCCCCAGGGCTGCAGACTCTTCTCCTGCCAGTTGTGCTCCGGATTGGATGGCCTTTATGGTTCAGACCCTGGGTTCAGCTGGGTTCTCTCCCAGCTCTGGGAGGGGAGTGGGGTCCAGTTAGGGTGAGCAGATAGCGTGAAAAATTGGGACGGGGTGGTGGGTAATAGGTGCCTATATAAGACAAAGCCCAGAATATCGGGACTGTCCCTATAAAATCGGGACATCTGATCACCCTAGGTCTAGTGGTTAGGGGTGGAGGAGTTGGGAGCCAGGACTCCTGGGTTCTCTCCCAGCTCTGGGAGGGGAGTGGGGTCTCGTGGTTTAGAGTTGGGAGCCAAAACTCCTGGGTTCTCTCCCAGCTTTGGGCCACTGCGTGGCCATGGGCAAGTCACAGTCCTCAGGTGTATAAACAGGGGAGCTGTGAGGAGGAGCAGGGAGGTGATTTTACCTCTGTCTTGGTGAGACGGATCCTGGAATTCTGCGTCCCGTTCTGGGGGCGCCTGTGGAAAAGCTGAAGAGGGGGCAGAGACGAGCCCCAGAAACGATCTAAGGCTGGAGAAAAAGGTCTGATGGGGAGAGATGGACGCAGTGCAATCTGGTTGAGAGCTGACTTGGTTATGGGGTTTGAGCGCCATCCCGGGGAGAAATCCTGCGAGCTGCAGCCACGGAGCTAGCAAAGGAAGGCAGAGGAGCCAGGGGCTGGCAGCTGCCGCCAGACAAATCCCAGCTGCGACAGGAGGCACCAGTCTGACATTGAGGGGGTCACTAGGGGAACAAACTCCCGAGGGCCGTGGCTCCATCTCGGACCCAGAGCGGGGGCCTTTCTGGAAGGGGCTTTTGCCAAATGCAGGTGATTGGGCTCAGTGCAGGGTCACTGGGTGAAACTTGCTGGCCTGCGATGTCCCCTCTGGGGATGGGGAATGGCCCCTCTGGCCTTAACATCTAGGAAAATGACCGTTGCTGTCTCGCATGGTTTCCCTACCTGTTGGATGTAAAGAATCTGGCTTACGCTGGTGGCTTGTATCCTGGAAAGGTTTCGAGGGTCATCTGGGCATGAGCTGGCAGCCGATGCTGTCGCTAAGGGGGAGTGAATGGGTCCCTGGGGTGTCTGGGCAGGAGAATAGCAAGCCAGAGCAGGGTGGAGGTGTTATCTCTGTGTACAACATGGGTGAGGCCATCACTGGACACTGCGTCCGGTTCTGGTGCTGTAAACAAAGTGGGAAGGGCTCGGAGAAGAGAAGATTGATTCGGGGGCTGGGAAAGCGGCCTTTGCCCATGCCCCTCCCTGCATTCAGCGTCTCCAGGGGAAGGTTAAGAAGTGGTCGGTCATAATCAGTGTGGGTTGCTTTGATCCGCTGCCTCTCCCTTCCCCAGACAGCAAACATGCACCAGGATCAGCTGGCTCCTCAGGCCCTGATCGGAGCCTGGGCAGAGTGGCCTTGTTAAAGAGCTGGGATGAGACGTGTCACACCTGGGTTCTCTTCCCAGCGCTGCCAGACTCGCTGGATGACCTTGGGAGAGTCACTGCAGCCCTCGGTTCCCATCGGTAATGCAGGATAATGATCCTGCCTTGGTCTGTTGAGACTGGACGTTCTGGGAGTCTCTTCCCGTGTCTGCAGCACCCAGTATGATGGGGACTTCTGATCTCGGTCTCGGGGGGCAGGAGTCCTGATTTCTGTTGGGGCCTCTAGCAATCAGAATCGTAGGACTGGAAGGGACCTCAAGAAGGTCCTCTAGTCCAGCCCCCTGCATTCAAGGCAGGATGAGGTATTCTCTAGATCATCCCTGAGAGGTGTCTGTCTAACCTGATCTTAAAAATCTCCAATGATGGAGATCCCACAACCGCCCTGGGCAATTTATTCCAGTGCTTAACCATTCTGACACTTAGGAAGTTTTTCCTAATATCCAACCTAAACCTCCCTTGCTTCAATTTAAGCCCATTGCTTCTTGTCCTAGCCTCAGAGGTTATGGAGAATATTTTTTCTCCCTCCTCCTTGTAACAACCTTTTATGTACTTGAAAACTGTTACCGTGTCCCCTCTGAGTCGTCTCGTCTCTTCAGACTAAACAAATCCAATTTTTTCAGTCTTCCCTCATAGGTCATGTTTTCCAGACCTTTAATCATTTTTGTTGCTCTTCTCTGGACTTTCTCCAATTTGTCCAGATCTTTCCTGAAATGTGGCGCCCAGAACTGGACACAATGCTCCAGTTGAGGCCTAATCAGTAGAGCGGAAGAATTACTTCTTGTCTTGTTTACAGCACTCCTGCTAAGACATCTCAGAATGATGTTTGCTTTTTATGCAACAGTTACACAATTTACTCATATTTAGCTTGTGATCCACTATGACCCCCAGATCCCTTTCTGCAATACTCCTTCCTGGGCAGTCATTTCCCATTTAGTGTGTGTGCAACTAGTTGTTCCTTCCTAAATGGAGTACTTTACATTTGTCCTTATTTAATTTTAACCTATTTACTTCAGACCATTTCTCCGGTTTGTCCATATCATTTTGAATTTTAATCCTATCCTCGAAAGCACTTGCAACCCCTCCCAGTTTGATATCGTCAGCAAATGTTATAAGTGTACTCGCTATGCCATTATCTAAATGATTGAGGAAGATATTGAACAGAACTGGACCCAGGGCCGATCCCTGAGGATAACCGGCATTAAATCTGTATTCATTAAGGATTAGTGTGTCCTTTGTATAGCCATGGCTACAAGGGGCATGCAGACCAGGCTAAATGTGCAGACCAGGCTAAATGTTGTCTGAGCACAGTTGAGGCCGGGGAATGTGCTCAGCTCCCCCAGAGCCCTTTGGGGTGACTCCTTGCCCCCATCCCGGATCAGAAATCACTCCCTTGATATGGTTGCGGGCCAGGGAACTGGAACCTGCCTCCTGCCAGCCCATGGATGCTGCAAGTCTCGTGTTTGGTTCCCTGCATCGCAGCAGAGCTGGGAATGTGAAAGGCTCCTGTGTCTGGGCCCCTCTCGCTGCTGTTTCCTGTGCGGGCTGCTCACCCTTTGCAGTAGTGCCGAGAGGCTGTATTTGGGGGGGAGAAACACATGATGAGACAGTCCCTGCCCCGCAGTCCTGAGGGCCTCAGTGCACGTTAGTGTCATCCCTGTGTTAACGCTCAGCTGCAAAGGGTGAATTGCCGAGTGTCGTTCCCTGGCCTGGGTTATTCATAGATTGTCCAAGCCAAAAGGGACTGTTGTGAATATCTTGTCTGACCTGCTGTGTGACGCCAGCCAAGAGGGCAAACTAGGTTAACTGGGCCCCCATCCATTCTTGTAGCTAGAGCTATTGGAATGGTGCTCCTCCCAAAGCTGGGATAGAACCCAGGAGTCCTGGCTTCCAACCACACCTGCTCTAACCCACTAAACCCCATTCCCCTCCCAGAGTCAGGGATAGAACCCAGGAGTCCTGGCTCTGAGCCCCTAACAATGGCCGGAGCGTCTCCTCCCCCATCTATGCATTGGGGTGTCTTGTCATCCTCTCTTCCCAATGCGTGTTTCCATCTGGCTGCTGTCCCACCCCATGCCCTGCCTCACACTGGAGCACCCAGCACTTCAGGGCCTTGTCTCCTCCCCCCGGCCAAGACTGGCACCTGGCACCTGAACTGCCCAGTGGGAAGGTGCCTTTTACATGTAACTTGCTTCTTACTGCTGCTGGAGCCTGTAGATCGCCCCGCCCCACCCCGTGCTGCGATGCGGAGCCAGCATTGTCCACAGAGCTGACTGAAGCAGCATGGGGGGGTGGCGGGGGGCCACTAGCCCCCTCCCTGGCTCACCCGCAGTGGTGGGAATCTTATCTGGGTGCGTGAAGCTGGTGCGGGAATCGTGGTGGCTGCCAGGCTGGTCCAGCTGGAGACGCTTGTGCATTTGCAGCCCCGCTGCTGCTGTCTGGTCCTGTTGACTCAGCTGGAGGCAGGGAGAGGGAGAGTCAGACACAATCCTGGTCCCCCTTCTCTGTTTGCTGCCCCCTCCCAAAATGTTCCTGATGAGGAACAGGTGCCTCTTAGCACCACAGCTTGGGGGTGTGGTCCAGGCTGGCAATACCAGCTGCTTGTGTTTACCTTGTACCTGCTGTGCTGAGATGTGGCTGCTTCTGGGGTGGGGTGGCGCACGGGGGCTGTTTTTACAGGGCTCTCTTACCTGGCTCTGAGATGCACCTCTGGGCTGTGGGGCCCATTTAACAGCAACACAACAGTGCTAGTTAGCAATGTAGATTTGAGAAGGGAAAAGAGGGGGATTTGGGTTAGAGACTGTAATTATAAAGCCAGGAAAAAGGGGATAACCAAGCCCCCTACTAAGTCCAGGTTGATCTCAGCTCAGTCGGGTCTCTGGGAGCTTCCCCGAGCAGTGGAGGATATAATGCAGCTTTGCAATTACCCTCCGCCTCCTCCTTTTCGGTTTCAGGTTTTTGTTTTTCCCCTCATGTAAAACTGAATTTTTAATGCTCCCGCCTCACGCTCGATCTGGTTTCTTATTAAATTAGGGGCCGCTTCATTCACGCTCTTAGAATTAGACTGACTGTGGCGCACAGCTCGAGAGGGCTCTGTCGCTTCCCATTACGGGTAGGGGGTCTGCGTGCCTGGCTCGCTGGGATAATGGTCCTCGCTGCGGGACGAATCCTAAGAGAGGGCTCTGAAAGCCGGAGCGGAGAGGGGTTTGGGGATGGGTGCATTTGCCAGGCTAGTCCCTCAGCAGCTATGGCTATTTTTAAAAAGTGAAACAGTCTGTGTGTCTGTCCCATTGGCGGTCTGTCCTTTGTGTGTCTCGGCCCTGTGGCCGTCTGTCCTTTGTGTGTGTCTTTCTCTCTCGCAAAGATCCCTTAGCTGGCTGGGAACAAAAAAACCCTTTTCTTCTGCAGCAAAATCATCAGGCAAAAAATCTGCCTGGAGCCTTTTCCTCTCTCGTTTATCAAACTGATCTAAGTGGAGCGCAGGGATGGTGCAATTAGGGTTTGTTTGTTACACAGGGCTGAGGGGCCCCACTCCCCCCTCATGCCGGGTGCTGCACAGACCTCGCCCTCCCAGCCAAAATGCAGTGGAGGGGCTGGGCGTGATTGGGGGCGGGGGGGCAGTCCTGTTGGGCGCTGTATAGGCTCCCACTAGCCGAGATCAAAACGAGTCCCCCCACATTGTGCCGGATGCTCTGCAGCTGCCCCCAGCCATATCAGGGGCTCCCCCATTGTGCTGGGTGCTGGCCCGCAGGCTGAGATTGCAAGGGCCCCCCCAGTCAGGCGTGGTGCTGTGCAGACACAGAGCTGGGCGCAATCCTTGGCCCAAAATGTTAGCCGTCTAAGTGGCCAAAGGCAGGATCATCTCCCCACGTTACAGCTGGGGAGTTTGGTTCTGGGCGACGCAGGAACTGGCCCTGGTCACACAGGGAGCCAGCAGCAGGGCTGGGAAGTGAACCCAGGTGTCCTGAGTCACAGTTTACAACCCGGGTTTTCTTTGGAGGGGCTGAAGAGGGGAAATTGCAGCTCAAAAGGTTCTGGTTCGGCAGAGCTAGCAGAGGAGGGAGCCACAAGGGAAAGTAGTGTATCCCACAGCCAGCCTGAGACAGAGGCCCTGGGAGAAGAGTGGGGTCTAGTGGTTAGAGCCAGAGGGTGGGTGGCTGGGAGCCAGGACTCCTGGGTTCTATCTCAGCTCTGGGAGGGGAGTGAGGCCTATTGGACTGGGGGGGTGACTGGGAGCAGGACTCCTGGGTTCAGAGGGACCTAGACAAATTGGAGGATTGGGCCAAAAGAAATCTGATGAGGTTCAACAAGGACAAGTGCAGAGTCCTGCACTTAGGACGGAAGAATCCAATGCACCGCTACAGACTAGGAACCAAATGACTCGGCAGCAGTTCTGCAGAAAAGGACCTAGGGGTTACAGTGGACGAGAAGCTGGATATGAGTCAACAGTGTGCCCTTGTTGCCAAGAAGGCCAATGGCATTTTGGGATGTATAAGTAGGGGCATTGCCAGCAGATCGAGGGACGTGATCGTTCCCCTCTATTCGATGTTGGTGAGGCCTCATCTGGAGGACTGTGTCCAGTTTTGGGCCCCACACTACAAGAAGGATGTGGAAAAATTGGAAAGAGTCCAGCGGAGGGAAACAAAAATGATTAGGGGACTGGAACACATGACTTATGAGGAGAGGCTGAGGGAACTGGGGATGTTTAGCCTGCAGAAGAGAAGAATGAGGGGGGATTTGATAGCTGCTTTCAACTACCTGAAAGGGGGTTCCAGAGATGATGGATCTAGACTATTCTCAGTGGTAGCAGATGACAGAACAAGGAGTAATGGTCTCAAGTTGCAGTGGGGGAGGTTTAGGTTGGATATTAGGAAAAGCTTTTTCACTAGGAGGGTGGTGAAACACTGGAATGCGTTACCTAGGGAGGTGGTGGAATTTCCTTCCCTAGAAGGTTTTTAAGGTCAGGCATGACAAAGCCCTGGCTGGGATGATTTAGTTGGGAATCGGTCCTGCTTTGAGCAGGGGGTTGGACTAGATGACCTCCTGAGGTCCCTTCTAATCCTGATATTCTATGATTCTATGTTCTGTCCAGGCTGTAGTGTGCTGAGCCAGGCCAGCCACAGTGATTAAAGTATGACCAATTCTCTCCCCGTCCCTGTTCAGTGCGTGGAAGCCTCCCCAGCTCCAATCCCTCTGTCCTTTACTCTCTGCTGACCCAGGCATGTTGCTTTCCCTTTTCTGCATTGTCTGGGTGTATCTCTGGGTGTGTGTGCAGGAAACAGTGTCCCATGTCCTCCCAGCCAGACAGGAAGACAGCTGTGGCAGGGACAGTAGGTTACTGTCTGTGAAGCAGAGGAGGTGGCATCTTACCCAGCAGCCTGGAAATGCGGGGAGAACTGGGCTGCATTGCTCTGAGCCGTCTGCTATCCTCATCTCTGTAGCAGGGGACATGGGGCCTTTGTGTGCGTGGGCTGGATTTGCATCCATGTCCCCCAAATCTCTGCCCAGATACCACGCTTTGTGTGCCCCCAGCCTGGATGGACACAGGCTCGCAGCTCTGCTGGAGGAGGAGAATGGGCCAGTTCTTAAGGGGGCTGGACTGGGAGCCAGGACTCCTGGGTTCTATCCCAGCTCTGGGAGTGGAGCAGTGTCTAGTGGTTAGAGCAGGGGGCTGGGAGCCAGGACTCCTATGTTCCATTGGTAGCTTTGCTGCCAACTCACTATGTGATGGTGGTGAGTCATTTACCAGCTGTGTCTGGTGAGTAACAGGTGTTTTCTGAGATAAGAAGCATTTATTAGCGACAGTGTTTGGTTCCTCCTCCCGGGGCCAACGGGGAGCTGCTGCCATTGACGGCACCAGGCCTGGGACTGGCACAGGGCTGTAGTACAAGATGTTGGCCAGTTCCTGTGGAGCTGTGGGCCAGGTTGGGGTGGTGGCCGTGATCTCTCAGATGCAGGCCCAGCTATGGGATATGTGGGGCTGTGTGTATGAGAGTCATACTAAGGGGGAATCCCCATCTGGGAGCAGCAGCCAGGGGGTGGGCTGGCTCAGAGTGGGGTGGGGAATGGGATTCAGGGCCTTTCCCGGGGTGGGGGACTGGCTGGCTCAGGGAGTGAGGCACGGGGCTGTTCTTATCCGTGGGGTATTCTAACTCTTGCAGTGGTCTGGGATGGGGTGTGTGTGAGGGAGGTGGTGGCTGGCAGGCCCTGTACCGCTGTCTGCATTTGGAACAGGGGTCAGGACTGGTGCGAGGAGATAAGCTGCAGCTTTGGGGCAAATCCAAACCACCAGGACACCCGCAGAGGTGCACGTCTTCAGCTGAAGGGAGGCGGCTGTGAGTGGTCCTGGGCCCCGGGGGACTGGTACTGCTGCAGCTGGGGGCCTTTGGGGCTAATCTTTGTCGGGGCCCTCTGACCTCAGACCCAAGGCTCTTACCTGCTTAACTGGAAGCAGGCAGCTCCCGATTTGCAGCGCGTGTCCCCCTGGCTGGGGGTTCATGAAATCGGGTCAATGTCTTAGGCACGGGAGGGTGAAGCCGAATCAATGGAAGTGGCTCAGATAGCAAAGTCCGAGCCGGACCGGCTTCAGCAGCCTGAAAATGCACTGTGCCTTCAGCCTGCATCCCTGTATGTATAAACACGCCGTCTGTATGGATACAGCCATGCAGGTAAGGGGGGGAGCAGGGATGTCCGCATGGAGACGGGGTGTGGAGATGCACACTGGGGGCGGGGCTGGGGAGATCCAGCGCTCTGCCTGACTTGTGCTGCTGTTGTCATGACTCTTGTGCTGTCTGATGTTTCCTCATAAAGACCCAGCTCCCAGGATCATGTGATTTATTTGAGACTTGCCGCTTTTGTTTGGAAAAAGTCCATTCTGGCTCTCCTGGCTGGCAGGGTGGGGTGTCAGGAGACAAGAAAACAGCTCAAAAAGCAGAAGGCAAAACCAGCCAAATCGGGGTGGGGGGAGGAAGAGTTTAAGAAACAAAAACAATGGGTCTTATGTGGCCCTGAGTCACGAAAATTTCAGATTAGTGACTGTACAGGGAGAGGTGGAAGCCTTTGTGTGAGAGAGTTGGATGGGCGTGTATCTGTGCATGCCAGTCTGGGGCTGTGGATAGAACGAGTCAGTCTGTCTGTGCTGGAATACAATGGCACATTGGACAGACAGATGGCCGGGGGAGGCTCCCAGACCCTGCATGGTTCTCCTTGGGAGAACAGCGCTGTCTCCGGTTAGCGGGATGAACAAATCGGGTGCAAGGGGGCCTGTTAAATGGAGTGTGTTTGATCAGCACCTGTAGCAGCATTCAGCTGGCTGGGCTAGAAACCTTCCCATGTCCCACGGCTGGCAGCCTCTGCCCGATTCTCCCTCGCTCTGGATTGGGGCACGGGAGGGTGACAGCGCTTTAAACTGCACGCTTGCTCTTTTATGAATTCATGGCAGCACGGCGGAAGAGATCTTCATCTGGTGCATCCCTGACGGGATGGGGCGTGGGGCTATTTATACAGGGACCCCTTGCCCAATGTTGGGGCTCCCAGCTCTTCCTTTGGGGAGACAATTCTCCAGCCTGATCCATCTCTCTGTTGTGATATTTTTCCATGGTATGCAGCCTAGCTTTTCCCTTTTCTGAACCGGCCCCAGTTGTCCCTTGGCCTTGTCTATATGCAGAGCTGCACCTCTTTAAGGTCTGGGTTTAAAGGGATTCAGGTAACTGGTGTAAATGGACACACTGGGTTGGCTGGAGGTGGGCTTAGGTCTAAGCATGCAGTTGGACTGGTTACAAAGCTGCCGCATTCAGTTCTATCGGAGCAATTCCCTGTGCAGCCCTTGCCCAGGCGTTGTTACTTGGGCAAACGACCCAGGAACAGGCGCGTTCGTACAGGGCTCTGCGTGCCCCAAACCCATAGAGTTAAACCCGTGGGCAGAGAAGAGCTGCAGAAATGATCTGAGGGCTGGAGAAAATGCCTTGGAGCGAGACTGAGCGTGCTCGGTCTGGCTAGTGTCTCACAAGGGTCACGAGGTGCAGGGGTCGGGGGATCGAAGTGGTTTCCATCACATGCAGAGTTTACAGTTTGGTTCAATGGCTCTTGGCACACCCCTCTACATGCTGCTCCAACGCCCCTGAGGAGGTGACTGTCCCAGGCGCTGAAAGGCTCTCTGAACCGAGCGGAGAAGCAGAACAGGAGCCAGTGATGGGACAGTAAAGCCAGACATGGTACAACTGGAAACAAGGCACCAGTTCTGAGTGGATTGGGAGGGACTCCCATGGGAAGTGGTGGGCTCTCGCGGAGAGGCGGGTTTGTGCAGGGGGACTGCGTCGAATTCCCTGGCCTGTGCTATACAGCAGGTCAGACTGCAAGCATGAACAGTCCCTTCTGACCTGAATCGCCCTGGATCTGTGGGTACAAGGGTCCCGGGCAGGCAGGAAAAGCAGGTCCATAGGTGGAGAGACCATTAGATCATCTAGTCAGACCCCCAGAATAACACCTGCAACTTAAATGGCTCCTATCGGAATTATCCCCCCAAACCCATCTGTAACTCTCTGGGGTTCAGGCTCCCAGCCTTCCACATTTCCCTGTCAGAGGGGCATCCCTAGTGAGGAGCTGGCCATCTCTGGGCTGCAGGGGCTTGGAGCTCAGTGTGGGATACTCATGAGGGTGTGTCTCTCTTGTTCTCCCCCTACAATCACTAACCAGCTCAGTCTCTCTCTAGGCTGTGAATCAGGATATTTGGATCTGTCCTGGCTCTGGGAAGGACGTGGGGTCTAGTGGTTAGAGCTGGAGGGCTGGGTTCTCTTCCTGGCTCTGTGAGGGGAGTGGGGTTTAGTGGTCAGAGCAGAGGGGCGGGGAACCAGGACTCCTGCGTTCTGTTCTGGCTCTGAGAGGGGAGTGGCGTTTAGTGGTCAGAACAGGGGGACTGGGAGCCAGGAGTCCTCGTTTCTAGCTCTGGGAGGGGAGTGGGGTCCAGCGGGTCAAAGCAGGAGGGTCTGGGAGAGCAGACTCCTGGGTTCCATCCCAACTCTGTGAGTGGCATTGGGTCTAGTGGCTGTCCCTGTCCCACTAACTGGCTCTGTCTCTTCCCCCCACAGTGGTGCTGACCCAGCGGGTGAAGGTCCGGAATGAGGTCACGGGCTATGTGGGCGACGAGGCCACGCTGCAATGCCTCTTCCCCACAACCAGCTCCGACGTCAAGGTCAGCCAGGTTACCTGGATGAAGGAGATGGGGGGCAAGAAGCAGAACGTGGCTGTCTACCTCCCGGACCACAAGCCCAACTTCCCCTTGGACAACAGCGGCAGAATCCGGTTTCTGAACGTCTCCCTGCAGGACGCCACTCTGATCATCCAGCCCCTGCGCATGGGCGACGAGGGCACCTACATCTGCGAATTCGCCACCTACCCTCATGGCAACGAGGATGGGGTCACCACACTCAGCATCCTGGGTGAGGGAGGCGCCCCAGGCAGGGAACTGGTTGGGGGGGAATGTCACATGGGGCCTTCCCTTCTAGGGTGTGCCAATCCCACCCAAGGGCATGGGACTGGCTGGGGTGGGGGTGGGGGAATGAGATACAGGCCTTCCCTTCTAGGGGGGGTGTGGGGCTGATGGTTTGGCCTGCAGGTCCCATCTTCTTAGGGAATGGTCTGTGGGATGCCCCTGGGATCAGATGCAGCCTGCGCCACTCCCAGGGCAGGGGAAGTGGTGAAATCGGTGCCTCAGGGTTCCTCGTTCCTGTGTCTGACATGGGCAGAACTGCCTGTGCTAATTGCTTTAATTAACGATGGGGAAAGCATAGTTAGGCATGGCTACCAGGTCGCCCTGGGAGAAGATCTCGTTGGGCAGCTGCTGGGAACGGGACTTTCAGCGACAGGATCTTGGCGAGATGAGTCTGGGGAGCTGGGACTCGGGACTCCTGGGTCAGCTCCCACGGAGCTTGGCCAAGTCCAATCTCTGCGCACTGCCTGGTGCGACGGCGCCCCCGATCTTGGCTGGAGGAGCCTGGGGAACGCCACTGGCTAACCCTGCCCTCTGGTCCCCACAGCCAGGCCCACCAACACGGCGGAGTCGCGGAAGGTGGTGGCGGGTAACGCCATGATCCCGGTGGCCGTCTGCACCTCAGCCAATGGCAAACCCCCTGCCCGCATCACCTGGATCGCCACCCTTCCCGGCAATTTCAATGCCTCCGAGGTGGCCAACGGAGACGGCACCGTCACTGTCACCAGCCAGTTCAACATGGTGCCCACGGCGGTGGCAGACCAGGAGCAAATCACCTGCGTCATCAGCCAGAGGACACTGACGGAGCCGGAGAACATCCCTGTCACGCTGTCCGTGCTGTGTGAGTGCGGGGCCCGGGGCTCCTGGGTCCCATCCGCGGCTCTGGGAGGGGAGTGGGGGCTAGAGCAGAGGGCCTGGGAGCCAGGACTCCTGGGTTCTTTCCTGTCCCTGGTGGGGGAGTGGGGTCTAGTGGGTTAGAAGGTGGGGAGGGGCTGGGGGCCAGGACTCCTGGGTTCTCTGTCTCTGGGACAAGGATAGCTTGGGCCCCAAAGGCAGGCGGTAGGGTCTGACTGGCCCCTCTGCTTTCTCCACAGACCCCCCGCAAGTCACCATCGAGGGCTATGATGACAACTGGTATGTGAGCCGGAATGAGGCCGTGCTGAGATGTGTGGCCAAAGGGAACCCCAAACCCACCCATTACTCCTGGAGCACGTGAGTCCCTGCGCAGGCCCATGGGGGAGGAGATGCTGCTGTTAAGCCCCCCCTCCCCACCCCCGAAACACACTGGCTGACTCCTAGATTGGGATCTAGTGTGTTAGAGCTGGGGGGCTGGGAGCCAGGACTCCTGGGTTGTATCCCTGGCTCTGGGAGGCAAGTGGGGCCTAGTGGGTTAGAGCAGGGGGGGCTGGGAGGCAGTGTTCCCTCTCATTTTTCCCACCCATGTGCACATGCACAAAACAAAATTCATGTGGTGGGAGTGGGGCCGAGGGGTTTGGAGTGTGGGAGGGGACTCTGTGGTTGGGCCAGGGATGAGGGTTCAGGGCTGGGGCTCCGGCTGGGAGTGCAGGCTCTGGGATGGGGCCGGGGATGAGGGGTTTGGGGTGCAGGCTGCCCTGGGGTTACGGCAGGGAGAGAGGGTCCTTGGCTCTGGGAGGGGAGTGAGGTCTAGAGGGTTAAAGCTGCGGGGCTGGGAGCCAGGACTCCTGGGTTCTGTGCCCCTCATGGGAGAAGGGGTGTTCCAGGGGACAAAGGGATTACATTTACAGGAGGGGTGGCAGCTCATGGTGCTGCTCCCATGGGGAGGAGGAAATGAAAACATAAACCAGCTCCCAAACCTGTTTTTCTAGGTTGTGAAGGGCCTCCGGTCCTGTTCTGCTGGTTAGCAGGGCCCCAAACTCCCCAGAGCCAGGCTAGTGAGGGGCCCCGGGCACTCTCTGTAGGCGGGTTCCTCACCTCGGGGTGGCCTGTCCCTGTGGGAGACTCGGTTGGCTGGGAGGGGGCTGTCTCATTCTGTCCCCGCTTCTGCAAGGCCCGGGAGGCTGATGGTCTGAACCAGTTCATCTTTCCCACCCGGGAGGAACAGCTGCACCCCCCCACCCCCAGACCCTGCTAGGTGCAGGGCAGCCAGCTGTTGGTCACTCGGCAGCCGGGCTGAAAGGAGAGCCCTGTGCCGGGGAGGACTGCGGCTGGGGGGTGGGGGTCAGTGTGCTTTGGGCAGTGTGGCAGCCATGCTTACTTTGAGCATTGGAGGGGTTACCTGGGGGGCCCCACCCAGCCCCTGGCACGGAGCTCGGAACCGTTGTCCCAGTGGCTGCCCACTGCTGCCTGGGTCTCCCTCTGCCCCCCACTCCCCATAGTGTGTCAGCAGCAAGTGTGTTGGGGGTTGTTCCTGCTTTAAATGCACACCTGAAGGAGTCAAATGGCTGGGTGGGGCCTGGGAGCCAGGAGTCCTGGGTTCTATCCCAGCTCTGGGAGGGACATGGGGTCTAGTATGTAGATCATGGGATGGGGCTGGGAGCCAGGTCAAACCCCAGGTCTGAGAAGGGCGTGGGGTGGGTATGCTGGGAGTCAGGTCCCCCTGCCCTGGTCTCTAACCAGCCTCTCCCCTCCCTTCCCCCAGCCCCAGCGGGCCGCTGCCCCCCACGGTGCAGGTACAGGGCGACCGGCTGCTGGTGCAGTCGGTGGACGTGGCGGTGAACACGACCTTCATCTGCCAGGTCACTAATAGCGTGGGGACGACACGGGTCGAACAGATCATCCTGGTGCGAGGTGAGTGCGCGGGGGTCCTTCCCTGGTGGCTGAGAATGGGGGGTGTCCCCTCCCCCACCAGGGGGACGGGTGTGTGATCTGGGTCCAGGGTCTGTTCAAAGGGCTGGAGGAGTGCAGGGTGGGGGTGGGAGGCTCATCCAGGGCTGGGGGTGTCTGTGTGCTGGGGGGGCTCCCAGGGGAAGGTGGCGCGATCTCATGCGGGGATATTGGAAGTTCCAGGGGGTGGGGCTCCCAGGAGTGGGGGAGGGGTGTCTGTGTCATCCCCTGGGAGGCGAAGGGGCCTCTCCTGGGACGAGAGGGGGTCCCTGCAAATGTTGTTGGCTCCTACCCTTCTCCCGCCCCCCCGCCCCCCCGGCCGCTTCATCGCCTCTCCCCAAGGCATTGCTCTGGATCCTGCTGGAGCCTGTGCCCTCTGAGTGAGGGACGGGGGGCAGAGGCCCTGCCTAGCTGGTGGAAGCTGCTCCGGGAATGTGTTACATCTCATTGCCTTTTCTGGAGGTGTGGTGGGCTCTCCCACACCCCTGCTGGAAGCTGCAGGCTCTTCCCCCCCACTCCCCCACCTCCCCAGGGGTCCTGCAGTCCGGGAGCTGGGGTAATCTCCCGCAGCTTCAGCTTTTCCTAGTCAATCGGGGCTGGGCTGGTCTCAGGACTCCTGGGTTCTCTCCCTGGTTCTTAGGGGTAGGAGGGGGGGGTCTGGTGGGTTAAGGAGGGGGCTGGGCTGGGCTGGCGTCAGGACTCCCGCTGTTACTGCTCTGGTGGTGACTGGGCAGCATTGCGGGGATGGGGATGCCTGTGACTGTCATGTGCCAATAATTCTCTGCTCTCAGGATCTGCACACAGGTGCGAGGCTCCTGCAGCAGCCAGGCTTTATAGGCCTTGCAGCATGCGTGAACATTAATATGGGGGTCAGGGTGGGGGGGTCAGTTAATACCCAAGTGCATTGTGGGAGGGCAGGGCAAACCAGGTGCGTTGTGGGGGAGTGTGTGGGGCATATACCAATAACCAGGTGCATTGTGGGGCAGGCGATGTGCCGTTAGCCGGATGCACGGGGGGGGCAGGCGGCTTGGTGTGTGCCAACTGCCGGGTGCATTGTGGAGAGGGAGACAGGGGGCTTGGTGTGTGCGACTAGCCCGGTGCATTATGGGGGTGAGGCATGTGTCCACAGCCAGGTGCATTGTGCGGCAGGGGGCTTGGTGTGTGCCAACAGCCCGGTGGGGTGGGGATGGGGCATGTGCCAACAGCCAGATGTGTTGAGGGGGATGGGCATGCGGGGCCCAGGTGCATTGGAGGGGTAGGGCAGGGGGTGAGGCATGTGCCCACAGCTGGGTGCCTTGTTGGAATGGGCATGCAGGGGCCCAGGTGCATTGTGGGTCCAGGCGGGGTGTGAGTTTTGGGGGCACTGGGCAGAGCGGGGAAGGGAGGGGAGACCCCGTCTCGGCCCCAGGAGGACCCGGCTCTGCATGGAAGCGTGCGTCAGATGACCAAGGGGTCGCCACGACCCCGGCCCTCCCCCCACGGCTCCATCCCCCGAAGCTTGGAGAGTGACCCCCTGCCCCGTCTTTTCTCTACTCCAGAGCACCCCACGAGGCTGCAGAGCAGCGCCGGAGCCGTGGCTGGGGGCCTCGTCGGGGGCATCCTGGCCCTCGCCCTGCTGGGGGCTCTGGTATTCTTCCTGCTCCGCCGGCGCCGTGCCCGCCCCCCTGTCAAGGGTGCCTATGACCCCACCACCCGCGTCTACGGCAATGGGGCGCCCCACAACTTCACCTACCGCCCCGACTCGGAGCTGGACCGGCCCCTCAAGGCCGCACCAGGCGAGGGGGCCCCCGGGGAGTGGCCCGGCCCCTATGGCTACCCCGGCCAGCGGCACGAGGAGGAGGAGGAGGAGGAGCGGCTTGACGAGGTGGGGCCCATGTTGCGGCTCAGCGCCCACCCCGGGCACAGCGCTCCGAGCGGCTACGAGGACGACGACATGGAGTCGCAGCACGACGGGTCCATCATCTCCAAGACGGCTGTCTACGTGTGACTGCTCTGCCCTGCCCTGCCCTGAGGGGAAGCCGAGACAATGGGGGGTGAAGTCCCCGCGGGAGAGGACGAGAGACTCTGGGGAGCAGAGACGGATTAACTCAGGGGGCTGCGGAAACTCCTGGGGGCCAAGGATGCTGGACTCCTCACTCGTGATCCCGCCAGCCCCAGGCAGGAGGCGGGTCTTGGCTGCCTGGCCAGGTGGGGGGAGATGCACCCTTGTGTTGGGGGAGAGGCTCCATTGACACCCATGTGGTGGGATGGGGATGCTCTGCTCTGGGTGAACACATGGGGCTGGGGACCCCCAAGTGCTGGGAAGGGGGGCAGGATGGGGAGATGAGCCCCCCCTCCCAACAGGAAGGTTCGTGCTGATGCCTCTTTTTTTGTACACTAGAGTAGTTCCCGAGCCAGGCGTCAGCCTCGGAGGTCGGGGGGGGGGGGGGGGGGGGCGATGGGGGACAGGACTGGGGCTGTGCTGGGGTCCCCCAGCCTGGCTGAAAATGCGGGAACACAGATCCCCCTCCCTCTTTAAAAGATGGCCCACACAGCTCCCTCGATTCAAGATGTGATTTGCCTGATTCTGCCCCACCTGGTATGAGATTGGGAGAGTCTGTGTGACCCCATCTCAGTTTGGGGGGCTTCCCCGAGGTGCACCCTATGTCTGTGACCTGCCCAGCTTTGGGGGTGGATGGCCCCGGGGCGCCCAGTATACTTCTGCCCTAGGGAGCAGTTTCTCCCTTGTCTCCTAGTGTCTGTGTGTGACACTCTGTTTACCCCCCCCTTCCCCCCATACTGTGTCTTACGGGCCAGCTCCTCCGCCCCCTCAGTGTAAATATCCTGGGGCCCCGAGCTCCCTAGAGAGGTTATTTTCATAGTGTGTTGGTTGCTATGGCACCGGAACAGTCTGTCTCCATTTTGTGTGTAATAAAGTCTCCTTGGACCCCAGGCCCAGCCCCGTCTCTTCTCATTGCTGGGGGGAAAGAGGGGCTGAAAAGAGTATTGCTGGGGGGAGCATGAAGGGCTGCGCAGGTGGCGGGAGGAAGAGTCTGCATTATTGGGAGGGCAGGGGCACGTGCATGAAGGCAGGTGTGTTTGGGAGGGCAGCTGTGTACGGGGTCAAGGAGGGCGTGCTGGGGGGGGGCATAGTGCCAAGGAGGGCGTGCTGGTGGGAGGGGGGTGCTGTGCCAAGGTGGGTCATGGGGCACCAAGGCGGGTGTGCTTGAGGGGCGTGTGGTGTCAAGGTGGGTGTCCTGGGGGGGTAGGGCACATGATGCCGAGGTGGGTGTGCTGGGGGGGGGTGCACGGCGCTAAGGAGGACATGCTGGAGAAGGTGCATGGTGCCTGGGGGGGGCATGCTGCACCAAGGCGGGCATGCTGGGGGGGGCGCGGAGCACCAAGGATTGCATGCTGGGGGGATGCGCAGCGCTAAGGAGGGTGTGCTGGGGGCACATACGCCCTCCCCCCACTCACCTGTATTACTGCAGGGTGTGCGTGGGAGGGAGCCGGCCGGGGGCACACTGGAAATGCATTGTTAGCAGGGTGAGGGGCGTCTATGGGGCATTGCGCTGGAGGGGTATAGAAGGGGGTGTGTGCGGGGACAGTGAATCGCCAACTTATCTAGAGATGGGCAGAAACGACTTCTGTGGGCAGGAAAAAACCCAAACTTTCCAACCGAAATGGCTGGTGCTTTTTGTTGTGTGGTCACAGAAATTTCCATTTTAATCAACAGAAAACTAAAAATCCCCGGGGGGAGGCGTGGGAACATCAGACCCGCCGGCTCATGTGCAGTGTCTGGGGCGACAGAAAGCATCAGTTGGACCTGCTCCCCAAACCCAGCCTGCTCTGGGGCGGGTCCAGGTTTGAGTTGGAAAACGTCCATTTTATTAGTAGCTGCCCAGGTTGGTGGCAGGCTCGGGGGGTCGCCCGGCTCTGTCGGCGCCGCAGGTTCTGCCGTTTGTCTCGTGCCCCATTGCGCCTTCCTAGATTCCAGGTTGGGGGGGAGCCCATCTGACGGGGGAAGGGTCAGCCTGGAGGGCTGGGGGCCCATTGCCCCTGGCTGGGGACTGGGGAGGCCTGTGAGTGTCGCTGCAGGTGTCTGCGGTTTCGGGCCCCTGTCACCACAAGCAGCATCCGCTCAGGTGTGAAATGTGGTGTATGGTTCGTGCACGGGCCACGCTGAGAGGAGCTGGGGCCAGATGTCAGGGGTGGGGGAGCTGGGAAACCAGTAAGGGGGCCCCAGACTGACTTGCTCTCCGGGGTTCTGTATTGGGGCTCCTCCCCCCACTCCTCCCTGCGAGGGTCCCTCCCTGATTCTCTGCTGCTCCTCTCCCCAGAATTCCCCCCCCTTTCCCCTGTGCCACCCACCTCCCCCACTGCTGGGATCCCCCTAATTCTCTGCCAGTGCCGCCTGCCCAGGTTGGAGGCGCTGGGGAGACCCGGGCTCTGTGATCTGTTGTGGGACTTGTCTCCCCATGGCTTTGCAGGCCTGGGGCAGCCCCCTCCAGCCCCCATGCCCCTTGGGAGCTTGTGGTGTCAGTTCAGCAGTCCTGCGGTTGGTTTTTGGCTGACCTGGCCCTGACCCGGCAGCTCCCAGCTTTGAAGTGCTCGCAGCTGTTCCACGCTTGCTGGGACTGGGCAGTAGCTCTGGGAAGGCCTGGGACCCACCCCCGAGCCCGGCTGCCATCTCCCCAGCCCAGGGTCGGATCCACTGCTTTTTAGCTGAGGCTTGGCATCTAGGAGTTGCCAGGTGAGGGCCCATCTAGCCCAGCATCCTGTCTTCCATCCAGTGCTGTGTGTCAGAGGGGAGGTGAGAGAGCCCTGCAAGGTGGTGATTGGTGTGACGATGTGATGCAGCAGGGAGAGGGGAGTGTTGACCTGGGAATGTGCCCTGGGGATGGGAGACCTGAGAGCCTGTCACCTGAGCCGGGAGGGGGAGGGGGAGATGACACCTCTGCCCAGGAATGTGGACGGAGGCTGCAGCAGGGAACCTGCTGGGTGGGTTTAGGTTTCAGTTTGGGACTGGGTGGAGGAACACAGGGAACCCCAGGGCTAGGGTCTAAGCTCCCTGCTCCCCCAGAAGGACTTGACTGAGGGGTCCTGGGGGTACGCACAAGCTCTGTTTTGGACTGTGTTCCTGTTGTCCAATCAACCTTCTGTTTTACTGGCTGGCTGAGAGTCTCAGTGGATCCCAGGAAGAGGGGTGCAGGGCCTGGACTCCCCCACACTCCGTGACAACTGGCCACTCCCCCCACCCCTCAGGCAGGTCTCATCCTGACCCTCCGAGAGATCGGTGTCATACCTGCAGTGGGGTGCACAACTTGCCAGCAGTTGCTGGTGTTCTCTCCCTGGGTGACTCCCCATGTCCGGTAGCACTGGGTTCCAGTGGCTCACTTGCCTTGGGGGGGAGTCGCTTCCTCTCATCTGTTGGGAATCTGCTGCCTGATGATCTTGCTGAGCGTCCCCTTGGCTAAGCGAGGGGTTGGGGGGTGCCCAGACAGGGACCCCATCCCCAGCAGGAGCCTCAGTCTTGCTGAATCATGGCAGGGGGTTGGGGCACCCATTTCTTGCCCTGCTGCAGCCCCAAGTATAGCATGGGGCGGGGGTCTGAGGGCAGCTTTTGTAGGCCGCTAAAGACCAATTAACTGAATCCCTCCCAACTGCCCAGCACGGGGAGGGGGGGCCTGCTCTGGCCAAGGATACCTGGGTGAGCCCCCCCCCACATGCACGTGCCCTCCCCTGGGCTGTTTAGGGACCACTGTGGAGCAGCCAGAGCTCTCAACAGCTGGAGCCAGGGCTGGTGCGGGGCAGGCAGCAGGGATGTTGGTGCTGGGGGAGATGATGCCATTGCCCCCCCGGGCACCACAGACACGGCAGGATCTGCCGCATGGGAGACCCCTGTGCTGGGGGGCTGGATACACGGTGACCCCTCGCGTGTTGTCGTCCGCCCCCCCGGAGCCTGTTCCACATGGGGTTTGACGTTGCCAAGGGCTGGGAGCTGAAGCAGCAGTTCTGGGGCTATTCCCCTTTTACACAAGTGCAGCTCCCCCATGCCTCCCCATCCTCCCCGCAGGGCCCTGGCTTCCTTTGCAGCCGCTGAGCTGAGGATGAAGCTGCCTGAGTTAAAAATAGCATCTGCCTCTCTCCCAGCCCTGGGCTGGGCTCTAGGTTTGGGGGGATGGGCTGGTCACACCCTGGGGGGTGGGTGCAGGCTGGGTGAGGGCATGCCAGGCAGGGTGCAGGGATGGGGTGTATGCCAGGTAGGGGACTTCTGTGAGGGATGAGGTCATGCCAACAGGAGGGATACTTGCTAGGCGGGGGTCTCTGTGGGGCTGGTGGGGTGCACGTTAGGCAGGGAGTCTTGGGTTAGTGGGGTGCATGCTAGGCAGAGGGTCTCTGTGGGGTTGGTGGGGTGCATGCTAGGCAGGGGGTCTCTGTGGGGCTGGGGGTGCATGGTAGGCAGGGGGGTCTCTGTGGGGTTGGTGGGGTGCATGGTACGCAGGGGGTCTCTGGGGTTGGGGGTTCATGGTAGGCAGCGGTTGCTGTAGGGCAGAGGGGATGCCAGTTGGATGCCGGGACTGTGCTCAGCTCCGTTCCTGCGGCTCTCTGCAGCGCAAGGGGAATCCCTTGGGGTGAAGGCAGAAGTGAAAGGGCAAGTCCTCAAGCACCAGTGCGTGACGCCATCCCCCAAACTCTCCCACCCCCGTCTCTGCCCGTTCCTGGAAGTCCTGTGATTTCCTCTCTGCAGCTCGCCTGAGCTGCGGGCATAGTTCTAAGTGGCTGTGTGGTGTATAAATAGCCCGTGTTTATTCCTGGCAGGGAAGTGGGGCTGCAGGGAGAAGCAGGGATTTTCCCAGGGCTCGATGGCAAGGGGTTGCTGGGAGAATGCCTGGAGGTTAGAGACACGTGTAGCCCGTCTGTGTTTGTGCAGCGCCTGGCGCGGGGGGCTCCTGCTCTGTGACCTCTCTCTAGCGTCTGTCTGAGCCTGTAGGGGTCACACTCCATGTCGTGTAACTTTTCTCCCAAAAAGCCGCAGGCTAGAACTTCCCTTTTGTAAAATGCACAAGCCGAGCCCCTCCCATCCCATCAGCCTGTGACTCCGGGAGCTGGGGGGTTATGGGACTTCCCCCCGCCTCGGCCCATCTCTCCGAGGGGCTGTGGAGTTAGCAGGGAGCTGTTGGATTCTGCAGCCGCCTGTAGCAATTGCTCAGCTGCTGCAGGATCAGCAGATGGTTCAATAATGTGTGGACCCTTTGGGATCCACCTCTAGCAAACCGCGGGGGGGCTGACCAGGAGCGAGTTCCTGTCGAGCTTCGAGGCTCTTCCCCAGTGTCTGTGAATGCTGAGTCACACGGAACAGGGTTGTTTTTCTGTTTATGCAAAGGGAGAAACACCAAGCCAAAGCCCTGCGTCCTATTTCAGTTTCATCCAAACATTTCTAGGGGAAACACCATTTCCCCCCCTCGCACCCGGGCTGTTTCCTGCCAAGAGAGGGGACGGTGGGAGGGTTTTTCACCTGTGGTGTCAGCCAGGGATCTCAATGCACTTTGCTATACTGCGCCCCTCTGCAGGGGCTGTCACCATACAGAGCGTAAGCCCCCAGCTCTCTAGCTCGGAGACTCGCCACTGCAGGGGCTTTGCCCCATGGGCCCACCCTATGGGACTTACCCTCGTAGGCACATGAAGGCTGGGGAGAGCAGGGGATGGAACTCAGGGTTCCTGAGTCCTAGGCAAGGGCCTAACCATTGGACCATCCTGCCTTCCCTTTGGGAGGGGGTCACTAGCCTGGCATCCTATCACCCTCCCTGCCCAGCGCCTGTGGCCTCTGGTAATGTGCCCCTCAGGGAAGTGTCACCTGAGCCCCCAGTCTCAGGGCCTGCAAGCTGTGGGACTCAGGTTCTCAAAGTTGGGGGTCTCAGTTGGGGGAGTTTTGGGGCCCCACAGCCCAGGAGGGGGCTGGGGGTTCACAGCTGGGGGGTCTCAGCTGGGAGGGGACTCTGGGCCCCCGAGCCTGGGAGGTAGGAATGGGGGGTTCACAGCTGGGGGGTCTTGGGGCCCCAGAGCCCAGGGGGGAGCTGGGGGACCAGGGGTTCACAGTTGGGGGGTGTCTGCTGGAGTTCACAGCTGGGTGTCTCAGGGCCCCAGAACCTGGGGGGAGCTGGAGGACTAGGGGTTCACAGCTGGGGGAGTCTCAGAGCCACAGAGCCAAGGAGGGAGATGGGGAGTGGAGGGATGGGGGAGGTTTTCACAGCTGGGGAGTCTCAGGGCCCCACAGCCTGGGAAGGAGCTGGGGAGGCCAAGGGTCTGGGCTGTGGGGTCCCAGGCCCATGGCACCTTTGGGGGCAGGAGGTGAGAGGCGGATGAGATCTGGGCACACCCGAAGGCTGAAGGTGAAACTGGAGCCCATGGGGGGGACACACACTGATGCTTGGGGGGAAGAGCCAGTGCTTGTCTGCAGGCAGGACGGGGGTGGTGCGAGAAGGGGGGCCGTGGGGGGATGGGAGCTATGCGGGGACTGCAGGCTCGGGGGATGGGGGGCTGGCTGCAGGCGCAGTGGAGGAGTCGGACTTTGTTCCCACGGGCCAGGCAGCGTGATAAGATAAGGGGACTGCTGCATTCCCAGCCCTGGAGATGGGAGGAGGTGATGGGGGGGCCCTGTGTGAGTGTTTCATTGCTTTGGTATTTCATCTCCTGCACACAGTGAAACTTGGCTCTGATTTCCCCCCACATCAGTGGTGGGGGAGGGGGAACCCTGAGACAGCCCCTCCCCCTGTGAGAGCTGATGGGTTTTGGATCCCATGAGTCACCTGCTGCCATCCCAGCACAGGCCCCAAAGGCTGTACTGCTGCCTTCCCCCCAGTGTCTCAGGAGAGACCTGGCTGTACCCTCAGCAGTGGGGGGCTAGTGGTTACAGCCGAGGAGGGGGCTGCGAGCCAGGACCTCCTGGGTTCTATCCTGGCTCTGGGAGGGGAGAGGTGCTAAGTGCTGAGCATCTGCCCTGTGAAAAACAAGGCTCCCTTTTCAGGAGTGTTGAGGTGGGTGCCCAAAATCACCAGGCACTTTTGGAAATCTCGGCCACTATCTGTAACATGAAAAGGAGGACTTGTGGCACCTCAGAGACTAACAAATTTATCTGAGCATAAGCTTTGCGTGCATCCGATGAAGGGAGCTGTAGCTCACGAAAGCTTATGCTCAAATAATTTTGTGAGTCTCTAAGGTGCCACAAGTCCTCCTTTTCTTTCTGCGGATACAGACTAACGCGGCTGCTACTCTGAAACCTGTCTGTAACATGTGGAGAGTGTTGTTCTTACGCGGGAGGCTCGAGAGGCTCAAGTGTGGGGGCCTCATGTGGTGCCAGGCACTGCACAGACCCCAGCTGAGACGGGGGCTCCGTCAGGCTGGGTACTGAATTGCTCCCGGTCTAAGTAGGGAAGACAGCCAGAGCTCGAGCTCTTATCCCCGTTTCCCAGCTGAGAACTGGCTCCGGAGAGAGGTGGGGACTGGCCCAAGGTTAGCCGGGGAGTCAGCAACAGCTGGGAACAGCACCCAGGAGTCCTGAGACCCAGTCCAGTTGCTTACGCTCTACCTCCCCTCCCCGGCATAGGAGGAGACTCCATTGACGCAAACCAGCAGACTTACAGTTACAAGTGCATGTTAAACCCTCTGCTTTGGGCTATGGGCCAGCTCTCACCTGGTGAGAATTAGGAGGGGCTTTCCCCATGGCCAGGGACCCCCATAACTGCAGGGTTTCCGGGGCAGCCTGTCTCGCTAAGGGAGCCTGACGCCAGGTTGCTGGATGGGGAGAGGCCAGGCCCAGACCAGCCTGTCCCTGCTGGTGCTGAGATCTCTGGCTCCATGGGGGTTTCTGCAACACGGCAACTTGAAAGCCCCCAGCCCCCACCCCCAAGCTAAAATGAAACGGCCTGGCAGCATTCCCAGTTGCTTGTGCATAATGCATGGGGCTGTGTGTAATTCTGGGTTCTCCCCGGAGAGCAGGGGGAAGGGGAGTTTGCAGGCTGGATGCACTGGCTGGCAGAGAAGGGAGAGCGAGCTCCTCACACACCTGCAAGTACAGTGTGGCTTTCTGGGGAGGTGGGAGGTGACGCTCACATCTATAGGGCAGGACCAATGCTCCATCTCGAGAACCGGGAGGTGGGAGCTTTTCTGCACCCCCCCAAGCCTTGTGCTCAGGAACAGAACCCAGGAGTCGTGGCTCCTGGCCAATGTTCCCTCTAATTTTTGACAGGCAGTGTGCGCAAAAATTTTCTTCTGTGCAAATTTTTGTGCGCGCAGTGTTTCACCATGTGCATGGGGTTCAGGATCTGTGGGCGCGCACACATGCACAGAGCTTAGAGGGAACAGTGCTCCCAGCCCCCCTCCCCCTGCTCTAACCCACTAGACCCCACTCCCTTCTCAGAGCTGGTAATGGGACCCAGGAGTTCTGCACCCCCCCACCCCCTGCTCCCCAGAGCCATGGGTAGAACCCTGTATCCCAGCCTGCTCACTCTCATGCAATGAACCCTCCCCCTCCCCCCGCAGCCACACTCAGTATAGCATGAGGGAGCGTGGGGAGCGGAGCCAGGCTGGCTGGGGTCAGCTCCTTTGGTGGGGTCCCAGCTGGTCCAGGACCTGGTGCTGGGCCCACAAACTTGCTGCCCCCTGGATAGCTCAGCCTGGCAGCGCCACCTGGTGGGCTCCTGAGGGCTGGGCCAGAGTGAGCAGCTGGGACCCCAGGGGGTCTGGGGGGTGCCTGGCCCAATCCCAATAGGGCACAAGGGGAACGGGTCAGGGGTTAGGGCTGGCCTGAGGGATGGATTAGAGTGAGGGGTAAAGGTTAGATTTCAGTGGAGGGACGGGGGGACTGGAGGGTGGGTGAGGCTGGGGCGGGGGCAGGTCTGTGATGCTGGGGCTATGGACGGGATGCAAGATCCTGAGGAAGGTTCCTCTGTGCCCACGGGACGTCCTGGGTGGTCACAGAGAGGCCAGAGGGTGACAGGCCTTCCCCTGTGGCATTGCCCCTCATCCATTCACGCCCCCCTTCCTCTCTTTCCTAGCCCAGCCCAACATGGATGGCGCGGGCAGCACAGGGGGCATCATCGGTGGCATCATTGCTGCCATCGTGGCCGTGGCCGTGGTGGCCACTGGGGTCCTGATTTTCCGCCAGCAGCAGAAGAATCGCACAGAGCAGGACAACGACGAGTGAGCGACTCGGAGAAAAGCGCGGTGCCCGGGGCGCAGGGATCGGGGAACAGTGCGGTGCCTGGGAGTGCAGGGGTCGGGGTTTGGAGAAAAGCGCGGTGCCTGGAGGCGCAGGGGTTGGGGAACACTGCGGTGCCTGGGGGTGCAGGGGTCGGGGTTTGGAGAATAGCGCGGTGCCCAGGGGCGCAGAGATCGGGGAACAGTGCGGTGTCTGGGGGCACAGGGGTCGGGGTTTGGAGAATAGTGCGGTGCCCAGGGGCGCAGGGGTCGGGGAACAGTGCGGTGCCTGGGGGTGCAGGGGTCGGGGTTTGGAGAAAAGCGCGGTGCCCAGGGGCGCAGAGATCAGGGAACAGTGCGGTGCCTGGGGGTGCAGGGGTCGGGGTTTGGAGAAAAGCGCGGTGCCTGGGGGCGCAGAGATCGGGGAACAGTGCGGTGCCTGGGGGCACAGGGGTCAGGGTTCAAGGAACAGGGCAGTGTCTGGGGGCACAAGGGTTGGGAAACAGGGCAGTGTCTGGGGGTGCAGGGGTCGGGGTTCGTGGAACAGGGCAGTGTCTGGGAGTTCAGGGGTTGGGATTCAGGGAACAGGGTGGAGCCTGGGGGTGCAGGGGTCGGGGTTTGGAGAATAGCGCGGTGCCTGGGGGTGCAGGGGTCGGGGAACAGTGCGGTGCCTGGGGGTGCAGGGGTCGGGGTTTGGAGAATAGCGCGGTGCCTGGGGGTGCAGGGGTCAGGGAACAGTGCAGTGCCTGGGGGTGCAGGGGTCGGGGTTTGGAGAATAGCGCGGTGCCTGGGGGTGCAGGGGTCGGGGTTTGGAGAAAAGCGCGGTGCCCAGGGGCGCAGGGGTCGGGGAACAGTGCGGTGCCTGGGGGTGCAGGGGTCGGGGTTTGGAGAATAGCGCGGTGCCCAGGGGCACAGGGATTGGGGAACAGTGCGGTGCCTGGGGGTGCAGGGGTCGGGGTTTGGAGAAAAGCGCGGTGCCTGGGGGTGCAGGGGTCGGGGTTTAGAGAAAAGCGCGGTGCCTGGGGGTGCAGGGGTCGGGGAACAGTGCGGTGCCTGGGGGTGCAGGGGTCGGGGTTTGGAGAAAAGCGCGGTGCCCAGGGGCGCAGGGATCAGGGAACAGTGCGGTGCCTGGGGGTGCAGGGGTCGGGGTTTGGAGAAAAGCGCGGTGCCCAGGGGCGCAGAGATCGGGGAACAGTGCGGTGCCTGGGGGCACAGGGGTCAGGGTTCAAGGAACAGGGCAGTGTCTGGGGGCACAAGGGTTGGGAAACAGGGCAGTGTCTGGGGGTGCAGGGGTCGGGGTTCGTGGAACAGGGCAGTGTCTGGGAGTTCAGGGGTTGGGGTTTGGGGAACAGGGTGGAGCCTGGGGGTGGAGGGGTAATAGTTTGGGGAACAGGGCAGTGTCTGCGGGCACAGGGTTCAGGAAACAGGGCAGTGTCTGGGGGTGCAGGGGTCGGGGTTCGTGGAACAGGGCAGTGTCTGGGAGTTCAGGGGTTGGGGTTCGGGGAACAGGGTGGAGCTTGGGGGCGCAGGTGTCGGGGTTTGTGGAACAGGGTGGAGCCAGGCAGTGTCTGGGGGCGGAGGGGTCAGGGTTCATGGAACAGGGCAGTGCCTGGGGGCGCAGAGGTTGGGAAAAAAGGTGGTTTCTGGGGGCACAGGGGTTGAGGTTTGGGGAACAGGGCGGTGTCTGGGGGCACGGCGTCGGGGTTTGGGAAAAAGGGTGGAGCTGGGGGCGCAGAGGTCGGGGTTCGGGGAACAGGGCGGTGCCTGGGGGCTCACGGTTTGGGGAACAGGGAAACAGGGCGGTGCGTGGGGGTGCAGGATTTGGGGAAGAGGGTGGTGTCTGGGGCGCAGGGGTCAAGGTTCAGGGAACAGGGCAGTACCAGGGGGCACAGGGGTTGGGGTTTGTGGAACAGGGCACTGTATGGGTCGTAGGCGTCGGGATGTGGGGGTTCGGGGAACAGAGTAGTGTCTGGGGGCACAGGGTTTGGGGAATAGGGCAATGTGGGGACCCATGGGTCAGTGTTCGGGGAACAGGGCAGGGTCTGGGGTGCAAGGGTTGGAGTTCAGGGAACAGGGCGGTGTCTGGATGCGCAGGGGTCAGCATTCGGGGAACACGGCAGTGTCTGGGGGGGAACAGGGCGGTGTCTGGGCGTACAGGGGTCAGGTTTTCGGAAATGGTGGTTCCTGGGGGTCCAGGGGTAGGGGTTTGGGGAACAGGGCAGTGTCTGGGGGTAGAGGGATTGGCATTCATGGAATAGGACAGTGTTTGGGGGTGCAGGGGTCAGGGAACAGGGCAGTACCTGGAGCGCAGGGGTCAGGGTTTGGGGGGTCAGGGAACAGGGCGGTGTCTGGGAGCACAGGGGTCAGGGTTTGGGGAACAGAGCGGTGTCTGGGTGTGCAGGGGTCGGGGTTTGGGCAGGAAGATCAGGGGAGGGGGCTCGGAGAGCATCCAAGAATCAGAGCTTGGGGGATGGAATCTGGGGGTCAGAGGTATGGAGGGGGTTTGGGGGTTCTGAGGGGTGAAGGACGAGGAAGTGAGGAAGGGGAGAGGGTCAGTGTGGGGGAAGGGTGATGAGGGTCTGGAAGACGATTTGGGTAGGGGGTCAGGGACATGCTTTCTCCTCCTTGCCCCCACCCACAATAACCTCTCTGCCTTCAACTTCCCTGCCCCCTAGCCTGGATGCGCCCCCAGCATACAAGCCGCCCCCTCCCCAGAAGAAGATTGAGGACCCTGAGCTGGTAGGTGCCACATCTCTACTACCTCCAGGGGGCAGGGGGGATGTATCTAGCGGGGAGCAAGGAGCCAGGACTCCTGGGTTCTCTCCCTGGCTCAGATGAGCAGCTCAGCACATTGCTGGCTCTGGCCGGGTCATAGAATCATAGAATATCAGGGTTGGAAAGGACCTCAGGAGGTCATCTAGTCCAACCCCCTGCTCAAAGCAGGACCAATCCCCAATTAAATCATCCCAGCCAGGGCTTTGTCAAGCCTGACCTTAAAAACTTCTAAGGAAGGAGATTCTACCATCTCCCTAGGTAACGCTTTCCAGTGTTTCACCACCCTCCTAGTGAAAAAGTTTTTCCTAATATCCAACCTAAACCTCCCCCACTGCAACTTGAGACCATTACTCCTTGTCCTGTCCTCTTCTACCACTGAGAATAGTCTAGGTCCATCCTCTCTGGAACCCTCTTTCAGGTAGTTGAAAGCAGCTATCAAATCCCCCCTCATTCTTCTCTTCTGCAGACTAAACATCCCCAGTTCCCTCAGTCTCTCCTCACAAGTCATGTGTTCCAGTCCCCTAATCATTTTTGTTGCCCTTCGCTGGACTCTCTCCAATTTTTCCACATCCTTCTTGTAGTGTGGGGCCCAAAACTGGACACAGTCCTCCAGATGAGGCCTCACCAATGTCGAATAGAGGGGGACGATCACGTCCCTCGATCTGCTTGCTATGCCCCTACTTATACATCCCAAAATGCCATTGGCCTTCTTGGCAACAAGGGCACACTGCTGACTCATATCCAGCTTCTCATCCACTGTCACCCCTAGGTCCTTTTCCGCAGAACTGCTGCTGAGCCATTCGGTCCCTAGTCTGTAGCGGTGCATGGGATTCTTCCGTCCTAAGTGCAGGACCCTGCACTTATCCTTGTTGAACCTCATCAGATTTCTTTCAGCCTGTCACGGAGTCCCTGGGCGATGCTCTGGAACTGCTCCCCATGAAGTCAGTCAGGACTCTGGGGTAGTCGCCTTTCTGTGAGCAACCTGTCTTCAGGACACACAGCTCACACAGCTTCCACCTTCCTGGGTCTGACCTCGGAGCATTCAGCATCCTCTGCCTCTCCGTGCGCTTCCCACAGCGAGTCCGCTCAGGCGGTGCTCCTGGGGAAGCCAGAGGGTCCTGCACCCCAACTTCGCAGTCAGACGTGACTCTCAGCCAGCCAGTAAAACAGAAGGTTTATTAGACTACAGGAACATGGTCTAAAACAGAGCTTGCAGGTGCAGAGAACGGGACCCCTCAGCTGGGTCCATTCTGGGGGGCAGTGAGCCAGACAACCACGTCTGCACTTCACTCCATGTCCCAGCCAGCCCCAAACTGAAAAACCCTCCAGCCCCTCCTCCTCTGGGCTTTGTTCCTTTCCCGGGCCAGGAGGTCACCTGATTCCTTTGTTCTCCAACCCTTCAGCTCTCACCTTGCAGGGGGGAAGGGCCCAGGCCATCAGTTGCCAGGAAACAGGGTGTCGGCCATTCTCTGTGTCCAGACTCCTGCACACACATGCCCTCTAGGGCACTGCAATGATCATACACCCTTACCCCACCACCTAGATACTTAAGAACTGCCTAGGGGAAACTGAGGCACCCCCACACTATTCAGAGGAAACATTAAGAACAGTCCCACTTCGTCACACAGCCCAATCCTCCAATTTGTCTAGGTCCCTCTGTATCCTATCCCTGCCCTCCAGCGTCTCTACCACTCCTCCCAGTTTAGTATTGTTCGCAAATTTGCTGAGGGTGCAATCCACACCATCCTCCAGATCATTTATGAAGATATTGAACAAAACCGGCCCCAGAACCGACCCCTGGGGCACTCCACTTGACACCAGCTGCCAACTAGACATGGAGCCATTGATCACTACCCATTGAGCCCGACAATCTAGCCAACTTTCTACCCACCTTATAGTGCATTCATCCAGCCCATACTTCTTTAACTTGCTGACATGAATACTGTGGGAGACCGTGTCAAAAGTTTTGCTAAAGTCAAGAAACAATACATCCACTGCTTTCCCTTCATCCACAGAACCAGTAATCTCATCATAGAAGGCGATTAGATTAGTCAGGCATGACCTTCCCTTGGTGAATCCATGCTGACTGTTCCTGATCACTTTCCTCTCATGTAAGTGCTTCAGGATTGATTCTTTGAGGACCTGCTCCATGATTTTTCCAGGGACTGAGGTGAGGCTGACTGGCCTGTAGTTCCCAGGATCCTCCTTCTTCCCTTTTTTAAAGATTGGCACTACATTAGCCTTTTTCCAGTCATCCGGGACTTCCCCCGTTTGCCACGAGTTTTCAAAGATAATGGCCAATGGCTCTGCAATCACAGCCGCCAATTCCTTTAGCACTCTCGGATGCAACTCGTCCGGCCCCATGGACTTGTGCACGTCCAGCTTTTCTAAATAGTCCCTAACCACCTCTTTCTCCACAGAGGGCTGGCCATCTATTCCCCATGTTGTGATGCCCAGCGCAGCAGTCTGGGAGCTGACCTTGTTCGTGAAGACAGAGGCAAAAAAAGCATTGAGTACATTAGCTTTTTCCACATCCTCTGTCACTAGGTCGCCTCCCTCATTCAGTAAGGGGCCCACACTTTCCTTGGCTTTCTTCTTGTTGCCAACGTACCTGAAGAAACTCTTCTTGTTACTCTTGACATCTCTCGCTAGCTGCAGCTCCAGGTGCGATTTGGCCCTCCTGATTTCATTCCTACATGCCCGAGCAATATTTTTATACTCTTCCCTGGTCATATGTCCAACCTTCCACTTCTTGTAAGCTTCTTTTTTATGTTTAAGATCCGCTAGGATTTCACCGTTAAGCCAAGCTGGTCGCCTGCCATATTTACTATTCTTTCGACACATCGGGATGGTTTGTCCCTGTAACCTCAACAGGGATTCCTTGAAATACAGCCAACTCTCCTGGACTCCTTTCCCCTTCATGTTAGTCCCCCAGGGTATCCTACCCATCCGTTCCTTGAGGGAGTCGAAGTCTGCTTTCCTGAAGTCCAGGGTCCGTATCCTGCTGCTTACCTTTCTTCCCTGTGTCAGGATTCTGAACTCAACCAACTCATGGTCACTGCCTCCCAGATTCCCATCCACTTTTGCTTCCCCCATTAATTCTTCCCAGTTTGTGAGCAGCAGGTCAAGAAAAGCTCCCCCCCCCTAGTTGGCTCCTCTAGCACTTGCACCAGGAAATTGTCCCCTACGCTTTCCAAAAACTTCCTGGATTGTCTATGCACTGCTGTATTGCTCTCCCAGCAGATATCAGGAAAATTAAAGTCACCCATGAGAACCAGGGCGTGCGATCTAGTAGCTTCTGCGAGCTGCCAGAAGAAAGCCTCGTCCACCTCATCCCCCTGGTCCGGTGGTCTATAGCAGACTCCCACCACTACATCACTCTTGTTGCTCACACTTCTAAACTTAATCCAGAGACACTCAGGTTTTTCTGCAGTTCGTACCGGAGCTCTGAGCAGTCATACTGCTCCCTTACATACAGTGCTACTCCCCCACTTTTCTGCCCTGCCTGTCCTTCCTGAACAGTTTATAACCATCCATGACAGTACTCCAGTCATGTGAGTTATCCCACCAAGTCTCTGTTATTCCAATCACGTCATAATTCCTTGACATCACCAGGACCTCCAGTTCTCCCTGCTTGTTTCCAAGGCTTTGTGCATTTGTATATAGGCACTTGAGATAACCTGCTGATCACCCCTCATTCTCAGTATGAGGCAGGAGCCCTCCCCTCACAGACATTCCTGCCTGTGCTTCCTCCCGGTATCCCGCTTTCCCACTTACCTCAGGGCTTTGGTCTCCTTCCCCCGGTGAACCTAGTTTAAAGCCCTCCTCACTAGGTTAGCCAGCCTGCTCGCAAAGATGCTCTTCCCTCTCTTCGTAAGGTGGAGCCCGTCTCTGCCCAGCACTCCTCCTTCATGGAACACCATCCCATGGTCAAAGACAGAGGCAAAAAAAGCATTGAGTACATTAGCTTTTTTCACATCCTCTGTCACTAGGTTTGCAAAAAGAAAAGGAGTACTTGTGGCACCTTAGAGACTAACCAATTTATTTGAGCATGAGCTTTCGTGAGCTACACGAAAGCTCATGCTCAAATAAATTGGTTAGTCTCTAAGGTGCCACAAGTACTCCTTTTCTTTTTGCAAATACAGACTAACACGGCTGTTCCTCTGAAACCTGTCACTAGGTTGTCTCCCTCATTCAGTAAGAGGCCCACACTTTCCTTGACTTTCTTCTTGTTGCCAACATACCTGAAGAAACCCATCTGGTTACTCTTAACATCTCTTGCTAGCTGCAACTCCAGGTGTGATTTGGCCTTCCTGATTTCACTCCTGCAAGCCCGAGCAACATTTTTATACTCTTCCCTGGTCATTTGTCCAATCTTCCACTTCTTGTGAGCTTCTTTTTTGTGTTTAAGATCAGCAAGGATTTCACTGGTTTCAGAGTAACAGCCGTGTTAGTCTATATTCGCAAAAAGAAAAGGAGTACTTGTGGCACCTTAGAAACTAACCAGTTTATTTGAGCATAAGCTTTCGTGAGCTACAGTTCACTTCATCGGATGCATACTGTGGAAAGTGTAGAAGATCTTTTTATATACACACAAAGCATGAAAAAATACCTCCTCCCACCCCACTCTCCTGCTGCTAATAGCTTATCTAAAGTGGTCACTCTCCTTACAATGTGTATGATAATCAAGTTGGGCCATTTCCAGCACAAATCCAGGTTTTCTCACACCCCCCGCCACACACACACACAAACCCACTCTCCTGCTGGTAATAGCTTATCTAAAGTGACCACTCTCCTTACAATGTGTATGATAATCAAGGTGGGCCATTTCACTGTTAAGCCAAGCTGGTCGCCTGTCATATTTACTATTCTTTCTACATATCGGGATGGTTTGTTCCTGTAACCTCAATAAGGATTCTTTAAAATACAGCCAGCTCTCCTGGACTCCTTTCCCCCTCCTGTTATTCTCCCAGGGGATCCTACCCATCAGTTCCCGGAGGGAGTCAAAGTCTGCTTTTCTGAAGTCCAGGGTCCATATTCTGCTGCTCTCCTTTCTTCACTTTGTCAGGATCCTGAACTCGACCATCTCATGGTCACTGCTTCCCAGGTTCCCATCCACTTTAGTTTCCCCTACTAATTCTTCCCGGTTTGTGAGCAGCAGGTCAAGAAGAGTTCTGCCCCTAGTTGGTTCCTCCGGCACTTGCACCAGGAAATTATCCCCTACACTTTCCAAAAACTTCCTGGATTGTCTGTGCACCGCTGTATTGCTCTCCCAGCAGATATCAGGGTGATTGAAGTCTCCCATGAGAACCAGGGCCTGCGATCTAGTAACTTCTGTGAGTTGCCAGAAGAAAGCCTCGTCCACCTCATCCCCCTGGTCCAGTGGTCTATAGCAGACTCCCACCACGACATCACCCTTGTTGCTCACACTTCTAAACTTAATCCAGAGACTCTTAGGTTTTTCTGCAGTTTCATACCGGAGCTCTGAGCAGTCATACTGCTTCCTTACATACAGTGCAACTCCCCCACCTTTTCTGCCCTGCCTGTCCTTCCTGAACAGTTTATATCCATCCACGACAGTACTCCAGTCACGTGAGTTATCCCACCAAGTCCCTGTTATTCCAATCACATCATAATTCCTTGACTGTGCCAGGACTTCCAGTTCTCCCTGCTTGTTTCCCAGGCTTCTTGCATTTGTGTAAAGGCACTTGAGATAACTCGCTGATCGTCCCTCTTTCTCAGTATGAGGCAGGAGCCCTGCCCTCTCGCCTGCTCCTGCTCGTGCTTCCTCCCGGTATCCCACTTCCCCACTTATCTCAGGGCTTTCGTCTCCTTCCCCCGGTGAACCTAGTTTAAAGCCCTCCTCACTAGGTTAGCCAGCCTGCTTGGAAAGATCCTCTTCCCTTTCATGTGCTGGTTCGTTCCAGGTCTCTAATCCCCCCGAGGTTGAGGTTGAGAATATCCCACTGAAAGCTGCCTACTTCGAGCCCAGCATTGCAGTGGATCCCCAAGAGCCGGTAATTACTGCGGGGGAGGGAGGGGATGCGAGGGGGCAGGGTCTTGGGCAGGGGGATCAGGTGCCCAATCCTCTCAACTAGGATTATCCCTGATAAGAACATCCAGGACGGATCAGAAACTCCTCTGGGAACCCCTGCCCCAGGTCTAACCAAAACACCCCTCTCCCCTTTGAGAGCTGAGGACATAACCCAGGAGTCCTGGCTCCCAGCCCCCACTGCTCTAACCCACCAGCCCCCACTCCCTCCCAGCGCTGGGGATAGAACTCAGGAGTCCTGACTCCTAGACACCCCCCCACCGCTGCTCTAACCACAAGACTCCACTCTCCTCCAAGAGTCAGGGATAGAATCCCAGAGTCCTAGCTCCCAGGATCTCTACTTTAACCCACTAGACCCCACTCCTGTCCCACAGCTAGGCATAGAACCCAGGAGTCCTGGCTCCCAGCCCTCACTGCTCTAACCCACTAGTCCATCTGTCTTTCTGTGAGCACAGAGGATCCCCTAGGGGTCGGTGACCTTGCTGCCCACCCCATCTGTCCATCCATCTCCTTGCAGGACCTACCACGGTACCACGAGCTGCCTACGTTGGAGGACAAGGAGCCAGCAACGATGGGGCCCAGCCTGGAGGACGAATACCTGGACCAGATCAACCCAATCTATGACGCCCTGTCCTTCGCCTCAGGGGAGGGTGTCCCCGAGCAGGGCTTCATTATGTCCCGGGCCTTATACGTCTGACAGCTTGGCACAGATGGACTCGTGTCTCCCTGGATAGACAGACAGCTCCCTTCCCCACTCCCTGCAGCTCCCCCGGCCCTGTACATGAGACCCCAACCGAGGTGCTCCCTGGGGTTTTGGGGAAGTTCTCTGGCCTGTTATATGGGACATCAGGCTAGATGATCCCAATGGGCCCTTCTGGCCTTGAAATCTATTAGTCCCCACCCCCACCACTCCCTGGGATCCCCCAGCTCAGACAGACACATGGCTTCCTTCCCCACCCCCACAGCTCTCTGGGATCCCCAGTCTCGGACAGACACATGACTCTCCGGACTCTCCACCCCCACTGCTCCCTGAGCCCTGTATGTCTGAGATTACCCCCACCCAGATGGACACAGGGGGCCCCCCTTGACTTTCTAGGCAGACACCTGGCTCTGCCCACGGCTCCCTGGACTGACACTGGTGCCTGGCTCACAACCCCAACTGGGCTCCTGTCCTGTCTGCTCCCAGTGGGGTCAGTGAGGCTACAGCCCTCAGCAGGTCTGGGGGGGTCTGGCTTGAGGGGGGGGAGCAGGGTGTTGGGGCCTGGAGGCCTCAGTGCTAGAAGTCTGGATTTGCCAAAGGTCAGAACTCATCCTCCCCCTCTCCATGCCAGGGGAACAGTCTCTCCTTGCCTTCTGTCGGAGTCATGATGGGGCGGGAGGCAGCATCTTCCCCTGGCCTGGCACAAGGGTGACTTTAGTTACTGTAGGAGCAGCTCCCTGCTGCTGCCGCTAGTGGGTGGGGTTGTGTGAGTGGGGATGGGTGAGAGGCTGGGGGAATAGGGAGTGCTCCCTTTCTCGCTGTGGGGCTGGTTCCTTGTCCACACACCGGTGGGTCAGCCCATTCACTACTACAAGGAGCTGCCCTATTGCAAGGAGCAAGTGTGGGGAGGGTGCAACCCCAGCCTGGATTCTCTACTTGCATTTCATCATTGGCTCAGACAGGATCCCTGCCTCAGCGACTCCCCCGCCCAGCTGGGTCGGGGGCCCTGCCATCAATCCCTCCTCCCTCCTGCTTCTGGGCCCTGCCCTGGTCCCCGCTGTACAACCACCTTCCATGGGGTATCTGAGAATGTGAAGGGTTTTTTTGTGTTACTAACTTGATTGGTCTCTAAATAAATCCACCGCTGTTGCTGCTTCTTTCTCCCTCCCCACCGGTGTCAAATTAAAGATGGGGGGTTAGCAACTTCTCTTTGTGCCTTTGCAGACATCCTGAGTGAACAGGGTGATTAGTGCCTTCGGAACCACTACTGAGCGACTGGGTCTGGGGCTTTAGCTGCTGCCCTGGTGCCTTCGGACCCGCCACTGAGCGACTGGGTCTGGGTCTGGGGCTTTAGCTGCTGCCCTGGTGCCTTCGGACCCGCTCCTGAGCGACTGGGTCTGGGGCTTTAGCTGCTGCCCTGGTGCCTTCGGACCCGCCACTGAGCGACTGGGTCTGGGGCTTTAGCTGCTGCCCTGGTGCCTTCGGACCCGCCACTGAGCGACTGGGTCTGGGTCTGGGGCTTTAGCTGCTGCCCTGGTGCCTTCGGACCCGCTCCTGAGCGACTGGGTCTGGGGCTTTAGCTGCTGCCCTGGTGCCTTCGGAACCACTACTGAGCGACTGGGTCTGGGGCTTTAGCTGCTGCCCTGGTGCCTTCGGACCCGCTCCTGAGCGACTGGGTCTGGGGCTTTAGCTGCTGCCCTGGTGCCTTCGGAACCACTACTGAGCGACTGGGTCTGGGTTGGGGATTTGTTTTTTGTATTTTCTGTTTCTTAAAATAAATGTTTCTAAACCAGAGCTGGTGGCATGTCTCCCTCTGGGGATGGGAACAGCTGCAAGAGCTGCTGCCTTGGGAGTGGGGGAGGGCAGTGGGGAGGGCCTTGAAACTGCCATCCGTGGTGGGGGAGGGCGGGGGCAAGGCTCAGGCCCAGCATCCCCCTGGAGCACCCGCCAGGAATATCCTGTGCTGGGGCTGGAGGCTGCCATGCGCTGGGGGGGCAAGAAACTGACATCCGGGGGGGGGTCTGGGCGCTGCCATGCGCTGGGGGGGGGACTGGGCACTGACATTTTGGGGGGGGGCAAGAAACTGACATGGGGGGGACTGGGTGCTGCCATGCGCTGGGGGGGGGACTGGGCACTGACATTTTCAGGAGGGGGAGCAAGAAACTGACGTCCGGGGGGGGGGTCTGGGCGCTGCCATGCGCTGGGGGGGGGCTGGGCACTGACATTTTTTGGGGGGGCAAGAAACTGACGTCCGGGGGGGGGTCTGGGCGCTGCCACGCGCTGGGGGGGGGGCTGGGCACTGACATTTTTTGGGGGGGGGCAAGAAACTGACATGGGGGGACTGGGCGCTGCCATGCGCTGGGGGTGGGGCTGGCACTGACATTTTCTGTGGGGGGGGCAAGAAACTGACGTCCGGGGGGGGGACTGGGCGCTGCCACGCGCTGGGGGGGGCAAGAAACTGACATCCGCTGAGGGGGAGCCTGGACACCGCCAGCCTCTGGGGCGGACACTGGGATCCAGGCCCCGGCAGGTTCCCTCGCTCCCGCCCCCCATACCTGGGGGGGGTGGGCTGGAAACCCCACCCTCGGGGGGCGGAGTTGGTATCTGGCTCCGCCTCCAAAATGGCGACGCCACCGCACGCGCGCCCCCGCAGACTCTATGGCTGCCGCGGTGCATGCCGGGACCATGCCACAGCTCTGACCTTGCGGCCGCACCGTGCAACCAAACTTGCTGCCCTCGGGCCCCGCCCCTGGGAGGGCGGCCAATCAGGAGCAGCTCCTGGGCCTGGCCTCGCCTCCGGCCAACGGGAAGGCGGCATGGGAAAGGGGCGAGGCACGGTGACACAGTGGCCAATAGATGTGGTATCGCGGAGAGAGGCGGGTCATACGCAGGTCTGTCCAATAGCGATGGCTCATAAGGGCGGGGTCCGTGGAGACTCTACCCAATGACGATCCGCCATACGCCGGAACAGGCGGGACATGGAGGGGCAACAGCCCATGAGGTCAGGGAACCCCGGAAGTAGGCGGAGCTTTCTCTACCCTTAGCCAATGGATATACGCGATAGAGGCGGAAGGGGCGGAGTCTAGGTCGGCGCTGGCCAATGGCAGCGTGGAGGGGGCGGAGCTGAGGCTGCGGTGCAGGCGGGTTCGGGTGTCTCCCGGCTCCGGCTGCCGCTGCTGCTGCCGCCGCCGCCTCGTGAGTCTGGGGCCAGGTGGGACTGGCGGGTATCGGGACAGGCGGGCGCTGGAGGGGCGGTGGCGCGATAGGTGGCCCCCGGGAAGGTACCGGCGGGGGATCGGGGCGGGGGGGTCGGTGAGGGGGTTGGGGGGGATCGGGACGGGGCGGGGGGGTCGGTGGGGGGTGTGGGGGGATCGGGACGGGGCGGGGGGATCGGTGGGGGTGTGTGGCGGGGGTCGGGGCGGGGGGGTCGGTGGGGGACTGTGGGGGGAGATCGGGACGGGGCGGGGGGGTCGGTGGGGGTGTGGGGGCGTCGGGTGTGTGTGTGGGGGGGGGTCGGGGCGGGGGGGTCGGTGGGGGACTGTGGGGGGGATCGGGGTGGGGGTCGATGGGTGTTTGTGTGGGGGGGCGGTATCAGGGGCATGGGGACGGGTGGGATTGAGGGGTGCTGGGCTGGTGGGGTCACTGTTGAGGCAGGTGGACCCTGGCAGTGGCAGGTGTCTGGGGGGGCAGGTAGCTCTTGGAGTACACGAGGGGGTATCAGAAGGGATGGGTTGTTAGTGGGGTAGATACCCCCATCAGGGGAATTGGGGTGTTGTAATAGTCAGACCCCACTCGGGGTAGGGTGCATTAAGTGAGCTGTGGGGAGCCAGTGTCAAGAGGGGCATTGTGGCAGATGTACTTGGAGCTTGTTGGTATTGCAGGCAGGTGGATCCTGTTGTGGGGGGGGTTATTGAGGTTGTCGGACTCAGGAGGGAGTATTGGAGGGTGGGGGTCACTGGAGGACGGGGGGACAGATGGACCTGGGGATATTTGGGGTCTGTTGGAGACCAGTATCAGGGCAGCCTGTGGGAGGTATCAGTGTGGGGTGCATATCCTGGATAGATGGGGTGGTATGGATTGTGGGATATTCAAGGCATGGGGGGTATGTTGGGAGGTATCTGGAGCCGCTCACCCCTTCTCAACACTGCTATCTGTTCTGCTCTCCACAGCCCCCCACCATGGGTAACGTCCTGGCTGCCAGCTCCCCCACACCCTCCCCCACCATGCCGAGTCCTGGCTCTGGGCTGGTGTCAGTGCCGCCTGGCTTCACCATGCCCCCCGTCAGTGGGCTGGGCCCCCCTGCGCAGGAGCGGCTGGAGGAGAAGGGGGATCGGCTGCCCAATCCTGGCACCTTTGAGGAATGTCACCGCAAGTGCAAAGGTGAAAGCCTAGCACCCACTGTCCATACACCCCCCCCCCCCACCTCAGTCCTGGCACCTTCAAAGAATGTCACCCCCAGTGCAGAGGTTGGGAGCACAGCAAGGGGGAACCTCAGTACACAGCCAGGTGGACAGGTCCCTGGGGGAGCGGGGTACCAGGCTGGACAGCCCAGGGGTCTGATTGGGGGAATGGAGTTACCAACAGGCTGGAGGGGCCCATGGGGTGAACGCATGCTGGGCTGGATGGGCTCAGTGCTGACTGTTGCTGTCTCTTCCCCAGAATTGTTCCCTATCCAGATGGAGGGTGTGAAACTGACAGTGAATAAAGGTCTTAGCAACCATTTCCAGGTAAGGGCTATGCCCTCTGGTGAGGCAGGGTTCGGGGTGGAGTGGGGTGAGGCTGTAGCCCAGGAGGAATGTGGGGGCTGAGCAGGCTGGGCAGAGACATGCCTGCCGGGGGGTGGGGGGGCGTGTGTGCAGATTGAGGGCAGCTGGCTTCAGCAGTGTTACTGAGCATTTTCTACAAGCCAAGCAGTAAATGTGGTGGGGGCACGTGACCCTGAACCTCCTGATCCCATGTGTCGCGTATGGGGCTGGGTGAGGCTGTGGGTTGGTGCTTTCTGTCTGAAATACTTATCTGACGCCCATCACCACTGTATCTGACTCTTTGCAGTCTAATGCATTCATCCCTATGCTTCCTGGGACGCAGGCAAGGTGACTGTCCACATGTGAGATGGGAGCCAAGGCCCAGAGAGATGCAGTCACTTTAGGGACCGGGACCTGGACCTGGGTCTCCCATGCCAGTGCCCCTGGGTTGCCCTTCCCCTCTTGCTGCGGGCATAGAACCATGTGGCTAGAAGGGACTGCAAGGGTCGTCTCGTGTAGGGGTTCTCAACTTTTCTGTTTCTGAGGCCCCCCCAACAGGCTATAAAAATTCCATGGCCTGTCTGTGCCACAACTGGTTTTCTGCATATAAAAGTCAGGGCCAGTGTTGGGGGTAACAAGCAGTGCAGTTGTCCTGGGTCCCAAGCCACAGGGGGCCCCGTGCAGCCAAATTGCTCAGGCTTTGGCTTCAGCCCCGGGCCTCAACAAGTCTAATGCCGGCTCTGCTTGGCGGACACCCTGAAACCTGCTCGCGGCTCCCCAGTGGGCCCCAGACCCCTGGTTGAGAACCACTAGTCTAGTGCAACCCCTGCCAAGACGCAGGATTTGGTGGGCCCTGCTTACTCTGCTTGCTCTCCCCAGGTGAATCACAGCGTTGCCCTCAGCACTGTTGGCGACTCCAATTACCACTTCGGGGTCACCTACGTGGGCACCAAGCAGCTCAGCCCCACAGAGGTGAGTGCCGGGGGGGTGGACTTAGCCGGCTGGCAGCCAGCGCTGAGGAGTCACCTCTGATGGTGGGAGAGGGGCAGTGTGTGTTTGCGGGGAGTGTTGTTAATCTGGACATTGGGGTTGGAGCTGTCAATTCAGAAAGTGGGGAAGTTTGCGGTGAGGCAGGCTTCTCTGGGTGGGGGTGTGGCAGAGGGATGCTGTTGCCCTGATATGGGGGAGGGGATGTTACTCGGCTGGATTTCAACCCTCATGCCCCTTTCAGGCCTTCCCGGTGCTGGTGGGCGACATGGACAACAGCGGCAGCCTCAACGCCCAGATCATCCACCAGCTCTCGACCCGGCTGCGCTCTAAGGTGGCCTTCCAGGTATGTCGTGCACTGCGGGTTCTTCTCTCAGCTCTCCCCTTCACGTGTGTTTGTGTGTGTGTGTGTGTGTGTGTGTGTGTCAGAGCATCTGTGTGTTCCCCCACCCCACCCTGTGAGTCCTTATCTCAGCCTGCTCCTTTGTGGGGTGCGCGTGTGTCAGAGCATCAATGTATTCTTTTCTCCCACCCCCTTCCCCCGCAGGTCTTTCTCTCAGTCCTCTCCTTTGCAGGTGGCAGGGTGGTGGGGGTGTCGGCATCTGTGTATGTCGCCCGCAAGTCCTTCTCTCAACCCTCATCCCTTTGCGGGGCGGATCAGAGCTTCTGTGTATACCCCTGTCAGAGTCCCTGCTGGGGAGGGGAGTGCAGTGTGGCTGCTCCTTCACAGTTTAAGGTAGTGGTGTTACCTGGTAAAAGGTAGCAGGGATGTCAGGGGCGGATTTAGAGTTAGTGGGGCCTTGTGCACAGCTTCATTTTCAGGGGCCCCACCTTGGGACCCAGCCAAGAAAAAGAACATTCTCTCTTCTCTCTCACCCCCCCCCCCCCATTTTTCATTCTTTTTTTATTCATCCTTTTCCTATATTATAACTAATATGAAGTACATGAAACTAGTGAGGTATCTTGGTTGGGGTTGGGGTGCAGGAGGGGTCATGGGGATTGGGCTCTGGGAGGGAGTTTGGGTGCTGAGTGCAGGCTCTGGGCAGGGGGTTGGGATGCGGAAAGGGTCGGGGGGCGGCGCGGCTCCCAAACCGACTAGCACATCCCTCTGGCAGCGGCTTCTAGGCAGGGGGGTCAGGGGGTCTCGTGCACCACTGCCCGCAGGTGCCGCCCCCGCAGCTCCCATTGGCCATAGTTCCTAGTCAATGGGAGCTGCGGAGTCAGCGCTTGGGGCAGGGGCAATGCGCAGAGACGCCCACACACACAGACCCCAGGACCACAGGGATATGCCGGCCGCTTCCAGGAGCGGCGTGGAGGGAGGGAGGCAGCGCTGTGCTGCTGCTGGCAAGTCTCTGTGCCCCTTGGGGGGAGAAGGGCAGTGGGTCTCTGTGCGCTGCCTGGGGCGGGGCCAGGGCGCAGAGCCACCTCCCCCTGCCAGGGACACGCAGAGATGTGCCAGCCGCTTCTGGGAGCGGCGTGGGGCCACCGGCCACAGAACGCAGGCAGCCTGCCTGAGCCCTGCTGCGCTGCCAGCCAGGACTCAGGGGCAGGTTGTCAGATGAGATTTGTCCTGCATTTTGGGGGCCCCAAGCCACCGCACTGTTTGTTTCATGGTAAATCTGCCTCTGGGGGATGTTTGCCTCCTGGAGGTCGCCCCAGTCTTGCCATGTCCCCACACTCTCATTCCAGACGCAGCAGTCCAAGTTCGTGAACTGGCAGGTGGATGGAGAGTATCGGGGGGAGGATTTCACGGCGGCTGTGACGCTGGGAAACCCCGACATCCTGGTGGGCTCAGGTGAAAGCCCATTCCCACCTCTGAAGCTCCTGCCCTGAAATTCCACCCTGTCTCTGAAGTCCCACACCAGCTTGACCCTAGCCTCCCCTTCTCCATTCCCAGCCCCTGCCACCTCAACTTCCGCAACCTGGCCCCTGCCTACCATCACCACTAGTCTGAACCCTGCTCCTCGTAACCCCCTGGGCCCAGCCCCAGCTGACCAGTCTCTTTTCACAGGGATCCTGGTAGCCCATTACCTGCAGAGCATCACACCCTGCCTGGCGCTGGGCGGCGAGCTGGTCTATCACCGCCGGCCAGGAGAGGAGGGCACAGTCATGTCTCTGGCTGGGAAATATACAGGTACTCAGGGAACTGGGGCAGGACACAGACAGCAGCCAGGACTTCTGGGTTATAGGCCTAGCTGCAGCAGGGGAGTGGGGTTTAATGGGTTAGAGCAGGGGGGCTAGGAGTTGAGACTCCTGGGTTCTCTTCCCTAGCTTAGGGCTTTGGTGGGGGCCCTACTCGGACACTCACCCACTCTTCCCTTCTCCTGACAGCACCTAACTGGATTGGGACCTTGACGGTGGGGCAAGCCGGGGCCCATGCAACCTACTACCATAAAGCCAATGACCAGGTATGTGGCGCTCAGAGGCCCACATTCCCTTCAGGCTCCCCCTCTGACATGAGGGCAGGGGCTTTGGCTCCCAGACTGGGAGCAAGGTGTAGGGGCAGGTGAAGTGAGTGGCGAGCTATGTATAGGAGATGTGCTGGGGTGCACACCTGAGAGCCTGGAGAGGCGAAGGAGTGGGCGGTGTCCTGCCCCAGGAACAGATATGCTGGTCCCAATTGCCTGCAAACCTGGAGGCTGCCATCCCATTGGGGAAGGCTGGGGGCTGGGTTTGGGTGGTGGGGACTGGGATTACGTTGTAAGTGGGTGGTCGGGGATAGTGTTCGGGGAGGGTGGGATCACATTGGCAGGGGTGGAAGCCGGGGGCTGGGGTCCTACCGGGCGATTGGCAGCTCTGCTCACCAGACTGACCCCGCTCCCCTCAGCTGCAGGTGGGCGTGGAGTTCGAGGCCAGCACGCGCATGCAGGACACTAGCGTCTCCTTTGGCTACCAGCTTGACTTGCCCAAGGCCAACCTGCTCTTCAAAGGTACGGCAGCCCCAGGCCGCCCTTCCCCTCTGTGCCCTGCGCCCCAGCCCCTCCCAGTGCCACTAACCCTGCTGTCTGCTGCAGGCTCTGTGGACAGTAATTGGATCGTGGGCGCGGCGTTGGAGAAGAAGCTGCTGCCGCTGCCCCTGACGCTGGCCATGGGGGCCTTCCTGAACCACCGCAAGAACAAGTTCCAGTGTGGCTTCGGCCTCACCATTGGCTAGAGCCCTCTCCTCCTCTTCCACCAGCCCTCCCCCACCCCAATTCCAGTGTCCCCCAGCCCAGACTGCCATGCGGTTTGAGCTGCCCTGGGACCCTTTGCCCCACCCATCCACGCTGGTGCTGCCCAGTTAAGCCCTGGAGTGCGGGGCTCCAGCCCCTTCACTGCCCCGAGCAGGCTGCTCCCCAGAGGGCCACTGCGGGTGCCATGGGGTAGGTCCTGACAGAGCCCAGGGGTCTGATCCCCAGGGCGAGCCCCTTAGCATGGCGGCTCTCGCACTGTCACATTTGGGTTCCAGTCACTTCGTCTGCCCCTCAGGACAGGTCACTGGGGGCTGCTCAGCCCCAGACACAAGGTTTGACACTCTGTCCCCAGGGGCTGCTGGAAAATGGAGAGCTGGCTGGTGCAGGGTCAGTGGCTGCTGGGCCCCTCAGGAGGTGTCTGGCCTGCCCCCTGCCTCTCTTGGCCGCTATATCCTAGCAGCCCCTGAGGGGGGGTGGAGGTGTGACCCTCCCTGCTTCCGGGAGGGGACCTAGTGTCCCCTCTATTCGCATGGCTTGGATTTGGGGCTGGGGGCTGTCCTGGGGCACCAGGTAGGGAGGGTGAGTGGAAACCCAGTGACAGGATAACCCCCCACCAAGGGTGTAAAATGCCCTCTTCAGCCTGATACCCTGTGCTGACATTCTTCCTCACCAGGGGGCACTGTGACATCAGGAACTGTCCTACTTCTGGTGCAATGGGAGAAGGACTGGCTCCGTCCTGGGGGTGGGGTCGCTTGGCCTGATGCACTGAGGGGGGATCGGGGCTTGGTGGATCCCCTCAGGAATGGATTGTCCCAGCTGGTGGGGGTGCACTGACCCTGCAACTGTCTGCCAGGAGGGGCTGGATCCCTCACCAAACCCCCCACATCTCTGTGCAGCTGTGGGGAGATTCTCTCTCTCTCTCTCTCTTTCTGCACCAATTACACCCCCTCCCTTCGTGCCCTTGGATCGCTGGGGTACCAGTGGCTTTGCAGCCTCATACCTCACACCCCAGAAAGCTGTGGGGCAGACTCTACCCCTGGGGTGATGGGGCCACAACCTCTCTGGCTGCTGCACCCTAGCTCCCCTGTTCAGGCCTCCCCGGCCCTTCCCCTCCCAGCCTACACTGATCCGAAGAGCCACAAGGGACCTATTGAGCGCTCTCTGCACCCACTACGGATTGGGGGTCTGTCTGTGCGCACACACACAGCCCCGCCCCAGCAGGAGGAGCAGCAGTTTGGGGGGCCCTGCTTGCATCCCATCCCCACCCAGCAGCACTGTGAGGAAGACCAGCGCTTTGAGGGAGGGGTCCTGTCAGCCCCCGAGCAGCACCTGGAGGAGCAGTGGATTGGGGGGGGGGAGAATCCCCAGCAGCCCCCCCCCCCAGCAGCACCAGGAGGAGCAGCGGATGGGGGGTCCCCCCAGCAGCACTAGGAGGAGCAGCGGACTGGGGGATCCCCAGCAACCCCCTCCCCTCCCAGCAGCACCTGGAGGAGCAACGGTTTGGGGGGTCCCAGCAGCCCCTGGAGGAGTGGTGGATTGGGGGTTCCTCCGCCCCGCCGTTAGAGACTCTGCGTGTAAATCATGTTTATAAGTTATGGGAACTGAAGGATCTTTTACAGAGACCCTCAAAACACCTCCCCTCCCCCCATGATGTTGGAAATGTCCTGTCTGAATAAACCCCCCAGCACTGGGCACCGTCCTCGGCTGCTTCTGTCTCACGAAGGGGGCGGTGAAGCACCGCTGGAGACCTCTCCCTCCCGTGGGGGTGGGGTTGCTGAGTATGAGCCCCCGAAACCCCTTGGGAAATGGGTCTGAGGAGGAGCAGAGAGTGGATCTGTCAATCCGTAGAGCTGAGGGGGAAGTGGGGATGGGACAGGGGGTGATAAAGAGAGCCTGGGTTGCGGGGAGCCTAATCAGGGAGTGTGAAGGGGGAGGGTGGGGGAGGAGGGGAGATTGAGATCTGAGGGGGTGGTAGTTGGAGAGGAAGCTCAAGGGGTGGGGACCAGCTCCAGTGTCCTCTTTGGAGGCCCAAAGGCTGGCATTTCTGGCCCCAGTGCCCCACGGCAGGGATCCTTGTGGAAACCTGTCTGGGAGCGCACATACCCTGGCATCAATGGGACTGATACTGGCCACCATGTCCAATTCTGGTGCTCATGCTGCCCATAGGGTGGGGCTGAAGCAGTGAGGGGTTGGAGAAGAGCCCCCCCGAACAAGCTGAGAGCTAGGCCAGCAGCCCCCAGCGAGGGGCTGTGGAGTTCTGCAAGGAGAAGGCTGGGCTAGAATCGAGGCGAGGCCAGGGGTTTGGCCAGCAGAAGGCTGTCCAGGCTCGCTGGCAGGGCGAGGGCCTGGAGCTGGGAGAGAAAGGCTAGAGCAATTCACCCTTGCACGGATTCACCGGGGTTGGGGGATTCTCCTGAATCCAGATGGGAGCAGTGTGTGAGCGTGAGCCCCGTGGGGTTGGCCAGGTGCTGGCGTTGCTGGGCGGGAAGCACCCTGCCTGGGTTATGCAGGGGTTCTCGTGCTGGCAGGTCAATGCGCCTGTTTGGATTGGCTGTGTGGCAATAGGGCTGGTGCACAGGAATGTGGAGAGCAGAGGGTTTGTGTGATGGGACCGTGCACCCCAGTGGTGGGGCTGGGAGGTGTTCTTGGCAGGGCGAGCTATTCACCTGTTGCTAGTGAACGAAAAGCACTGACCCTTGGCTCCGTTGGGGCAGGTAAGAGCCACCCTCCAGCAAGGGTCACGTGCTGCCATTTGGGATTGAGCCCTGGGTTTGTATCAGCCATGTCTGTCCCGAGGCCAGGCTGCTCCATAGCACGGGGCTTTCTCACCATCTCCTGGGGCTAGCACAGTTCTGCATTGACCAGACATTGTCCCTGAGAGGGGAAGGGAAGGAGCCTGATGGGTTGGATGGGTGGTGTAGACAATCAGACAGTGCTAGGAATGGAGCGGTGCACAGGATAAGGTGGAGTCTGGTGATGGGGGATTGAACCACATGGAGACCAGGGCCCCTGCAGCCTGGGGTCCCTGCACAATGGGCTCAGGAGCAGGATTTTATTACAAGGAATTTTTTAAAATTTATTTAATCAAACCCCTTTTCCTGGCATGAGGTGTTCAGACTCCCCCACCCAGCTGTTGGAGTGAATGATAGGGGTGCTGCAGTCCTCCTACCACAGGAATGGTACCACCTTAGCACAGGGATTAGGGACAGGTTGCTGCAGGCAGCAGAGATTCACCCTCTTCTCCCTCCAGAATTGTGCAAGGAGTGGTGCTCCTGGAGCCGTGTAGAGACGCCATCAGAATGGTGAGGAAGGCTGTGCTGCTGCCTTGAACTTCCAGGACCCCGGTTTCCAGGCCCCCTCTCCCAAGTCCTGGCACGTCCTGCCAGTAGCTCTCGGCAGCCGGGTAAGTGGCAGCACAAGGGCAGGGCTTTGGTGTACAGTCATTCCCAAGACCTGCCCTGGTGCTCCGATTGCATCTACCCCCACAGGCTTCCAACTCCCCTTCCTGTCACAAAGTGAGACTGTGGCCTGTCCCCACCCCAGAATTGGGAGCAGAGGGGCATGGAGGCGGAGGCATGGTGTGTGAGCGGATGGCCCTGACCAACGTCAGGCCTGATTGGTGGTCACCCCAAGAGCCCCTCCACACACTCTCCTGCAAATGCCAGTGTCTGACCACTCACCAGCTTTGGAAGGGCCCCTGCTGTCAGGGAGCAGTCAGGCTCGGGGTACAGAGCAGCCTGGGAGCTACACAGCCCTGCCGGGCCCTGCAGCGACGACAAGTCACTCAAGGCAGGACTTCCGCAGCAGGACTAGGTTGAATGGGCGTTACGACTTTTTACTGGGCTGTCCCACAGGGCCTGAGGTCTGGCCAGACTTTTCAAAGGGCTCTCTTAGCACGTTGGGTGCTGCACACCTAAAATCCAGCCTTTTGCACAGCAAAATGTGGGAATTCCCAGCTGTCGCGGCCAGAAAGGACTGGCTAACCCAGGCTGCAGAACTCCCACCCTGCAGGTTTCAGAGTAGCAGCCGTGTTAGTCTGTATCCACAGAAAGAAAAGGAATACTTGTGGCACTTTAGAGACTAACAAATTTATTTGAGCATGACCTTTCGTGAGCTTCAGCTCACTTCATCGGATGCATGCCATGGAAAATACAGTGGAGAGATTTATATACACAGAGAACATGAAACAATGGGTGTTACCATACACGCTGTAACAAAAGAAAAGGAGTACTTGTGGCACCTTAGAGACTAACTAAGGTGCCACAAGTACTCCTTTTCTTTTTTGCGAATACAGGCTAACATGGCTGTTACTCTGAAAGCTGTAACAAAAGCTATGGGGTAAGGTGAGCTATTACCAGCAGGAGAGCTGGGGGGTGTGTGTGTGAGGGGGGAACCTTTTGTAGTGATAATCAAGATGGGCCATTTCCAGCCATTGACAAGAACATGTGAGGAATGGGGTGGGGTGGGGCGGAATAAACATGGGGAAATACTTTTACTTTGTGTAATGACCCATCCACTCCTGTCTTTATTCAAGCCTAAGTTAATTGTATCCAGTTTGCAAATTAATTCCAATTCAGCAGTCTCTCGTTGGAGTCTGGTTTTGAAGTTTTGTTGTTGAAGAATTGCCACTTCTAGGTCTGTAATCGAGTGACCAAAGAGAATGAAGTGTTCTCCAACTGGTTTTTGAATGTTATAATTCTTGACGTCTGATTTGTGTCCATTTATTCTTCTATTCCCTACCATCATAGGTTAGGCCCTACCATCATAGGGCCTAATCACATCAGCCACACTATCAGAGGGTCGTTCACCTGCACATCTACCAATGTGATATGTGCCAGCAATGCCCCTCTGCCATGTACACTGGTCAAACTGGACAGTCTCTACGTAAAAGAATAAATGGACACAAATCAGACGTCAAGAATTATAACATTCAAAAACTGAGCCAGTATCAAAAGCTTTGCTAAAGGCAATTCTTCAACAACAAAACTTCAAAACCAGACTCCGAGAGACTGCTGAATTGGAATTAATTTGCAAACTGGATACAATTAACTTAGGCTTGAATAAAGACAGGGGGTGGATGGGTCATTACACAAAGTAAAACTATTTCCCCATGTTTATTCCGCCCCACCCCGTTCCTCACACGTTCTTGTCAACTGCTGGAAATGGCCCACCTTGATTATCACTACAAAAGGTTCCCCCCCACACCCGCCCCCCCAGCTCTCCTACTGGTAATAGGTCACCTTACTTGATCGCTCTTGTTACAGTGTGTATGGTAACACCCATTGTTTAATGTTCTCTGTGTATATAAATATCCCCACTGTATTTTCCATTGCATGCTTCTGATGAAGTGAGCTGAAGCTCACAAAAGCTTATGCTCAAATAAATTTGTTAGTCTCTAAGGTGCCACAAGTCCTCCTTTTCTTCTCGCCCTGCAGCTGCTCTTGCAGCCAGCTCAGTGACTGGCACCCCCTCACCATTTTAAAGACGCCAAGTACTGGAGAAGTGAAGCCAGGACCCAGCTAGCCTGGCCACAAGAGCCGCCAGTGCCAGAGAAGGGTGAGAGCCCTGCAAGCACTATGTGGGATACTCAGCCCCCAGTGCAGGTGTCATCCTGACCCCACTAGAAATTGGCTTGACCCTGGAATCAGGCAGATCTATATTCCTGTCGAAATGAAGGCACTAGCCTAACTCTGGCCAGCCCATCCATCTGGGGAGCATGCCAAGCTTTTGGCCTCAATCACATCCTCTGGCAATGAGTTCCACAGTGAAACTATGAGAAGACACTTTTCCATTCCCCCCCCCGCCCCCGCCGCCCCCTCTGGTCCATCTGTCCTAAGAGCAGCCAGATCGGGTCAGAGCAAAGGTCCATCTAGTCTAGTGTCCTGTCTGCCGACAGTGGCCAGTGCCAGGTGCCCCAGAGGGAGTGAACAGAACCAGGAATCGCCAAGTGATCATCCCACCGCCCATTTCCAGCTCCTGGCAAACAGAGGCTGGGGACACCATCCCTGCCCATCCTCGCTAATAGCCATTGATGGACCTGTCCTCCATGAGCTTATCTAGTTCTTTTTTGAACCCTGTTTGCTTAAATTACAGCCAAGGGGCCTGGCCCTCGGCCCAAGCCCCTCACAGCGGCAGGCAAAGCCACAGCTGGGCCTGGTACCACGCTAGGCTGAGCTGCCTTTGTACAAAGTGCAGCTGGGCTGTCTGGCACAGACAGGAAGGCCAAGGAGGCAGCAGGTGGGAGTACCTCTGGGAGGGGTGCAGAAACATGCTGACAGGAGAGCAGTCACCCCACGTGTCGGCCAGGAACCACATCCCGTCGCCGGTTGTGTAACCAGCCAGCCTTGCTCCTCTTGGCGGAGCCGGGAAAGGGAAGTGAGAGGGGCACAGGACAGCTGTGCAGCCCGCCCCCTCCCCATGTCTGTCTCTCTCCTTGTACTGCTGGGTTGGCTCAGCTCCCCAGAGCCAGTCGCATCACAGGTCGGCATTGCTCCTCCCTGCTGCTGCCAGCACTTTGACCCACTGAGCTGAGAGAATATAGCCCAGCTGTGACTCCCCGTGACCTGAGTGGGAGGTGCGGGGAGGTTACTGGCGGGTAAAGCCCTGTATCTCTGCTCCAGGCTGGGGATGGAACGTGCTGAGCCCTTATTGTGAGTGGCTGGGCCCCGGCCCCACTGGGGTCACTGAGTGAGACTCAGCGCTGGGTCAGACAGTTTGTGATAAGCCAGGGCCAGTGCTGTGGCCGGAGAGGGGTGGCCAGGGCTGATGGGGGCAAGGAGGAGACACTTGTACCAGGGCCCTGAGCTTGGGGGACTCCAACCTGTCTGCAATTGAGTGAAATGGTGGGGCCTCAGCCCACACACTGTGCATGGCCAGACTGTGACACAGGCCAGGAAGATCAAGCCATTCCTGCTCCTTCGTGCCTCGATGCTGCCATAGAGTCATAGCCTTGGCACTGCGCTGGCCCCTCCTGTGAACTGGCTGAGCTGGGCCCAGTGGACTCTGGCCAGGCCAGGCTGTTTCAGTGCCACATTGGAGGGTGATGTGGATGGGCCCAGAGGAAACCAAAGGACACTGTGATAAGGTTCCCCCGGTGGGGTGAGGGTGGAGTGAGGAAGGAGAGGGAAGGGGAGCGGTGGTGAGCTGGCTGGGGTGGGAGGGGGATATCAGGGCATGACAAGCCAATGGGAAAGGCTAGGAGTCTGCCCCCAATGTGTGACGATTCTTCTCCCCCGCTCCGCCCCCATGCAACCCTGAGACCAGCTGATGGAATGTAGTGGTTACTGCGGGGGGGTTGGGAGCCAGGACTCCTGGGTTCTCAGCCTGGCTCTGGGCTGGGAGTGGGGACCAGTGGGTTTAAGCATGATGGTACTTTAAGATCTGTCATTCCCATTCTCTCTGGATGGACATTTGACCTCAGTAGAGCTGGGCCAGTTTACACCAGTAGAGAATCTGGCCCAGGATGAATTGGCTGGGGGCAGCTGCTCTACTCCCACAGCCAGGCTAGGCTCAGTCTGGGAGCAGGACGGAGCTCCAAGGATGTCGCCCTGGATTACAAACCTAGCAAAGATATGCCCCACGCCTTAGCACTCTCCTCTGACTGACTGCCCCTGCAGCCCTGTGCCAGGAGGGATGGTGTCACTGGGGCTGGCCAGGCCTTGAGAGGAGATAAGAGGGAATTCTCTGTGGTTATTGCCTGTCCCTGGGTTATAAATACCAGGAGCAGTGCGGCAGGAGGGCCTACTGGAGAAGACAGAGACCTATCAGCTGGCAGAGCAAGGTAAGGCCAGCCACAGCTTGGAGAGGGAATAAGCAGCTTGTCTGCTTGGTGCAGGTCTCATGGAGTCGCTGCTGGACTCAGGCAGGATATAAATGCTGTTGGTTTGTGCAGAGAACGGCTCCTGGTGGTGGGGTGGGTCCTTCCAACCTCAAGCTGGGGCTCAGGCTGGCCGGGCAGAGCCACCCTGTTCTTCAGCACGGGCAATACAAGGGGCTGCAGATCCCAAACTGCTCAGCCCTGGCATGCTATGGGCCCTTCTGAAACGCCGGACGCTTATTTTGGTGCCTAATCGGGGGCTGTGTTTCTGGGCATCCTGGTGTCTGAGTGTCCAGTTCACCACGCACTGTTGTTTGCATCAGGGCAGAATGCTGCCATCCCAGGTCACATCATTTTGCCCTTTGCACAGGTGTAAACGGATTTGATTTTAACATACCCCCCATATGTCAAAACACAGTAGTGCCAAGGCAAGCCCCAGCGAAGAGAGAGCTGCTTTCACCCCCAGGCAGGGGGGTTGGTTCCCTCTGGGTCCTTGTAACCCCAGATTTACAAGGAGCTGCTGGGTGGGAGAAGGCCCCTGGAAAGATTTTAAAGCAACACTTTTGAAAGACCCCCCCTCCCCCCGCCAGTGTCTAAACCCAACTACAATCAATTAACCCCCCAATGATTCTAATCAAGGCTGCACAGCTTTCGGTTCAATTATGAACTGCCCACCAGCCCCCTGGGACTGACTGTTCCCCCTCCTGCCAGAGCCTGGGGTCTGCAGCCAGGGGTTCCTCGCAATTGTCTCCAGCACTGGACTAGGATGGCAGAAAAAGCTCGTGACCTGGTGACACGGGGGACAGTGCGAGGATTAATGCATGACAAGAGGTGCTGGTGGCAGGGCCTAAGAACCCCCATCCCAGTCTGCTCCCGCTCTGCTCTAAGCCTCTTTCCTCCATCGCACCAGGGTGTCAGGGAAGCTCCCAGCATGAAGCTTTTCACCCTCATCCTGACGCTGGCTATCCTGGCAGGTGAGTGCATCTTGGTGCAGGCCTGCCCCTGCCCCACTGGGGAAGCCCCATGAGGGATCCTCTGCCTGGGACCCTACACTTAGGTGCACAGCGGCCTCGAGGCCACAGACACACCTAGAACACACATGCACGCAGGTAGAGAATTGGCAGCGTTACAAGGGGGAGCTGAGACTTGTGGTAAATACGCTGGGCTGGGGCTCAGGACTTCTTGGTTCAGTTCCCTGCTCTGCTGCAGATTCCCTGGGTAGCCCTGGAGATGCCCCTGAATCTCTCTGGACCTCAGCTCCCATCTGTAAAATATGGAGACTAATCCTGCCTTTCTCTGTTAGGGCAGCTCTTCAGGGCAGGGGCCGTCTCTCACTGTGTGTGTGTTCAGCATCCGGCAGTGGGAAGCCCGAGGCTTGGTTGGGGTCGGGGCAGCATCCGGCACAGTGGGAAACCCCAGGCTTGGTTGGGGTCTGGGCAGTGCCTGGCACAGTGGGGGCTCCTTATTTCCAATTTAGGAACCTGAAAATTTCCTAAAGTGACTCTCCTAAAGCCACACAGGGAGTCGATTGCAGAGCCTGGCATTGGCCCCAGGAATCCCGAGCCCCAGGCCAGAGTTGTAACACCAGCCCCTCCTTCCAGAGAAAGGGAGCTCTGTCGAGTCCCTTCGCTGAGTCTCTCCAGGGCGGGGTCTGCGGCCTCTAGTGACGGGGTCTTGCTGGGGATTTCTGTCACCCCACAGGCAGCCAGGCCTCTCTCCTCAGCGATGAGCCCACACCAAGGCTGGAGCAGGTCCGCAAAGGCTTCTGGGAGTATGTGGCCAAAGCCACCAGTTCCACCGAGAAAACCATGGAACTGATCCGTAAATCTGAGCTGGGCCAGGAGATCAAGTGAGAAACTGGCACTGATTGTGGGGCGGGGGCCCTACCTTGAGGGCTGGGAGCCTCCCATCCTCCCCATGGACCCAGAGCGGATGGGGGAGGTTAGTTGCCCCTTGACTGCAGCCCCCACACCTTGGCTTCTGGGCTCAGCAAACCCCTGGCCCTCACCGGGATCGAGCCTGGCTAGGAGACCCCCAGGGCACTGGGTATTCAGCTGCTCTGCTCTCTGAGTCAGAACTGAGCCCATGTCCAGGATGACAGGGCCCCGTATCCCATGTCCCCACCCGGCAACTCCTCTGAGCCAGCCAGGCCCCCCTGCCTGGGGCCGGATCGGACCCAGAGCCCCATAGAGGGGAAGGGCCCCGTGTCTCATTCCCCACCCCTCTGAGCCAGCCAGGCCCCCCCCGCCTGGGGCCGGATTGGACCCGGAGCCCCCTAGCAGCAGAGGCCCCACACCCCCATTCCCTTCTCATCTGCTCACCCGTCCCCACAGCAGCTGCATCAGCCACAGCCTGGCGGCTGCCAACACCTATGGCACAGAGCTGCAGAAGCAGCTGCCCCTTGAGGCCCAGGAGCTGGCGGCCAAGCCGAGCAAGGGCACAGAGCAGCTGGTGCAGAAGATTGCAGGGGAGCTGCAGCAGAAGGGGCAGTGGAGCGTGGAGGACTTGCAGGCTGGGCCGGCGCCCTACGCCGAGGGGCTGCTGGAGCAGGCAGAGCAGCGTGCTGAGACCCTGCACCACAGCGTGGCGGCTGGCACCCAGGAGCTGAGCGAGCGGCTGCAGCAGAGCGTGGAGAAGCTGCGAAGCCAGCTGGGTCCCTTCGCCCAGGAGCTGAGCGAGCGGCTGCAGCAGCCCGTGCAGGAGTTCCAGCAGGGGCTGGAGCCCTACCTGCAGAAGCTGCAGGGGAGCCTGAGCCATGACATGCAGCACGTCCGTCGCAACCTGCACCCCTACGCCGAGGACCTGCAGGGGCGGCTGGGCTCCCTCTGGGCCTCCTTCCTGCAGCACTTCCAGTGAGGGGCCTGCGCTGGTGGGGAGAGGGGAACCCAGAGCCGGGCGGGCGGGCAGGCCGGGGGTGAGACACCGACCCCATCCATCCATGGAGCCCATGGGACTGGGGGATGGGAGCACAGACTCCATCCATGCACGGAGCCTTCAGGGGTCACAGGTGCTCGAGTGGGGACAACCTCTTCTCTAAGGGCCTCTGACATGCCCAGGTTCCCCATCCCATCACCCCTAGTCGCTCCCTGTGTCTGCAACAACCTCCCAGGGGCTCAATAAACCACCTGCTAATTAATCACCCTGTGCACTGCTGCTGCCTCCCTGGGGGAGGGGAGCAGCCTTTATAACCCCGCTCGCTGCCCCGTGGGGCTGGGGTCGTGCAGCCCCGGTCAGTGAGGGAGAACAGGCTCTTAGCCAAGCCACGCGTGGGGTGCAAGCCAGGGGGATGATCATGGGCATGTGATGGGGACATAGGGCCGTCTCCTGGGCGGGGGGCCTTTCCCCATCGAAACTCTCCCCTTAAACCTTTCTCCTAGAGCTTGCTCTATCCCTGCGCTGCTGTGACCTCCCGATAAACAGCTCTGGCCAGTGTTACCCACAAACTTTCCTCACCATGCTGTCTGCAGCGCAGGCCCACTGGGGCTGTCACTGCCTGTGTGTGGGGCGCCCCCCGTAAGAAACCCTGCCACTGTTCTGCAGCACAGACCCCTGGCACTGCACTGGGGCCATCTCTGCCTGTACGGGGGAGGAAGTGTCTCCTACTGAGCCCCCCACATGTACACCCCAGCACTGCATTCGGGGGAGCACTCCATACTGAGCCCCCTCCCACATACAGCCCACTCTGCAACACAGACCCCCTGGCACTGCACTGGGGCTAGGGTTGCCAACTGTCTAATCACAGAAACTCAAACACCCTTGCCCTGCCCTGCCCTGGATCTGGGCTGGGGTCAAGGGGTTCGGCGTGTGGAAGGGCCGCTAGGCTGAGCCTGTGGCAGGGGGTAAGGCTGCAGGAGGGGTTGCGGGGTGCAAGCTCTGGGAGGGAGCTTTGGTGCTGGAGGGGGCTCAGGGCTGGGGGAGAGGGTTGGGGGTGCAGGGTGCAGGCTCCGAGAGGGGGCTCAGGGCTGGGGCAGGGAACTGGGGTGCAGGAGGGAGGCTGGCTGGCTGTTGGGCACATCAGACACCACAAGGTTTACCAGGGAGCAGCGGGTGCCGAGGGCTGTCTGGACCTTTATTTAAGGCACCCCGGTGACTAGGTGCTGTTGGCTGGGGTGTGCGCAGCATCCTTTTGCTGCCACAGGCAAGCGTCGGGCTACTTTGTCGTGACATTTTTTTCTTCAACTTTGCAAATCCAAGGTTAGTGGGGCAAGGGGCGAGGTTTCCCTGCGAACAGTGACTGCTCTTCTGAGGCATCTTTCGGGGCGGGGGGCCTCATTGCTGCCAGTGGCATAGGTGGGCTGGGGAGTGGGGCACAGACCTTTGTCCTCTGGGGGCACCAGCTCTGATCCAGCCCAAGGGCAGGGAACGGGACATGGGGCCTCCTCCCTCGAGGTGACGCTGGCGCCGAGCTGTTGGGAGCATGGGGGAATTGGCTGACGCGGGGGAGGGAATATGGCACCTTTCACATCCTGAGAGTGTGTCACGGAGTGTGGGGGAGTCAGGGCCCTGCACCCCGCTCTTCCTGCGATTCACCGGGACTCTTAGCCAGCCAGTAAAACGGAAGGTTTATTGGACGACAGGAACACAGTCCCAAACAGCTTGTTGGTACAACCAGGACCCCTCAGACAGGTCCTTCTGGGGGGCAGGGAGCTTAGACCCCAGCCTTGGGGCTCCCTCCGTTTCCCCAGCCAGCTTCCAACTCAAAACCCCCTCCAGCCGACTCCCCCAGCCTCCCCCCAGCTCCTCCTCCAGCCTTTGTCCAGCTTCCCGGGCAGAAGGTGTCACCTCGCCCCAACCCCCCTCCTGGCTCAGGTGACACCCCCTGCTACCCCATCCCCCATGCAGACAGTCCCAGTAAAACTCCCCTGCGACATCCCCAGGTCAATCCGTCCCACTCCCTGCTCCATCACGGAGCGCCCCTGCCAAGCCTGCCCAAGGGCAGGGGATGGAGGCTGGGGAAGGGGCGTCACAGGACGTGGCTCCTCTGTGGGACACTGCGCGGATGCCCGGCCTTGTGCCTTCACTACCCCCTTCAGTTTAAGTGCCCTCCTCCAGTTCTCCCACTATCCTCGCGACAGCCCAGACAGAGCACCAAGCGCCCTTCTTGGCCCTCTCCCCAGGACCTGAGGGAGCAGAGGGCTCCCTCCCTTGAGGCCTCTGTCGTGTCACTGGGTTGACTAGCGCTGATCCTGCCGCCTTCTTGGCCCAGTCATCCTGAGCGTCTAATTCCCTCCACCAGCCTTCTCAAGGGGGGCTAGTTAACCCTGGAGTGAGCGGAGCAAGGACTCACCTGTTCTCACACATCCTGTCACAGGGGCTACGAGGCCTTATTTTCCCTCTGAATGCCAACATCTCACCGGGGGCGGGGGGCACTTTAAAAGGGGAGGCGGTAGGGATGTTACTGAACGTGAGGGAGTGCTTGTTCTCCCAGTAGGGGTGCTGAAAGCCAGTGGGCTCCCCCCTTACCTCTGGCCGTGTCCCCTCTCCCCCGAGCTGGGGCCAGGACCAGGCTGTGGCTCCGGGAGGGGCAGGGGGCTGAAGCTGGGACCACAGCTGGGACTGGGAGCAGAGCCCTGGGTGTGCGGCCAGTGGCTGGGACCCCATGCAAAACCTGGGGGTGCTGCAGCATGCCCTGCATCCCTAGTTCCCATGCCCATGGGCCAGGGTGGTGCAGTGTAGGGGAAGATAGGGAGCGAGAGCAGTTTAGAATGTAAGCTGGGGGATGCACTGGGGTGGGGCAGTTTAATGGGGGCATGGGGTGGGGCATGTTTAAGGGGGAATGGTTTAGGGGGGGTATTGGGGGGAGGTTGAGCAGTTTGTGGGGAGTGGGTAATTGGGGCCATGACCCTCTACAGGCCTGGTGACCTCCTGTCCTGTTGGGGGATTGACACCCCAAGCCCCCTTCCCCAGAGATGCAGCAGGACCACAAATCACTGCATGATCAAGCAGCTGGTTTATTGAGTGATGGACAGCTGTATGGGGCAGGGAGCCTGCTCTGGGGTTCCTTACAGCCTTGGGTTCCAGGTATGGACAGGGCCTATGATGCTGCACCTCCACCGGTCTCCTCACTGAAACATTGCATGAAGGCGTCCCAGTGGGAGTTCAGCCAGCCATGCAAGTCCTCAGCATAGGGGCTGAGCTTCTGGTGCAGGTCGCTGGCGTAGGCTGCCAGGCCATGCTGGAACTCCTGCAGCCCCAGCTCCTGGACATAGGAGCCCAGCTTCTCCTGTAGCTCCACCCTAGACGGGATGAAGCTGTACGCCTGGCGACCAAGCAGGGTCTTGCTGTACTGCTCCGCCATCTCCAGCAGCCCCTCAGTGTAGGACACCAGGACAGCATGCAGCTGCTTCTTGTAGGGCTGCATCTTCCTCTCCAGTTCCCGCAGCTCTGCCACGCTTACCTCCACCAGCGCATCTACATGCCTGCTCAGGTTCCTCAGCTGCTCCTGGGCCTTGGGGGGCACCTTACGTTCTAGGTCATCAAAGAAGTTCTCAATTTTCCTGGCGAGCCTCCACTGCCTGCAAAGAAAGGGAAGCAGCTTAGAGTGACTCACACTCTGGGCTGCTGGCTCTGTCTGACCCCAAGGCAGAAGGATTGGCTGGAGTGGGGAGGGGAGGGGGGTGTCAGGGAGGGGAATGTGGCCCCAGGGCAGGAGGACTAGCTGGTTCATGGGGGTTGGGAATGTGATATGGGGCCTCCACCCCCCAGTTTTGCTGGCTTTGATCCAGCCTCAGCCCCCAGGTCAAGGGCACTGGTTGTCCCAGGGGCATCGGGCCCTGCCATGCCAAACATGGATGCAATTCTGACTGGGAGAACAAGCACCCGCAGCTGAATCCCCAGCATCCCTAGGGTTGGCCAGGCCAATCCCTGCTGAGCTGGTGGGGCTTGCTAGGCCCAGAAGCAGAGGTGTGGGTCCTGCAGTCAGGGATGTGACTCTAACCCCTCTGCTCTGGGTCCCTGGCATGGATGGGGGTGCTCCCAAACCCTGCCTCCAAGTCAGGGCAGGTGCCTCACTCGATCTCCTGGCCCAGCTCAGATTTCTGGATCAGCTCCACGATCGTTGTGATAAGTTGCTCCAGGTAGTGTGGGATGGCATCTGCGACCTGGTCCAACTTTGGCCTGGGTTTCTCGCTGAGGGGAGAGGCCTGGAAGCCTGGGAAAGGAAAGGGATCCCCAGTGAGACAGTGTCACTGAAGGCCCCAGGGCTGCCCTGGCCTGGAGAGACCCACTGAGCTACCTCTCCCTGGAAGGAGGGGCACGTGGTAACTGCACTGGGATGTGGCTCAGGACTCCTAGGTTCCAACCAGCTCTGGGAGGGAATATGGGGTCTAGGGGTTACTGCAGAGGGGCTGGGAGCCCGGACTCCTGGCTTCTATCCCACTTTGCCACAGGCTTCTGATAAGGCATTGGGACACTGGGATTGGCAGACTGGATCAGCCCCATGGTTTGTCAAGGCAAATATCTAGAAGCTGGCACTCAGTGGCTCAGGGGAATGTGCAAGAACCCTGCAGTAGCAGATGTGGGTATTTTTCCTCATCACCCCAATAGTTAGCACTGGGGCAGCTGGGTTTATGCGCCTCCTAAGTCTCTAACTATGGTCATTCTGGATACTCCCATTATCCACAGAAATGCATCTGTGAATCCTGCTTATTGGAGATGAGTTCCCTGAGCACCCTTCACCCTGCTGAGCACCGAGAGAATAACAGGCTTCTAAGGCAGAGGTTCTCAAACTGTGGTCCGTGGAGCACCAGTGGTCCAAGAGCTCCACTAATTAGGTGCCTGGACCCTGGAGAAGATGCACATGTAAGGTGAGGGGGTGGCCTTGGGGGGAAGAGGGGGTAGGTGGGAGGGGGCAGTGGGATGAGAAGAGGGGTTGGGAGGAATTTGGGATGTGCAGGGCTGCGGCGACCAGAGAAAGAGGCGACTTTCCCCAGCTCCAGGGCTGCAGCTGCCAGGGAGAGACAGCCCTCCTTCCCAGCCTCAGCTGTGTGGCTGCTGTGGTGGAGGAGAGACCCCCTCCTTCCCAGACCCAGCTTGGGGTCAGCCGCAGCTAGGGAGAGAGGAAGAGACCCCCCCTGCTTCCAGCCCCAACTTGGGGGCTGCCACGGAAGGGCAGAGAGGGCACATCCATCGCATTAGAAAGGTAAGACTACTGATATTAAAATATGAGTTGCGTGCTTTTATTTGTAAAACAAAAAAACATTAATTATTAAGCGTTTTTTTAATATAGTGCTTTTATCCAAAGCACTTTACAATAGTTAGCTAATGGTTCAAACAACATTTGGAAAGATCATTAAGTGGTCCACCGAGATCCTCAGCAAATTTCAAGTGGTCCGTGAAAAAAAGACCTTGAGAAGCACTGTTCTAAGGGGTAGCCAACAAGATTTGCCAAGAGGAAATCATGCCCAGACAGTTCCTTCTTTTTCAGGGTTACTGGGCTAGAGGCCAGAGAGGAAGCTGTAGATGTGATTATAGCTTGATTTTTTGGGTAGGGTTTTTGATACAGTCCCATGTGACATTCTCAGAAGCAAACCAGGGAAGTGTGGTCTATATCAGTGGTTCTCAAACTTTTGTACTGGTGACCCCTTTCACACAGCAAGCCTCTGAGTGTGACCCCCCCTTATAAATGAAAAACACTTTTAAATATATTTAACACCATTATAAATGCTGGAGGCAAAGCGGGGTGTGGGGTGGTGGCTGACAGCTCGCGACCCCACCCTGTAATAACCTTGCGACCCCCTGAGGCCTCCCGACCCCCAGTTTGAGACCCCCTGGTCTAAAGGAAATTACTATAAGTGCAAAAGTGGCTGAAAGAATCACCCTCAAAGGGTGGTTATCAATGGTGCACTTGTCAAACTGAAGGGGGGGTATCTAATGGGGTCCCATAGGGTTCTGTCCTGCATTCAGTACTCGCTAATATTGTCATTAATGACTTGGAGAATGGAGTGGGTAATCTGCTTAAACACTTGCAGATGACACCAAGCTGGGAGGGGTTGCAAGCACTTCGGAGGACAGGATTAGAATTCAAAACGACCTTGTTGATTTCTGGCCAATTCTCCAATTTATCAAGATTAAATTCAATAAAGGCAAGTGCAAAGTACTTAATTTAGGAAGGAAAAGTGAAACGAACAACAACAAAATGGGGAATAACTGGCTAGGTGGTAGAACGGCTGAAAAGGCTCTGCAGGTTAGAGTGGGTCACAAATTGAATATGAGCCAACAGTGCAATGCAGCTGCAAAAAAGATTTATATCATTCTGGGGTGTATTAGTAGGAGTGTGCTATGTAAGACACCAGAGTTAACTGTTCCACTCTACTTAGCACTGGCGAGCTCTAGGTTTACTTGGAGTTGCCTCAGCACAGGGGGCTGTACTAGATGAACTCCTGAGGTGCCTTCCCAGGTTCATTTGTCTGCTTCATTCAGGCTGACAGAAAGAGCAACTAAATACCCCTTTTTGTAGTGAGAACTGATACCAGAGAAGCCACTGCCCACGGCACTCACCAGCAGGGCAAGGCCTGAGCAGAATGGCTGTATGGGCCAAGGGGTTTCCCTAGTGACTGATTGCAAATGCAGGGGATGGAGCACTGGTTGGCAGCAGCTGTGTATGTCTGTGTATCAAAGGCACAAAGCCATCAGACAGGGAGAGACGTTTTTGTTAGCATTGGCCTGGGAGGGAGCAGAGCTAGGGCTCCTTGGAGCACACAGCTGGTGGAGAGGCAAGCTTGGATTTCTGGAAAAGGAAACCGCCGGCTCTTGTATGTTCCTGCTGTGTTCAGGGAAAAGGAATTCTGTGCCCATTCTCTGTAAATCAACAGGCTTATACCAAAAATGAGACCTGACTCTTACCATCGATTTGGGGCCTTGCCAAGAGATATTGGCTGCCCGTTGGAGAGGGGAACAATACGTTTATCACATCCCCTTTTATCTGTCTCCTTTTTAGACAACAGGCCCAGTGTTTTCATCCTCTCCGCCCAGGGCTTTTTCCCAGACCCTGGCTCTCTCTCGTTGCCTGTCCTTGAGCTCCCACTGATTCTCCAATATCCTTTTTACACCAGTGCAAAGTGTTTACACTGGGGGGTGGAGGGTGGGGCGATTTCTCTGCTGCCCTCCCAGTGTTCCAGTCAGCCAGTGTTCACCCCCGTTCGGCACACCACAGTTCTGATCTGGATGTGTCTTACACCGGATGAAAACTCTTTTACACACTAAAGGGTTAGACAAGTGCCAGAAACATCCCATGTAGATAACTCCTGAGACTCCCCAGCAGGAGCTCTGCCTGGTTGAATGAGTCAGGACCCAGGGAACAGAGCGCCCAGCTGAATGCTTAGCAAAGCAGGGTGTTCCCAGAGCTGAGAAAGGCTCAGTCCGTTACACTGTTTTTAATTCATGTTTCCTGCTCTCCCCCCCCCTCCCCCCGCAATCCAAGCTGCATTCCCTCCCCTTTCCCCTGCTCCTGTGACTGGGTCTCTATCAGATACTTTAGTGGTTTCCACTTGAAAAGTCAAAGCTGATTCCTGTGGGAGAGGGTGCCCAAAAGACCTGGCTTCCAGGCAGAGGGATTCCCCACACACACTTCAGAGGAACAGCCGTGTTAGTCTGTATTCGCAAAAAGAAAAGGAGTACTTGTGGCACCTTAGAGACTAACCAATTTATTTGAGCATGAGCTTTCGTGAGCCACAGCCACATCTGATGAAGTGAGCTGTGGCTCACGAAAGCTCATGCTCAAATAAATTGGTTAGTCTCTAAGGTGCCACAAGTACTCCTTTTCTTCCCACACACACTGTCAGCCAGCGCCCAATGGGACAGGTGTGAGGCTGCACCGAGACACACTCACACTCACCTAGCACAGCCAGGGACAGGACAGCAATGAGAAGCTTCATGCTCAGAGTTTCCTGGCGAACCTGGCAGGATGGAGGAAAGAGATAAGTTAGACCCAAGGGGGAGTGGATGGGGTAACAGCCTTGTCACCCATGCCTCCTCCTGTCACTCATTAACCTCAGCACCTGGGCATGAGCTTTGTCTACAGTCCAGTGCTGGGGAGTCTGGCTTTGGGCTCCCAGCCCCCGAAATAAAACTGCCCGGGTTGGTGCTGCCCGGAAAGCCCTGGCCTGAGACTGTTTCTTTCCATCCCCGTAGTTGCAGCCTTCTCTCTGGCCTGACAAATGCAGTCTGGCCCCACTCGTATCCATTCAGAATGCTGCCTGCTGCAACGATCATGTTCTTTTGGCCAAAACAATGGGCTATCTCTCCTCTCTTTGCTGGCTTCTCTTCTCTCTGGTAGTGTTACACCTCTGACCCAAACAGCTAATTCAAGTTTGGGGCCCTAGCGATGTCCCAGCTGGGAGTACAAATTCATGACGGAGTCCCGTATTGTCTTGAGTGCAGCCTTGTTTATTCACAGGGTGTCCAAAGTCCTGTTTCTGCAAACTAGCACTAGCAGGAGGAATGACAACCCCAAACGATACTCAGCGCTTGTCTACCCTTCAAGCCCTGCAGCTGCGCCGCTGAAGCACGAAGGGAAGACACTATGTCTGTCGGTGGCAGCCCTTCTCCCACCTGTGTAGGTACTCCACCTCCCTGAGAGCCCGTAGCTCTGTCCACAGGAGAAGCCCTCCCATCAACTGGAGTTCGGGCAGTATAACTGCATCGTTCAGGTTTTCCACACCCCTGAGTGTCGTAATTAGACTAACATAAATTCAGCATGTGGACCAGGGCTCGGCAAACGGCCCTTCCCCCATCCAGTTTCAAACTCTCTAGGGAGTTTTAGGTGTAATTAATGTATCCTGACAGTTATATTAACGGAAGCTGTATTCACACCCAGTCTCAGAGGTCTGTGACTGTACAGTCCCCAGTCCCTCTCAGCATAACAATACCAAGCACAGGGTTCAGAGGAGCAGCCGCGTTCGTCTGTGTCCGCAAAAAGAACAGGAGGACTCGGGGCACCTCCACTCCATACGGCTAAATGCAGTGCCTTGCATAATGACAGGTTTCAGAGGAGCAGCCGCGTTCGTCTGTATTCGCAAAAAGAACAGGAGGACTTGGGGCACCTCAGAGACTAACCCATTTATTTGAGCATAAGCTTTCGTGAGGAACTTTCACCAAGGAACTAGCTGTAGCTCACGAAAGCTCATGCTCAAATAAATGGGTTAGTCTCTAAGGTGCCACAAGTCCGCCTTTTCTTTTTGCGAATACAGACTAACACGGCTGCTACTCTGATACAGGAGGTATGTTAGCAACAAGAAGGTCAAGAAAAATGTGGGCCCCTTACTGAATGGGGGAGGCAACCTAGTGACAGAGGATGTGGAAAAAGCTAATGTACTCAATGCTTTTTTGCCTCTGTCTTCACGAACAAGGTCAGCTCCCAGACTACTGCACTGGGCAGGACAGCATGTGGAGGAGGTGACCAGCCCTCTGTGGAGAAAGAAGTGGTTCAGGACTATTTAGAAAAGCTGGACGAGCACAAGTCCATGCGGCTGGATGCGCTGCATTGGGGGGTGCTAAAGGAGTTGGCGGGTGTGATTGCAGAGCCATTGGCCATTATCTTTGAAAACTCATGGCAATCAGGGGAAGTCCCGGATGACTGGAAAAAGGCTAATGTAGTGCCCATCTTTAAAAAAGGGAAGAAGGAGGATCCTGGGAACTACAGGCCAGTCAGCCTCACCTCAGTCCCTGGAAAAATCATGGAGCAGGTCCTCAAGGAATCAATTCTGAAGCACTTAGAGGAGCGGAAAGTGATCAGGAACAGTCAGCATGGATTCACCAAGGGCAAGTCATGCCTGACTAACTTAATTGCCTTCTATGATGAGATAACTGGCTCAGTGGATGCGGGGAAAGCAGTGGACATGTTATTCCTTGACTTTAGCAAAGCTTTTGATACTGTCTCAGTATTCGTGTCAGCAAGTTAAAGAAGTATGGGCTGGATGAATGGACTATAAGGTGGATAGAAAGCTGGCTAGATTGTCGGGCTCAGTGGGTAGTGATCAATGGCTCCATGTCTAGTTGGCAGCCGGTATCAAGCGGAGTGCCCCAAGGGTCGGTCCTCGGGCCGGTTTTGTTCCATATCTTCATTAATGATCTGGAGGATGGCGTGGACTGCACCCTCAGCAAGTTTGCAGATGATACTAAACTGGGAGGAGAGGTAGATACGCTGGAGGGTAGGGATAGGGTACAGAGGGACCTAGACAAATTTGAGGACTGGGCCAAAAGGAATCTGATGAGGTTCAACAAGGACAAGTGCAGAGTCCTGCACTTAGGACGGAAGAATCCCATGCACTGCTACAGTCTAGGGATTGAGTGGCTAGGCAGCAGTTCTGCAGAAAAGGACCTAGGGGTTACAGTGGACGAGAAGCTGGATATGAGTCAACAGTGTGCCCTTGTTGCCAAGAGGGCTAACAGCATTTTGGGCTGTATAAGTAGGAGCACTGCCAGCAGATCGAGGGGCATTATCATTCCCCTCTATTTGGCATTGGTGAGGCCTCATCTGGAGTACTGTGTCCAGTTTTGGGCCCCACACTACAAGAAGGATGTGGAAAAATTGGAAAGAGTCCAGCGGAGGGCAACAAAAATGATTAGGGGTCTAGAACACATGACTTATGAGGAGAGGCTGAGGGAGCTGGGATTGTTTAGCCTGCGGAAGAGAAGAATGAGGGGGGATTTGATAGCTGCTTTCAACTACCTGAAAGGGGGTTCCAAAGAGGATGGATCTAGACTGTTCTCAGTGGTAGCAGATGACAGAACGAGGAGTAATGGTCTCAAGTTGCAGTGGGCATTTCCTTCCTTAGCGGTTTTTAAGGTCAGGCTTGACAAAGCTCTGGCTGGGATGATTTAGTTGGGGATTGGTCCTGCTTTGAGCAGGGGGTTGGACTAGATGACCTCTTGAGGTCCCTTCCAACCCTGCTATTCTATGATCCTATGATTCTAAGGTGACCGTCGCTGGCTCTCTGTTGCCCCTCTTGCAGCCCCTTCCCACTGGCTCAGGGACTATCCTGTTCTGTGTCTGTACTGTAGTGCCTGCCACATGGCTGGGGCTCCTGCACAACCAGTAACACAGAAATATAAGGATAATAACATGAGGCAAACACTAATGCAATGCACATGCTGCTGGCGGCCTCCCTGCAGGCCCCTCTCCCTCCCAGCTCTGATCAGGTCTCATGGTCGCTCTCTCACTATGAATCATCCTTGCTGACTTGTTTACTGGGACTGCGGATCTCCGCTACGGGTTCTCCCAAACTGCCTCCAGCTTGGAACCCAGGGCAGAAACCAGTGGCTGCTGCCAGAGCTGGGCTCAGGCCCCACAAGTGTCTGGACTTCGGAATGGGGAACCTCAGAAAACTTGATGTAGAGGCAGTAGCCTTGGAGCCAGAAGACCTATTACCCAGCTTTGCCACTGACCTGCTAGTCCTTTCCCCTTCCTGGGCCTGTTTCGCCTCCCTCTGTTGGGATTTTAAACTCGTTTAGGCAGGGCCCAGGGACCCTCGGTGTCCCTACACTGCAGCTGGGAGAGTGCTTCCCAGCATGGGTAGCCAGACACCTGCTCACTGTGCTCAAGCTAACTCACTTGCAGCAGACGCAGCGGCTCAGGCTAGCCACCCATATAATGTACCCAGGGGATCAGGAGGCTGGTTCTTGGGTAGCTAGCCCAAGCCACTGTCTGTGCCACAGTGCCCACAAGGCTATTTTTGGTGCACTAGCTCCAGCAGAGCTAGTGTCTGTCTGTCTTTGTACTGGGAAGCCTCCTCCGTCCCAGCTGCAGTGTAGATGTCCCCTGTGTGTCTTTGCAGAACCTGGCACAAGATGCCGGGAGTCAGGGCTCCTAACTCTGGGAGGGGCATGGGGGGCTAGTGGGTTAGAATGAGGGCTGGTGACTGGCAGTCAGGACTCCTGGGTTCTGTCCCTGGCTCTGGGAGGAGCATGGGGTCTAGTGCGTTACAGTGGGGATAGGGATGGGAGCCAGGATTCCTGGGTTCTGCCTCTGGTTCTGGGCAGGAAGCAGGGGAGACTTGGGAATCTGGCTGCTGTGTGACTGAGCGAGTCATATCACCTGTCTGCCACTCAACAGACCCACCCTTTTAAAATGGGGGTGGTGATGCCAACTGCCTGCCCCTTCCAGATCTGTGGGTGAAACATGCTACAAAACACATTCTCTGGTTATTTATTGTCTTCTCTCCTCTCCACTTGGGCACAGGGAACGCATGATGCCAGGGAAGGGGGACTGTTGACACTAGCAGAGGATTTGCAGTCAGGTGGGGAATCCTAAGTGGGATGGGGAATGTGGGAAGGAGATGAAGCTGCAGCTGGATCGAGGAATGCAGTTTAACAAGGGGGACTGGAAAGGGGTCAGGAGTTCAAGTGAAAGAGCTGCAGGGGCAGAAACGGGCTGGAAATCCTGGCTCCACACCACAGAGGAATGCGCAGAGGTTGGAGCCCAGTGATCTATGATCAGAAGCAGAGTCCTCTGCTGACACAACAGCGCTGAGGCTCCGTGCAGAGGTCAACTGGCAGCAGATAAGGCCTAGGCCACAGGGCGGTACTGACAGCAAACTGTAGCCTCAGGGACCTTCCCTCCCCACTTTGCAGCTGGAGACATTTACTGGCCTGTAGTTTTCCTTCCCAGCAAACCGGGAGGGTGCCAAGTTGGGGCATCCGGCGACGGAGCCTGATTCCAGACCGCCTGATACAGCACGTAATAATCCCTCATGGAAAGGAAGAGGCATGTTCAACTGTGTTATTCCAGGCTCTGCACAAACCTCTAATCCAGAAACCAACAGCGTTTAATACAGAGTCAGCCTTTGTTATGCAAATAAGTTTCTAATATATAATTACAGCCGCAGGGCAGGTCCCAGCCAGGTGGGTCTGGAAACCAATTTTCTGTTTATCTGTTTGGAAAAACAAACCCTGAAGTCATTTTGCCAATGTCACCACGTACCGTGACAGCATCACCCTGAACCTGGCTCGCAGTGCTACGCAGGGTTACCTTGGGTCAGCGTTTGGATGGGAGACACGCTCAGGGAGTGGGTCGCTCTTCCTGGGCAGTCAGTGTTGGTTCGGACGCTCCAGCGTGGCACCACGGGCCACTGTGCTGTCGGAGCCGGGTGGCGGCTCGGGAGGGGGTGCTCGCCTGTCTCAGTCAGTGCTGACCCCAGTATGGCAGGAGGGGGTGGGGGGAAGGGCACTCTCTGTCACAGTTCAGGGCAACTGCAATTGGATGTCCTGGCCGTTGCCATTCTGGATGGAGACCCACCTCACTTGCCCTCTGAGATGGAGATTCCCAGGCTGCACACCTCCCTGCCTTCACTCCCATTTCCCAGCACGCCTGCTTGCTTTCCCTTCAGAGCCCAGTAGCACAGGGATCCCTGCAGACCACGGTGCCACCCAGCTCTTTGTAAGCAGCCAACGTTCGTCTTAAGGTAAAAGCATAACAGAAAAAAACAAAGAACCTACATGCATGCTAATGAGCTGACCAGGACCCCACCCTACGAGGGACTCTGGCAGGAGCAGTGCGTGTGGTGACCAACCCAGAAAGCACCCAGTCTTCTGGGGCCTCAGGCGACCCAGTTTGTCCAACTCTTCCCAAAGGACTGGAGCCCCCACCTGGAGCAGCGTCCTCTCTCTTTGCTGGAGCAGGAAGATGCACGGGGGGGCAGGGAGGGGAGCAGATCTCCCAAACAGCAGCAGCATCACAGACTCTGGCTTTTCTTGAGATTTCATAAATCGCCCCCCCCCACAGCCAGCATGAGGTCTCAGTGCCCCCCCAATCCAGCATGAGGTCTCAGTGACCCCCCACAACCAGCATGAGGTCTCAGTGCCCCCCACAGCCAGCATGAGGTCTCAGCACGCCCCCCCCACACCTGGTATAAGGTCTCAGCATCTCCCCCCCATACAGGGCACAAGGTTTCAGCGTGGGCACAAGGTCTCTGCACCCCCCAGTACAAGGTCTCAGCACATCCCCCATACACACTAACAAACACATACCCAGCACGAGGTCTCAGCACCCCTCCCTCCCCACAGCCTCAGCCCCAGATCTCAGCACCCCCCCCCAAGAAAAAGTCTCAAGTCCCCCTGCCCCAGCCTGTGACACTTGGACACTTTGTATTCTCCTTTGAAAACAGGACAAAAATGCAGAGGGGGCTAGTGCCCCCGGTGTCTGTCCCTGAGAGTGGGGGGCCCTCTCTCCTTTCCCTTCTGTCCACCTCCCTGTGCGGCGTCCGATTGCCGGGGGAGACAGGGTCCTAGACCCAGTGGGGTGGGGCAGACTGCGCAGGGCAAGGGGAAGAGATTGTGTCTGTCTCCCTCTCCTCCCCGGCAAGCAGAGGGTTAACACTTTCTCCAAAGGGGAAGCTGTCCGGCCCCATGCGGGGGTGGGGGGGTGGGGGGGAGTAACCTTCGCCCCCTCCAGCTGCATTGGCGAGTTTGCGCTGGCTCTGTCCTCCCCCCGCCCCATGGGTATTTAAGGCAGCGAGTGGGGCTGGTGGCACTTTACAGCCCAGGACTAGAAGCCCAGCAGAGGTGAGGGCAGGGGGCAATGGAGATACACCCTAAGAAGTAATGGGGTGCTGCAGGCCAGAGGAGAGGGTGTGGGGCAGTAGTAGAGGTGGGAGGGGCTGGGGGTTGCAGCCTCGAAGAGGCTGGAAACGTACAGGCTTCGGGGCAGGCAGGATGCAGCCCAGAGGAGTGGGAGGATGGATGGGCAGCAGCCCAGAGGGGATGGCTGAGGGGCAGGATTAGGGGTAGAGTGGATGCAGCCCAGAGGGGCAAGGGCTTTCCTTAGGACAGGGGTGGTTGGACCTGGCTTCCTACATGCTGTGCGCCCTAGCTTGTATCCCCTGTGGGGGAACCCATGGGGGGTGTTATGTCCCACCCTCCCTGCGCTCATTCACCCCAGCCCCTTCCTTCTCTCTCTGCAGGCAAAGCTGCAGCCATGAAGTTTTGGATTGTGCTGCTGGGGGCAACCCTGCTGGCAGGTAAATGGCTCGTTCAGTTCATCTCCCCCATCAGGGCAGGGTTGGAAACTCCCCTTCTGGTGTTGATCAGGAGTAACCTCATTGGAGTCATGGGGACTGGTTCCCTTTTCACGCACCATGGTGTAAATCAGCAATGTGACCCAAAAAAAGAAAAGGAGGACTTGTGGCACCTTAGAGACTAACCAATTGATTTGAGCATAAGCTTCTGTGAGCTACAGCTCACTTCATCGGATGTGACGCAGTGGGTAGGGGTCCTGCCTGGGGACTCCTGGGTTCTATCCCTAGCTCTGGGAGGGGAGTGGGGTCTGGTGGGTTAGTGCTGGAAGCCAGGAGTCCTGGGTTCTATCCCTAGCTCTGCTACTGACTTGCCCATGACCCTGGATGAGTCACTTAGGCTTTGCCTTCACTGTCAAAAGCAGGTGTTTTTTCCAATGGGAGAACCAACCCATGTTAGCTATTACTACCAACTGTTACCACCACGCAGTAAAGGCCAAGCTAAGACTGTAATTTTACCATGAAGTCAATCAGCAGCAGGGTGCAGCGCTGACCTGCCTAGCTACCTTCCTGCAAACAGTCCAGGTGCCTTGTCTCCAACAGGATCGTACAGCAGGCTGGTGATCCCTCATTTGTGTTAGCAAAAAGAAAAGGAGTACTTGTGGCACCTTAGAGACTAACCAATTTATTTGAGCATAAGCTCACGAAAGCTTATGCTCAAATAAATTGGATATCTCTAAGGTGCCACAAGTACTCCTTTTCTTTTTGCGAATACAGACTAACACGGCTGTTACTCTGAAACCTCTCATTTGTGTTAGTTATTGCACTGCAAAAACACCACCTTTTGCTGTGAAGACAACCTCACACAACTTGTCAGGTCTCTTTCGACTGGTAAACCCTTTTGGGGAGGGACTGTCTCCTACTGTGTGTTTTGTACAATGCCTGGCACAACGAGGCCCCTGATCTCGGTGGGGGTCTATGCAGAGCCTGGCACGACGAGGCCCCCGATCTCGGTGGGGGTCTGTGCAGCGCCCGGCATGACGGGGCCCCCGATCTTGGTGGGGGTCTGTGCAGCGCCAGGCATGACGGGGCCCCCGATCTTGGTGGGGGTCTGTGCAGCGCCAGGCATGACGGGGCCCTGATCTCAATCAATCTGTGCAGGGCTGGCCAGGGATATGACACTGGGCTAGATGGGCACCGGGTCTGACCCCCTGTGTGGCACCAGGGCCGCAATGGCCTGGGTTACACAGGAGGTCAGACTCGACTCTTTACCTGCAAACTCTGCCCCTCCAGGCTGCCAGGCCAACCCACTTGTCCAGGATGAGCCCAAGACTAAGTGGGAAGAGGCTGTGAAGGTCTTCTGGAACTACCTTTCCAAGGTGGGACACGCCGCAGACAATGTGACCGCCCAGATCAAGAGCTCCCAGCTCAGCAAGGAACTGGAGTGAGTGACCCTGCGGCTCAGTGTCAGTGGGTGAAGATGGGTGGGGCAAGGACACAAAGCTGCGGGGGCCTGTGTCCCCCTGGAAAGGGCGAGATCTCTGCTGGGAAAAATGCCGGGCTTTGGCGAAGTGCTGGGTGCCAGGCTGTGCTGAGAAGCACCGTGTTTGGCTGGTGCACACCACGCCTGTGGGTGTTGCTGCCGCTTTGCGGTAATGGTGGGTTGGGAGCATTCCTAGAGGAGCATATGGGGGGATGCCCAGCCAAGGGCCACAACCAGGGGCACAGAGGGGGTGATGTGGGATCCTTGGGGAGCCCTCAGTGCCCTGTTGAAGAGTGGGGTTTGGATGGGTGTCCCCACAGCCCTGCATGGGCGCATCACAGATATCGTGGCTGGGGGAGAGGGGTGGTGCAAGCCAAGACGCCCCAGCTCTGACTCCCTGGTCCCTCCCCAGCGGGCTGATCACCGACACCATGGCTGAAGTGGGGGTGTACACAGAAGAGCTGCGGGCCCGGTTTGGCCCCTACGCCCAGGAGGCCCAGCAGCGCCTGGGCAGCGAGGTGGCGGCGCTGGCAGGGAAGCTGCGGGCCGACATGGAGGAGGCCAAGGGCCGAGTGGCGCAGTACGCGGGCGACGTGCGCTTGATGTTCGACCAAAACCTGGCGGAGGTGCGGGCCCGAGTTGGCATGTACCTGCGCAAGCTGCACAAGCGTCTGGGCAAAGATGCTGAGGAGCTGCGCCGCAAGATGGCCGCCTATGCCCGCGAGGTGCAGGCCCGCACCGACCAGCGGGTGGACACCGTGCGCCAGGGCCTGCAGCCCCTGATCGACAGCATCCGTGACAAGGGACAGCAGCGTCTGGGAGCCCTGAGCCAGGCCATGGGTGAGCAGAGCCAGAAGGTGCGCGATAGCCTGGGCACCCGGGCCCAGGAGCTGCAGGGGCACCTGCAGGAGAAGGCTGAGGAGGTGCGGGGCTCCCTAGACCAGGCTGCTGAGCAGGTCCGCCAGTGGTTTGCACCCTTCCTGCAGGATGTCAGTGCCCAGTTACAGGCCCTGGTGGAGAAGCTGCAAGGGAAACTCCAGCTGTAACAGCCCCTGCTCACCCCACGCTGTGGCCCCCCAACAGCCCAGAGCCCTGGCAATCCAGGGGCCTGCATTCCCAGGTCCCCCACAGTACAGCCCTGCCCACTGATACCAAGCTAGCTGCGGAGGTGTGTGGCTCCCGGAGCAAACAGGCATGAGTCACTTCACCTGCTAAGCCTGCTCCAGACCTCCTGCAGGGGCCCAGTTCTTCATTGCCCCTGTGCATGAACCCCAGTGCATAGACATTGCCACTCCGACCCTGCATTCACACTTGGGACTGGTGGAAATGAAGCCACGAGACTCAGGGCAACCATGAATCTGGCCTTGAGCTGCGTTTGTGCAGGTCCTGGAGACCTGAGAGGGGATAACCTCTGCCCATCCCATTCTCCCCTCTCTAACCACAGCTGAATCTGATGCCCCATCCCATCCCCACTGTTAGATCTCCTGTGTTCACCAGTGCTTTCACCTGTAACTAAATAAATCCTTGCTTTGGGCACAAGATACTCGGGGCCTTTTCTTCTTTATGACCTAAATTTATGAGACACACACATTCAGATCCCCAGCTGCAGTAAATCAGCCGTAGCTCCAGGGGGGCCAGATCCTGGTCAACTGGCACTGCTCCGTGGGCCACAGGTGCAAGAAGTCCTCCCACCGCTATCCCATATTGCACTGCTCCATTCAGAATCGACCGATCTGGGCCCCTTGCTGCCGTCTACTGTCCAGGCTGGCATATGGATGTGAGCACGGCAGCAGGAGTGTAAAGAGGTTATTTTACCTCTGTATTTGGCACAGGTCTGATCGCTGCTGGAATACTGTGTGCAGTTCTGGGGCCCACAATGCAAGGAGGATACTGATAAACTGGGGAGGGTTCAGAGACTAGCCATGAGAATGATTAAAGAATTAGCAAACCTGTCTTGTAGTGATAGACTCAGAGAGCTCAAGCTATTTAGCATAACAAACAGAAGGTTAAGGGGTGACTTGATCCCCGCCTATACGTACTATTTCATAACGGGCTCCTCAGGTATCACACACTCCAGTGGCTGGAAGCTGAAGCTCGATAACTTCAGACAGGAAATAAGGTGCAAATTTTTTACTGCTGACAGTAATAAACCACTGGAACAATTTACCGAGGGTCGTGGTGGATTCTCCATCACTGGCAATTTTTAAACAAAGATGTTTTTCTAATAGCTCTTCTTCGGGAATCATTGTGGGACAGGTCAGTGGCCTGTGCTATGGAAGGGGTCAGACTAGATGAACAGAATGGTCCCACCTGGCCTTAGAATCTATCAATCCGCTGCAAACATGGTATTAGTTCAACTAATCTGAGGCGTTCAGCAGATACTGGTGCTGCAGCAGGGCAGGGCCAAACCCCCAGCCTACCTGCCAACACTCACTGCTGCTTTCCCCTGAATCCCCCCTCCCAGCAGTGTTCGGGATCCCAACAGATGCTCCCAACCCCCCATTCACAGACACGGCCCTTAGCTTGGGGCCCTCTGGGTTCTGACTTGTCCCAGATGCTTATCTTCCAGCACCTTCAGTGGGAAATGCTGCTAACCAGCCCCACCCTGATCCCTCCCTAAACACTCACAACCAAGTCTGTTGGGTAAAGTCTCTCACCATTGGCTCCGGGGGAGTTACATCAGCATGAAATTTGGTCCATTGTGTTTCAAAGGACTTCCCCAGCTCTGCTCCTGCCCCACTGGAGAACACATTCCCCCTGCCTACCTCCACCGCAGCAGGTCTGCTCCATGGATGGTTCTCTGGGGTGTGGGGTGGAAGTCAAAAAGGTTCCTTCTCCCTTTACTCATGCTCAAATAAATTGGTTAGTCTCTAAGGTGCCACAAGTACTCCTTTTCTCCCTTTACTGTAATAGCAAACAAACCAGCTGTTTTTGTGATGCCAGAGACCCAGGGAACGAGCACACGTAGGTTATAAACATCCCCCACTGTGCCCTGGAGCACAGCTGCCTGTGGGCCTCTCAGCCCAAGCTGTGACTGTTCAACACACATTTATATTGGCTTCATCACAACCACAACTTTTCTAAGCACTGGGGAAACTTCCTCTGGCAAACCAAAGTTCCGCTCCTGCCCCAGCATTTCAGCCCACACTTTCTAGGAGAGCAGCGGCCTTTATTAGCCTTGTTATTCCAGCTAAGCTCATGTCATTTGGGCATGCAAATGTGAGCCGGTGGGGTGCCGAGTGCCTTTGACAATCTGGCCCTAATTCAGGAATTCCATTCTGCCTCCAAAAGGAAAAGGAGTACTTGTGGCACCTTAGAGACTAACCAATTTATTTGAGCATGCTCAAATAAATTGGTTAGTCTCTAAGGTGCCACAAGTACTCCTTTTCTTTTTGCGAATACAGACTAACACGGCTGTTACTCTGAATTCTGCCTCCAGTTTCAGCTGGGTTTAAGTTCACATTGTCTCCCGAAGGGCTGGTGTTCTGTAGTGTTAAACAGCCCCACACCCCTCCCCACAGGCAGCTCAGGACAACGGGACCCTGTATAAACAGCCCCCCGGTGCCCTGCCCCACCCCACAGGCAGCTGCCACTCCGCTCAGGACAAGAAGACCCTGTATAAACAGCCCCCCATGCCCCACCCAAGAGGCAGCTGCATTTTAGTGCCAGAAGAGGGGACCCTGGATAAACAGCCCCCATGCCCTAGGCTTCATCTCAGTGCTGGGGGAGGGGGTCCCTGTGTAAACAGACCCTCTCATTTCTGGGCTCCACATACAAGTTGGGGGTGAAATGTCTCTGCTGATTCTGGCGTGACCGCCCAAGCCCCATTGCAGGTTGTGCCAGGCAGCTGTGGCTCCATGCAGACAGCAGCCTGATGCCTTTCCTGCCCCCCCATGCCCTCCCTCAGACATAATTTGCCATTGCCCTCTGCACCATCCACAGTGACTCACACCACTGGCTATTGCTGCTGGTCTCACCTGCTGGTGCTTTGCACTCACTGTGCCCTGGCAGAGAAGACTGGACAGAAGTGACATCTTCAGAACAGGTTTCAGAGGGGTAGCTGTGTTAGTCTGTACCAGTAAAACCACAAGGACTCCTCGTTGTTTGTACCTTCAGAACAGGGGCTAGCTAGGCAGCATAGGCCTCAGTTTACATTAGTGAAAAGTGGATGCACTTCCTTTTTCTGGTGTGAGCAACCACACAGTGGGGCAGGGAGCTGGGCACAGGCTTTTATCTTCCCCTGTTCTCAGCAGCTGCAAAGCCACCTCACAAACAGCTGATATTTTGCTAAGGCAGAGGCATCACCAGGGTCCACTGTCACACACACACGCTTCCAAGTGCTGAGTGTCGGAGCAAGTTTTGACTCTTGGGAAGATATGCCGTGTGGCTGTTAGTTTGGGACTATGCAAATTCTGCATAGAGGCAGCTTTGGGAGCCAGGGAGCTGTGCAAGGCAGAGTGGCGCCATGGGAACTGGTGGTGATTCCTGGGAGAAGGGCTTTCCCTACGTATTGTTTGCCCACCACTGTTCCAGGACTAGCTGTAGGTGGGTAAACAAAGCCGGTTCAACTTAAACTGTATCCAGGTTCCATGTCACAGCTTTCTGTCCACTAATAATCTGACATGCAGGGCCTGGGACACCTGCTGCCACTGTCTGGAAGAGATGCACTGTACTGGGTTCAGTGCAGGGGGAACTGGGTGAAAGAATGTGGCCTGTTTTAGACTGGATAGAATGGTCCCATCTGGGCTTACGCTCAGGCTCTGTGAGTGTAATGCTGACAGACCCCGGTTGTTGGCAGGCAGGATCGAACCTGGGACCTCAGTGCATGAGTCTCTACAGCAGGAACTAGCAGTCTCATTTTCTCTCTCTTTCTCTAAGTGGTCTCAGTGCCGCTAGATGGGGGACAACGCCACACCCAGGAGGTGTGTAGGTTACATGAGCACCCAACCCCTGCTGTAGCCCAGGGCTGTGGGTTTGGCGCTCGGGCACGTCTGGGGCATTTCTAGGCCAAGCCTTTGGAACGTGCTGGGGCCACCTGACTTTGTTTTCCAGCCAGCGCTGGGGTTTGGCTTGTGAATGACTCAGCCGCGGCCTGAGCTTTCACAATCCGAAACCTCAAGCTGAAAAAAGAAAACGCCAGGGAGGGGAAGATGGAATTGGGTTTCTCAGCAAAAACGAAGCATTTCTCAATGCAGGCTGCTTATAAGAGAAGAAGGAGCTGGCGATACAGACCCTGCCAGGAGCGGTTCCTAGCGGGCAGAGCTCAAGCAGCCTGGAGAAGAGCGTGTGCGACTGCGGGGGGATGAACTGAGCTTCAGAGCAGTGAAGGCAGATAACCTCCAGCTCTGGCAGGGCTCCTCCCAGCCAGGCCCCACAGGGACCCCTTTGTGCTGCCTCCAGCCTGGGGAGCCCAACTGGGGCTGGGCCTACCCCAGTGGAGTTGGGCGGAGTCAGTGATGGAGCTGGCATCTCCTGGGGTGGGGAACTGGCCAGTGGGGGAAGGACTCGGGCTCCGCATGGGCTGCATTTCCTTTTCCTGGCCACAGGAATTTCCCCTGGTGTGGAGGGGCTGAACACTGCAAATGCCTGAGGGGGAGGAAGGGGAAGGGGGAGGGAGAGGCAGCTGCAGAGGAGACAAAAAAGAGATTCCTTTGGGAAAGGTGTTGGGAAACAAGTCCTAACAGTGGGTGCTGAGGGGGGGAGAGATGGAGGAGGGGGCGAGGTGGGGGGTTGATCGTAGGGTTGCCAGTTTTGTTTGGAGTCTGGATTCCAGGGAGAAACTGTTGAATTGGAATTCATTTGCAAATTGGATACAATTAACTTAGGCTTGAATAGAGACTGGGAGTGGCTAAGTCATTATGCAAGGTAACCTATTTCCCCTTGTTTTTTCCTACCCCCCCCCCCCAGACGTTCTTGTTAAACTCTGGATTTGTGCTGGAAATGGCCCACCTTGATTATCATACACATTGTAAGGAGAGGTTTCAGAGTAACAGCCGTGTTAGTCTGTATTCGGAAAAAGAAAAGGAGACTAACCAATTTATTTGAGCATGAGCTTTCGTGAGCTACGAAAGCTCATGCTGAAATAAATTGGTTAGTTTCTAAGGTGCCACAAGTACTCCTTTTTTTTTATTGTAAGGAGAGTGATCACTTTAGATAAGCTATTACCAGCAGGAGAGTGGGGTGGGGGGAGGTATTTTTTCATGCTTTGTGTGTATAAAAAGATCTTCTACACTTTCCACAGTATGCATCCGATGAAGTGAGCTGTAGCTCACGAAAGCTTATGCTCAAATAAATTGGTTAGTCTCTAAGGTGACCCAAGTACTCCTAATCTTTAATTAAAGATTAAGCTTTAATTCCTATAACCTCCAGGACAATTCCTGGAGGGTTGGCAACACTAGGGGAGTCCACTCCCAGGGAGGAGGGCTAGGGCTCTGTGGGCTGGGGGAGGGGCTGGGAGCCCCAGATCTGGGGGGGGGCTGTGAGCGCAGGGAATCACTTGCCCGTGGGAAGTGTCAGGAGAGCCATCACTCCGGCTATGCTGGGCCCGCTGACAATGGAGTTTTCCAGCAGCCTCTCCAGCCAAACCACCTCCACTCCTAAACCAGGTTGCCCAGGGCAGACGCAGGCCAAACCAGCAGGAGCCTGGCTCAGTTCACAGGGCTCCTGGCAGCGGCAGGCAGTGAACGCTCTTAGTGCAACTCGGCCAAATGGGTCTAGGCCTGTCCCCAAAGGCTCCGGGAAACCTCCAAGTCCACAGGCCTTGGCTCAGAGACAGCATCTGCAGGTGGGGCCGGCTGGGTCAGTCACTGCCTGGCCCTCTGCCCCTGGGGGTGGTAGGGTGACCACACAGCAAATGTGAAAAATCAGGACGGGGGTGGGGGGGTAACAGGAGCCTATATAAGAAAAAGACCCAAAAATTGGGACTGTCCCTATAAAATCGGGACATCTCGTCACCCTAGGGGGTGGGTGGGTAGACTAGAGGGGATGTCCCTGTAGGTGGGCATCAACCCTTGATGATAATAACAGCCCCCCCCAGGGCATGCATGGACTGTAGGGGATGAGCCCCCCTAACCTCCGGGGAGGAACAGACTGTAGGGGACCATCCCAGCCCCTGCCCCCTGAAGCCCCTTTCCCTCCCTCCCACTGCACTTTTTCTTTTATCCTGGCCTGACTGACTTTCTTTAACCTCCCCACTGTGCCTGTCTGTCTGTGTCCATCTCTCTCTGCAGAAGTGGCATCAGTTTCACTGAAGCTGTGGTTTTCCGTAGGTTTGTTTAAGGTGGTAAAAATATGGATGAAGCTGAACTGAAATGACTCCTGAGCTTGCAGCATTTGGTGTGTTTTCTTACATCTCCAGCTCCTGGAGTCCTGTGATGTATGGGAGATTCTTGGCTTTAATTTAAACAAATCCAGTACATTTCTGGCCCCCTGGCTTTGGAGAAAAGTACCAGTACAGGCTCATATACCAGAGGGCAAAGCAGGAGGCAGTGCTGGGGGCAGAGGGGATATAGCTCTGAAGGCACAGCAGCGAGAGCAGGGGCTGCTGACTGGGCACCCAGTTCCAGCAGCAGCAGAGAAGTTAGCCCGAGGTAGCCTGTGTCCCCACCCACCAGGGCATGCTGTCCAGGGCAGGAGGGTCTGGGGCTTCCCACAGAAGCCTGGACTGACCCGCTCTGGCCCAGGTTCCTGGGACCCTCCCCCTGCGGTCACTGCTCCCCAGGACTCCGCTGGCTCCGAATACAGGTCCCTCTGCCTGGGCAGCTTTTACTGGTTGCAAGCAGCCAGCACTCTGGCCTCTGAGCTGGTCAGGGGGCGGGGCCACAGAGAGGGATGGGGCCTCGTGGCAAGGAGAGGTACAGCTCACCAATTTTGTCTGGCCCATCTCAGCCCCCCCACCCCCACTAGGAAGAGGCTGGTGCTTCCCATGGGGCAAAGGCACAATATTATCATTATTTTTATTACCACAAAGCTCAGGCACCCTAGTACCCCACTGTGTCAGGTGCTGCACAGCCAGAGCAAAGAGCTGGTCCCTGCCCCACGGAGCTTACAGTCCAAGTATCAGAGGAGAGACACCACCAGGGCAGGGGGGGTGGCGAGCACAAGACAACACAGAGACAATAACGGAGCAGAGCCCAACAGGTATTGGGGTTTACAGCTTCATGACTTTTCAGCTGAGCTCCTGTTTCTTTGGGGTCCGGCGAATGCGATTAGCCTACGTGGGGCTGGCGATCCCCAAGGGCACTAGTGTAAGCCCCCCCAGCTAAATAAACGCTTCTGGAGGATACTAACAGGGAATCCCAGCTGACACACTGGGTGTGACCCCCCACCCTGCTGCACCTGGGGGGAGGGGGTAGCTTGGTCTGTGCTAGGCACAGGAGGGACAGTGCAAACTAGGCACTGGAGGGACACACTGGCCCTTCCCCGCCCCATGCTGATTGTCTGTTTGCTCCACCCCCACCCCCCTTTCCCATCTTCACTCCGCCCCTGCCCCTCACCGCCCCTGCCTTTTCCCCCTCACCCCCTTCCCTTTTCTTCTCATTTAGCTGATCTCCTCCTACTAAACCCAGCCAAGACTAGACACCATGAACATGCCATTTGTGGCCAGTACTTTGGTCACGGGCTGGGGCTGTCTGGCAGGCCCTGTCCCCCACGCTGTTTGTGCAGCGCTCAGCACAACGGGGCCCTGGTCTTGGGGGTCCTTAGGCATGGCCATGAGCTCCTTGATTTGTAATAACAGCTCTTCCCCCACCCCTGGTTGCTCCCCAGCTGGGTTTTCATTTCCCCATGGCACAGACTAATAATTAAGAGGCCTTGGAAGAGCAGGGAGGGAGGGGTCAGGTTTCCCCCCCACCAGGCAGAGGGGGCGGATGACGGAGGCAGGATGGTTTATAGGGAGCTGGAGCTCGGGAAGCTGCATCCCAGCTCCGGAGATTGCTTAATTCCAGCTGCAGTGAGTGGGGCTAGGGTGGCGTGTGGAGGCAGTGGGACTGGAGGGGTGCACAAAGAGGGGAATGGGGGCTTGTTCGCCAAGATGGGGGACCTGGTGGGGAGGGCAGGGAGCTCAGTGGAGTGAGGACGGGTAGAGGGGTCTGGGGGATGCATTTGAGCGGACTGCAGGCTTGGGGCTGTAACTCCCTGAGTGGAAGAACCCACTTCCCTCTGGCATTAACTTGACCTCCCCAGAGGATATGGGGCAAATAGGGACCTGTGGGGTATGTGTGGGGCGGGGAATGTGGGGGGAGAGACAGAGATTCTTGTGGGGAACAGGGCACTGTGCAGAGAGAACCAAGGGGGGAGGAGAGGAGGTTTGTGGGATGTGTGGGGTTCATGGAGGTGTTTGTGGGGGGCATGATAATGTGGGAGTAGAGGGAGGCAGTTGGGGTCCATGTGCGATTTGGGGGGGGTGTCTATCCGGGGGAGATGGGACCAATTCAGGTTCAGGGGAGGCAGTGGGGTCCATGTGGGGTTAGGGGGGTGTCAGTGTGGGGGGGCACTGCAGGATCAGGGAAAGAAGTGGGGTCTGTGGGGGAGAGGCAGTGGGGCCCATGTGGGGTTGAGGCAGGTCTGTGGGGGGGCACTGCAGGATCAGGGGAGGAGTGGGGTCTGTGTGGGGGGAGGTAGTGGGGTCCGTGTGGGGTGCGGGAGTGTCTGTGCAGGGGGGGACCAGTGGTACTGGAACAATTTTTATACTGGGGATGCTGAGAGCCATTGAACCAAACTGTAAACATGGGCTATAATGGAAACTACTTCAAGCCAGAGGGTGCAGCAGCAGCCCTAGTTCTAGCAGCTAGGGGGGGACCACGGTAGGATTAGGGGAGGCAGTGGAGTCCATGGGGGGGTGTTCGTGGGGGGGCACTGCAGGGTCAGGGGAGGAGTGGGGTCTGTGTGGGGCGAGACAGAGGGGTCCATGTGGGGCTGCAGGGGTGTCTGTGCAGGGGGGCACTGCAGGATCAGGGGAGGAAGTGGGGTCCATGTGGGGTTGGGTGGGTGTCTCGGCGAGGGCCGTGTAATCCGCAGCCAGAGGCACTGGCTAGGTCCCTACCCCAGGGTAGGTCAGTGCATTTGGGACCAGTCTCGAGGTCACATCCTCCCCCCCTCTGCACAGGGACACACCAAGTCCAGTGACCATGCGGCCTGCAGTGTCCATTTCTCTGATCCTCGTGGCTCTGACGGTCCTGGCAGGTAAGAGCCCCGATTCCTCAGGGAAACAGAGCTGGGTCAATGGGGGTCTCAGAGCCTGGGGGAGGAGATTGTGCGTGTGAGAGGGGAGGGAGAGAGCCAGGGGAAGGGTGTGGGCCAGGGTGAGAGAGGAGCAGGGAGCATGTCAGACCAGTCTATCCAGTCTCTGCCTCGCCCATGGTGGGCAGCACTGATCTTTGCTGCGTGTTCATGCAGCGCCCGCCCCCATGGGACCAACAGCTGCCCTAGCAACACCTCAGTAGAGATTATAAATAACTCTGTGGCTCAGGGATGCCGGGGATCTTGTCAGCAACAGTGGGGCTCATTGAAACCAGGGCCATGCGTTTTGCACCTGCAGTGTGCCACGTGTGTGTGCACGTGCATGCAATGTGCCAGGGTGTGCATGCATGTGTGCAATGTGCCGTGTGTGTGTAAAACCACAAACAGGAGCAGCTCCACATCTGAAGCAAATTACATCTCTGAGCTGCCAGAACCAAACAGTAGCCCTGAGACTTCTGAAAAAAGCTAAAATCTCCACAGGCTGCTACTCAGCAACCCAGCTCCAACCACCCCAGCGTCTGTGTGGAGTCTGGGGTGGGCAGGGCTGAGGGAGCGCGATGGGTGGTCTGGCATTTAAAGGGGATCAAGGGTGATTAACCTCAAGCAACACAAAGTCTCCCAGGGGCTCCAGAGCCAGGTACCAGAAGCAGAAAAGCTAACTGTGAAAAGGGCTGAGAATTCACCCCGTGACAAGCGTGTTTCAGAGACTATGGGGAAACACCCCCAAGGCACAGAATGACGAGATCAGGGCCCCACCGTGCTGGGCACTGGACTGACACAAAGAGCTGACCATGTACATGCACACACCCCCCTGGCACCTTGCTCACATGGGCACACACACAAACACCCCTCCTCCTCCAGCACATTGCACGAGCACGCTCACAAACACACGCCCTGGCACACTGCACGGGTGTGGTGAGTCGAGTTTAGGCTGTAGGCATTCTCCGTCTCCCTTTCAGACTCCGCTCAGGCTCAACCGACAGAGCTAACCCTGTCCGAAAAGTTTGAGAACTTCCAGAACAGGCTGCAGGCCTTTGCTGACAGCATTGCAGATAGAACCAAAGCTGCCTTCCAAGAACTGCATCACAGCGAGCTGAGCGAAAAGACCCGGTGAGTCACAGGGGCCTCGGTGTGGCGGCAGGGCTCCTGCAGAAACCAGTGACACTGCGACTGTCACCTGGAGCTAAGCAGAGGTGGGGCCTGTTCCAGGCTTGGCTGGGAGGCTGCAGGAAGAGTTTGTACTGGGGGGAGGGGGAGGTGCTGCAGGAGATGCTCTTCCCAGCCCACCCACACAATCAGCTCCAGCCAATTGTGCAGTGCCATGACCCCCCTGCTCTGGTCTCACAGGACAGTTGACATTGTAAATGATGTTGACATTTAAATTAGCACTGCTGAGCATGAGTTAACTCCTCAGTGAGATCCCCTGCAGGCTTTCTGCAGACTCAGGCAGATGTCACTGCGCTGGTCACGCTTGGGACAGATCCCCCCTCTCGGAGCTCAGGCAGGGACTGGCGCTCACTCTGTGTGCGCTGCACCTGGCAAAGGAGCACCAGACCTCAGTCAGGGCCGGTGCGGTGCTGGCAGGATGGAAGCTTGACCTTGGTCAGGGTCTGTGCAGCGCTTGGTGGCACTATGGGGCCTCTGAGCTAGGTCACTACTGAAATATGAATAATGTATCATGTGAAGCAATCCCACGATTGGGAAGTGTGGCGAAATCCAGCTGGCTGAGAGGCGCAGCAGATAAACTAGTACGATTTAGTTCACAGTTGGGACTGAGCTGGCCTCATTATCCTCACAGCTCCCAGGAGAGGCGGCTACACTAGAAAGGAAACACCCATTCCTTAGTCATGTGTCAAAATCACTGTAATTAACTGTAATTAACTATAACGACCAGGTGGCTGCTGAGATTTGCCAGCATCTACCAGAGGGATGCTGGCTCTGTTAGCTGCTCCTAGACGGTAGTGTCAAAAATCAGGGCAGCTTTGCACTGTTCACAAGGGCAAAGCCCAGGGATTCTCAGCCATCCCCTTTACAAACCTCTCAGTCATTCCCATAGTAGCATCTGTGGAAGTGGGGGGTGAGGAAATGCAGGATCCTAACACACTGGCTGATGTTGCCTCTGCCTCCCCTTGTCTCACAGGAACTGGTTCTCTGAGCAATTCCAGAAGATGAAGGAGAAGTTCAATGAGAAGTTTTCCAGGGACAGATCTGACTGAGAAGGGATTTTTTCTGCAGAGCTCACAGGCAATTCCTGGGGTACTGGTCCCCTTGAAGAGATCATGCTGGGAGGGGAACCCAGGGTTGGCACCCACGTTCCTGTTTTTTATTGCTTTTTTTGTAGCCATGAATAAATGCTCATTGCCTTAGTGCTGGATTTGTATCCAGGGGTTGCTTGGTCGTTCCTGCACAGAACATGCTCATTAGGGAGAGGCCTCAAAATTCTCTCAGTCTCACTTTGCTTTTTCCGTCCTGTTATTCTCAGTGCCCCCTCCCGCTTGTCCCATGGATCACCTGAAATCATTCTGTGGTACCTGGTGTTCATGCAGTTCACATGGCCTCTCATGTGAGCTCCCCTGCTCCTTACCTGTCCCTTATCCAAACTGAGCAGGTTTTGCCTTTCAGTCTCTGCTAACCAAGCCCAGTGATTTCTGTGCCATTGCTCTGAATTCCCTCCAGTTTGTCACCTCTCTGGGCCTGAGACCAGGATTCTAACTGCAGGACACAGCAGAGGGTTTGGGACCTTTCCTGCACCCCCCTGTCACTGTTACAACCTCGTATCTCATGTGCTGGGTATATAGTTCTGCACATATACAGCATGGATCCAAATACAGGTGTGGCCACCGTTCTCCAGCTCTGGTAGCCACATTTTGTAAAGGATGCAGAAAAACTGTAGAGGGTGAAAAAAATAGCTGCAAAAATTATCCAAATACACAAAACTGTTCCTTGAAAAAAAGCCTCACAGGGAGCAACTGAAGGGGGCCAATCTGTTTCACTGATTAAAAAGACTAGCAAGGGGTGACTTGATCGAGGTATAAAAGCACATTCACAGAGGCTGAGAAAATAGCAGGTATTAAAGATCTCTTTTATCCAGCAGAGAAAGGCAGAAAAAGACCCAGCAGCTGGAAGTTAAAGGCAGACACATTTAAATTAGAAACCAGGTGTAAATTTGAACAGTGAAGGCAGTTAACCTTTGGCACAAACTCCCAAGGGAAGTGGAGGATTCTCCATCCCTTGCTGGTGCCTTGCTGGAAGATGCTTTAGTCCAATGCGAGTTATTGGGCTCAGCACAGGGGTAACTGGGGGCAGCTTTCTCCTCACTGTATTTTCCAGTGAATGCTGTAATGATGAAGTGAGCTGTAGCTCACGGAAGCTTATGCTCAAATAAATTGGTTAGTCTCTAAGGTGCCACAAGTCCTCCTTTTCTTTTTTGTGGCCTGTGTTATGCAGGAAGTCAGGCTAGATGATCTGATGGTCCCTTTGGGCTCAGTATTTATTAATCAAGCCAGAGGGTTATTTTTCTAAAGACAGACATTTAGGCGAAAGTGGTGAGGGATGGGGTGTACACAGTAACTCTTCATTTAACGTTGTCCTGGTTAACCTTGTTTGGTTGCTGAGCAATTAGGGAACATGCTCTTTTAAAGTTGCGCAATGCTCCCTTATAACATTGTTTGGCAGCGGCCTGCTCTGTCCACTGCTTGCAGGAAGAGCAGCCCCTTGGAGCGAGCTGGTGGGGGCTTGGAACCAGGGTGGGCCGGCAGTCCCCCTGTCAGCTCCCCGCTCCCCCAAGTTCCCTATGCAGCAGCCGCCCAGCAGGCTTGCAATTGCCGGCAGTTCAGGTGCGCTGCTCCTGCCCTCTGCCTTGGAGCTGCTTCTGGGAGCCTCCTGCTTGCTGTGCGGGGGGAGGGAGAGAAGAGGGGTGCTAATGTCAGGGTGTCCCCCTCCCCCTGCTCCTGCCCCCACTCCTGTACCTCATCTCCACAGAGCAGGGGCGGGGACACGACAAGGCTCAGACTGGAGGGCGCTTTGCGGGCAGCAGCAGCTGTCTCAACTTGCTGATCTACTTAAAAAGGCAGGGTACTTAGAGTGGGGTCAGTGTACTCCCCCCCCACACACACACTGTGTGTCCATCCCCCCCCCACTGTCTCTCTCTGCCATTTTCGGGCTGCCTTGTAGCGTGTGAGGTTACACTAACAACATGTTAACCCTTGAGGGCTCAGCCACGTGCTAGTTCATCATTTAGCAGCAAGGCAACCCCTGGGAAATAGCCCCCCCCCGACTCCTCCACCTCAACCAAGCTTCACAATCCTCATTGCTGTGTGTGATGCATCCGATGAAGTGAGCTGTCGCTCACGAAAGCTCATGCTCAAATAAATTGGTTAGTCTCTAAGGGGCCACAAGTCCTCCTTTGCTTATTGCTGTGTACAGTATTAAATTGTTTGTTTAAAATGTACACTGTATATATATATATATATATTTCATCCCTTTTGCCTTGCCAGACTTAGCGCTCCCTCCTCTAGCAGGGACAGGGCCTGAGGTAAATCAGCCCCACTCTGGAGCGTGTCTGTCTTCCCTCTTCGGGGTTTGTTTCTCAGAGCCTTCCCAGTAGGCCCTGGGGCAGGCCTGAGGAGTGCTCCTCTACCAAACAAAGGGGAAAAGTCTATAATGCACTGAAACAAAAGGGGAATACCTTTCCCTGGCTCCCTAACTGGGGCAGGTGTTCTCCTGTCACTGGCCCCAGGGTATCAGTCTTTCCCCTAAACAGGCACTGGGTTTTGGGTGTCTCCCCTATGGGGAAGGGCACAGTCTCTCACACTGGAGAAGCTTATCTCCCTGCTGCCTCCAGCCTTGTGCAGTTTGTCTCCCTCCCTCCGGAAAGAGGTTTTAACAGGTTTCAGGCCGCCCTTAATTGGACTCAGGTGTCCCTAACTGACCTGAAGTAACCCCTTCCCAGCTTGTAGGAAAAAGGGCCTTTAGCATTCTAGGGCCAACATACCGGTTTTCTTTAAAATGTTTTCCCTGGACCCTAACCCCCCACATTTACATGAATTCTTATGGGGAAATTGGATTCGCTTAACATTCTTTCGCTTAAAGTAGCATTTTTCAGGAGCAGAACTACAACATGTGAATCTCACCATAAAATCTTTAACCCAATAAATACTGACACAAAAGGCAGAGCCTGGACACTAGGGGGCTCTCTAAACTCACCAACAAAGGCAGAACAAGATCTAATGGCCGAGAGTCAAGGTGAGAAAATTTCAAACTGGAAACAAAGCAGGGATTTGTAACAGCGTGAGGGAATAGCCACTGGAACAGCCTCTCTCGGGGTGTCACTTTAAATCAAGACGGGGGTGGGAAAGAGGTCTTTCTTAGCCGCAATCTGCACTGCAAACTTGTGAGCCACATCACATGGCTAGACTGGCCTAACCCTCGCTGTAGACTCTATCGACAGGAGGGGTTCTCCTGTCCTGGGAGGTGGGGTACCTGCGTCGCCAGGAGACGCTCGCCGCTGGTGTAGGTAGCACAGAAGGGGCTAAGAGCGACAGCAGTGCAGGTGTGCAGCTGCAGTTCTGTAAGTGTAGACAAGCCCTTAGATCCAGCACCAATGTCTCGTCTCCATTGCCTGCTGCGTGCACTGACTGCGGGGAAGCGAGTTTGGGTTTGCACTTTGCAGCAGCCTCAGTTCACCCCCAAGGTGGGCTGCCAACACTCCCTCATTTCAAGAGGCAGCCCTTATTTCTTCATCTCTGTCCAACAAGATCGGGAGTTGCTGGGTGCTGCAAAAAGCAGCAAGAAACACCCCCGGCGAATGGAGGCGAGCCGTACTTAGTATTACTATTTATAATAACAATGATGATAACAATATCAGGAGGAGTGCGGGGAGAGGGGCTAAGAAAACAGTCCCTGATTTTGGCAATACAGTGTTGGCACCCCTAACCACAAGTCACTGGGGGTGGCCTGGGTTAAGCAGGTCTGCGGAGATGATCACAGGGCTCCTTTGGGAGGGTCAGCTCCTCAGCTACTGTAAATCACTTTGTGACCCATTTCAGAGTAACAGCCGTGTTAGTCTGTATTCGCAAAAAGAAAAGGAGTACTTGTGGCACCTTAGAGATTAACCAATTTTGGTTAGTCTCGAAGGTGCCACAAGTACTCCTTTTCTTTTTGTGACCCATGTGATTGTGTTTTAAACTGATCCAGAAAAGCTGGTTGATAAATTACCAGGAGCAAATATTGCAAAAGCTCTGAGCAAAGTGACCTTGGGAGCAGGAGTTTAGCTCCCAGCAACCTTATTCTTTGGGATACTTAAATAAACAGCCCTTTGGACCCCCCAGATGTCAGCAGCCTGTCAGAGAGCAGCTGACCTCAGTGTCTCTGCTTGGAGTGCCTGTTCCACACACAGGTTCTGCACTAGTAGCTTTAATTTGGGGTTTTTAATGAGATAGTTACACCAGTACAACCCCGCATGTGGGTGCAGTTATATCGCTATAATGGTGCCTTGTCCTGGTTTGGCTTATTCCCGTTCCATAAGGGAGCAGCCATACAGGCTCCTTTATGCTGCTAGACCTGCCTCCACGGCAGGGCTGTGTGTTGTACCACTTTCAATATACAGGCAGAGTTAAAGTGGTGTGTGTGTGCAGAGAAAGGCTCAGAGCAGCTGATAGATTGTCCCCTCTTTGGGACTGGGCTGTCATCCTGGTCTGGGTGTGTAGGGCATCCTGGCCCATGACTGCCACTCCTTCGCACACGGGCAATGCAAATAACAGGAATTGGGCTGTACTGAGCACGCTGTGTTGAATTGCCCCTTTGGCTACAGAAGGGAGCTGTGGGAAGGGGGTGGTGGGAGTGTGAACCCTGACAGTGTTTGTGCGAGAAGGCACTCTTGTATGCAGCACAGGGATTGTTGATGGGTGAGAGCCCCTTGCATATGGGAAGCTCTAGGATGGGATGGCGGGAGGAACATCTGTGCAGGGGGAGAGAGAGACCAATAATACCTTGCTGTTCTGTGGCACTTTTCACCAGTAAATCTCACTGTGCTTTACAAAGGGGATCAGTATCATTATCACCCTTCCTGTTTGCTGGACTCCTGGCTTCAGTGGAGTAGTGTCCATTGAGACGATGGCCCTGGGGCTCTTTGGAGGAGAGGCATAAGAGGAAGGCACTGGAGGCATAAGGCGATACAGCAACATGACAGGGACACAGAAGGGAGACTAGCTGCTTATCACCCCCTTTCTTAACACAAACTCTGGCTCTGCACATGGCTGGCAGCAGCTGGGAAGCAGTAAAAGGGGCAGTTACCAGGAGCACCCACTGTTCTTAACAAGGGCAGATCAATGGGGGATTCCCTGTAATTCTCAATGGGGAGGGGGAAACAAAGCCTCTTCCTGGGCAGATATCTGATAATATGGTGCAAGGCAGCCAGAGAGAGAGAGGTAGCTAGCGAGATAGATAGGTAGATAGGTAGATGGGAGGTGGAGGTGTGTGTGGATGCATCATTCCCTTTAAGCTGTACCTTTCCATGCCCCCACCCTTCCAGTGGCATTGGTGCCTTCTCTGATCCATGCCCCCCGCACTGTCTGTTGACACTGATCTGTCCCCCAGAGTGTTTGTGTTGCACGATTATTAGTATTCCAGGTTTAGAAGCTGGGGAAGAGTCTGAAGGTTCCAGGACACCCCCTCTTCTCTACAGCTTTGCCTCTGGCATGATGGGCCTCCGCAGCCCCGCCCCCTGGGCTCTCCTGTTGCTCTGTGTCGCCCAGGCTCTGGCTACGAGTTTCGGGGAATGTTACTGCCACTCCGGTAGCGCTACCCGCACTAGCTTTCGTCCAGCTGGCCCAGCTAAACTCGCACCGAAGAAGCAGCTGTGTGAGCTAGAAACCCCGGGCTGCAGCCTACACCCAGCAGCTCACGCTGAAGCCCCTCACTGCAGCGTGACGACCATTGTAGCTGATGCTAGCTAGGCTAGCGCTCCCATGGGTAGGTCTACCTGACTCAAGGAAAAGCCCAGAGCCTTGATGGGCAAAGGTGTCCTTTAAAAATAGTGCGCATGCTCAGCATCTTTGAAGCCTTTCTGGCTGGAGTGTAATTTCACAGGGACCCTGAGAAACAGGAAGCTGGAATGACTCTCCTAGGGTCATGCAACGTTGCTATAGCCATGTTGGTCGAGAATATTAGAGACACCGGGTGGGTGAGGTAGAGGCTTTTATTGGACCAACTTCTGTTGGTGAAAGGGAGAAGCTTTTGAGCTTGCACAGATCACTTACCTCACCTGCCCTGTCTCTCTCAAGGTCACACAGTGAGCCAGGACACCCCCTGCCCACTCTAACCCACTAGACCCCCCTCCCCTCCCACAGCTGGGGATAGAACCCAGGAGTCTTGACTGCCAGCCCATGCTGTGAGGAGGGATGCGTTACTAAGGCCTTGTACACACGGGCACTTTACAGTGCTGCAACTTTCTCACTCAGGGGAGTGAAAAAACACCCCCCTGAGCGCTGCAAGTTTCGGCGCTGTAAAGTGCCCATGTAGACAGTGCCCCAGCGCTGGGAGCTGGGCGTGCTGGAGGTGGTTTTTTTCTATCCCAGCGCTCTGCCACGACTACACAAGCCACGATAAAGTGCGGCCACGGCAGCACTTTAATGTTGCCAGTGAAGACGTGCCGTAAGTCACCAAGAGCACGCTGGCTGTTTAGCCCATCTGTCCACACAAGCGGCATCTGCACGTCCATAATGTCCATGCCAGGGAAATCCCCTAATGGGATGAGGCTTGGGGGAAGAGGTGTGGAAACCAAATAGCCTCAGCATCACTCAGCAGGATGGGATGAGGCCACCCCACCCAGGGCAGAGGCCAAGCACATGGGGCTGAATTGGGACATAAGGGTTTCCTAGACCATATGGGAGTTAATTGTGGCCTAGGCTGCCCCCTTGAACCAGGGCGAATTTCACAATGGAAGGCCTGGCTGGGTCATCCTTGAGCTGCAGTCTCTGGGGCTGGAATCTGCTCTGTTTGAGCCAGGCTGGCTTTGGGGGGCTCTGGACAACACTGAGCCCCAGGCTCAGAGCCCCCTCCAGGAGAGTGTAGAAAACACTGTGCTTCCACTGAAGGGCCTGGGAGGTATCTCTGATGTTTCACTGAGGGGGCCAAGAGTAGGGTCTTGTGGAGAGGCAAGGTGCAGGGAAAAGGCAGGCTGAGCCGGTGGGGAAGTAGGGTGATGGATCTGGGGGGAGTAAGGGAGGGGCAGATCCCACAGGCTGCCTGCTGAGTGGTGGGGGGTTTCCGTGGGGCTGAATTTCCCCACTCACTGAGTCAGTATAATTCTGACTCAGTCCCACTCCTAGGGACATAGGGTGGTGGGGGGGTTGTGTGGCATTGGTCAATCAGTTGCTCTCAGGTCAAAGGGCCAGGCCTGGCTGTGTTTGCTTGGAGTTTGACCTGGGATGGTGAGGTTGTGTCATTGGTGGATCCGATTTTGGGAAAGGGGGGTTAAGAGTTTTCACAAACACTCTATAAATGAGCTGGCCAGAACCTTGGAGCCAGAGTGAGCAGCAGCCTCCAGTCACCCGTGAGTACCTCTCCTGTGGGGTCACACAGCCTGCCTGCCTCTCAGCCTGGACCGTAATGCTCTGGCTCCAAGAGTGCCTGGGGGCTGGAGCAACCTCACACGGGCTGCCCTCTCTGGATTGATATCTCCCCCTGTATCTCTGCATCCTGACCTGGAAAAGCCATGGCTGGGAGCCTAGGGCCCGACAGGGGATTTTCCTAGGAGCACGAAGCCCCAAGGGGTTTGCTTGACTTCCCTGGCCTGCGAGCCCAAGGTTCTGTTTCTCCTTTACCAGCTGTACATGTTTTATTTGGTTTGTAGGTTTCTGTGCCTTGCTCGAGTCTCAGGAAGGAGCCACGCTCTCTACAACAGGTATGGTCCCTAGTCACCCCAAGACCTGGATCCCTCTGCCAGCCCAATGGAATTGGAAGCTAGATACATTCAGGCCAGTAACCATACAGTGAGAGGGACTGGGGACAGATGTGGGGATCCCCCTCCTTGATGTCTGTGAACAGAGCACAGACATCTCATCGCTCTGGCTTACCCAGGGCCAGGAGGATACACGAGTCACTGGGAGGGCTTCTGGCCGGGGTTATGCAGGAGGCCAGACTCCCTGCTGATTTCAAATCAATGAATGTCTGAATCTGCACCCCATGCCCTGTGTTGTGTTTTACATGTGTGGAAAGTGTGTGTGCAAAGTTCCCATCCCAATTTAGCAGGGTTCCCATCCACTTTGTAGGTGCAAATGGCAGGACTGGGCGCAGGGCAGCACAGGGAATCAGCTCCCAGGAAGATGCTGGCACCTTGGTCTCTCCTGGTCACTGCCTTGAATACACAACAGTTTAGTCTCCTGAGGACTGAGATGCTTTGGTTTAACTAAAGTCTCTGGACTCAATAGACGAGTGTCTGGATTAAACTGAATGGAGCGTGCTATACAGGAGTTCAGACTGGATGATCTATTGGTCTCTTTTGGCCTTAAACTCTATGAGACAGGGAAATACTGGGTGCACAATCAGCCTGTGGAACTCCCTGCCACAAGAGGGCACTGAGGACAAGAGCTCAGCAGGATTCTGACAGGGATGGGACGTTGCAATGGAGAACATGAATATCCAGAGCTGTGATAAGGATTTAAAAAATGGGAGGTTTGGCACTGCCCTGCTATGGGACTCTCTCACAGAGTCAGGTGGGGATGCCCACCTGGCGTGTGTTGCTGATAGAGGTAGGAGGCTGGGCTGGATCGATGTGACTCAGGTGGGGAATCCCAACAGTGTTCCAGGAACTATGCTGTAGGGAACAATCCTGAGCCAGTTTTGTGGGCCTGGGGTGTGGGCTGGGTGGGAGCTTGCCATTCTTGATGTCCACTGGTGTGAGCTCGGCCCCTGTGCAATAAGTGAGGGTGGGAGGAAGGGACTAGGCTCAGCAATGTCCACTCTGACTTTCTGCGCACACACCCAGTGCAGAGGGAGAAAGTGGCATTAACCTGAGGGTTTTATTTTCCAGCAAATATGGGGCAGATGGATCTGAAAATTGCAGTGGCCTTCATCCTGCTGCTGTTTCTCTGCACCGGTAAGAGATGCTGGCGTGTGGTAGAATCCCTGAAGCCGGAGATGCAGGTTAAACTCCTCCTGATGATGTCGAGAGAGATGATGTCTCCTTGAGTTCCCCTACTCCAGAGCACGTTACTCTTCCTTCTCCCCATTTCCTGTCTAGGGGTTGTATCCAGGCCCAGGGGAAACCTGAGGACGCAGCCCAATATTTGCCAAAGTGGCTGCTGATTTTAGGGCCTGATTTTCAGAGCTGCTGAGCTCCTGGCGCTCCCCCAGCTTTCCCTGGAGTTATGGGCTGCTCAGCCCTAGACTTCCTCTTCATGGTTTTCTTCAAAAAATTTTCCCAAAACGTTTTTTTCGCTAGAACAGAAATTTCTAAGGAAATGTCCACTTTCAATGACATTTCTTGGATTTTTGCCCAAAACTGAACATTTTTTGGTCCCTAACAACTGGAAGCCAAAAACCAATAACAACAAAGTTACAGTTAAAAAATGAGAAACTGGAGAATGAACGTAAAGAAAAAATTTGAATCAAATTTTTTCATGCAAACAAATGCCAGTTCTCTGCTAGCCGCAGAATGAGTTGCCCTAAAGCACTGGTCTGCTCTCATCCTGGGAGTCTGTCAGAGCAGCATGTCTCAGCCTTTCCTCAGCAGTGACCCCTTATTCAAAATAAAAGTGATCCCCTACGGGTACAAAAGTGGGAGTAAAAAATGATAACAGTGTTAAGCTTGTAGAATACTATGGCTCATTTGATCTTACACATCTAGACAGTTTTGGCAAGCATAAAGTTATTCTGGAAATGCTATTTTCTTTGCTTTAGAATTGTGATACAATTGTTCCGCTCTACAACACAATTTAGAATTATAATACAATTTTCAATGTCCCACAACCCCCCTCATTTGCCTGCCAAGACCCTTCTGGGGCTTGCAACCCACCCGCTGATAAACATTGTGTTAGTTCTGTGGTGCATCTGAGCAATGGCTGCCTCTCCTCGCTTGTGTTTAGCATGTCACTCACACACCAGAAGTGGAGGCTTTCATCTGTCCGGCCGGAACTAGGCTGATTTCCCTTCTGCATTAAACACAAACCCCCATCCAGCCAGTGTTTGCTGTTGCGTGTTGGTGCATGAACAGCATCTTGCGAGGTGCAAGAATGGTACTGGGATATTTGTGACAGGTGCTTTGCACATCAAGGGATCACGAGGATTCAGCTTTTCCAGTTTGTCTCCTGTATCAGAGGGGTAGCCGTGTTAGTCTGTATCCACAAAAACAACGAGGAGTCCAGTGGCACCTTAAAGACTAACAGATTTTTTTGGGCATAAGCTTTCGTGGGTAAAAAAAACCCACTTCTTCAGAGGCATGGAGTGAAAATTATAGATACAGGCATAAGTATACTGACACATGAAGAGAAGGAGAACCAGTGCTGACAAGGCCAATTCAATCAAGGTGGATGTGGTCCACTCCCAATAATTGATGAGGAGGTGTCAATACCAAGAGAGGGAAAATTGCTTTTGTAGTGAGCCAGCCACTCTCAGTCCCTATTCAAACCCAAATTAATGGTGTTAAGTTTGTAAATGAATTGTAGCTTGGTAGTTTCTCTTTGCAGTCTGTTTTTGAAGTTTTTTTGTTGAAGGATGGCTACTTTTAAACCTGTTATTGAATGTCCAGGAAGATAGAAGTGTGCTCCTACTGGCTTTTGTATGTTTCTATTCCTGATGTCTGATTTGTGTCCATTTATTCTTTTATGTAGAGACTGTCCAGTTTGGCCAATGTTTGTCTCCTGTCTTTCCAATACCAGTGTAAAAACAGCTACCTTCCTGGGCATGGCCCCTCCTCCCCTAGAGAGACCTGAGCCCCATTTTCTGTCTCTGCAGAGGCTGCCAGTTATCGGCTGCAGAAGCGAGAGGCTCAGGACTCATTCTCCCAGATCCAGGAGGTTGCCAAGAGTTACTGGGAACGGCTGAATTCAGTGGTCCAGGGCTGGCTGGACAGTGTCAAATCTTGGTAAGGGGAAGGCAGAGTGCAAGTGTAACCCACACCCCTCCTGGGTGTGGTGTTCTGTCCCATATAGTGGCACCAAGACCACTTAGAGAGAGAGATAAAATGAGTCTGCTCTACAGCCTTAGCTAAGAGCCAGTTGTCTTTTAGCTCATGTGGTAGATAGAGACTCATGCACTAAACTCCATAGGTCCCAGTTCGATCCCACCCGCTGACAACAAGGTTCTGTCAGTGTTACACAAACAGAGATTAAATCTGGAGGAAGCCACCAGCGGGCCAGTGTTTCCAGGCAGCATTACTGGGAACAGACACCCCCCCAGAGGGAGTGGTTTGGGAGGTGGTGGTCTCTGGCTCCCCATAGACAGAGGGTTTGCTCTGTCAGTGCCACAAAGCCCTGGAGAGTCCCATGTGGTTACAATCCTGGGCGCACACAAAGGCAAAGAGCATGCACTAGTTGTGACCTAACAGCCCCTCCCCATTCCTGAGGGCTGATTCTCAATCACTTCTTTCCTGTGACTGGGCCAGGCTCTCTGGCAGGCAGGTTAAAGCTGCCTTTGTGGTTCCTGAAGTTTGAAACTCTGCCGGGTCCAGCTCAGGCCCTGGTGTGGCTGCTTTAATATATGCAGATGATACAAAACTACTCAAGATAGTTAAGTCCCAAACAGACTGCGAAGAGCCACAAAAGGATCTCACAAAACTGGGTGATTGGGCAACAAAATGGCAGATGAAATTCAATGTTGATCTGTGCAAAGTAATGCACATTGGAAAACATCATCCCAACTATACATATAAAATGATGGGGTCTAAATTAGCTATTACCACGCGAGAAAGAGATCTTAGAGTTACTGTGGATAGTTCTCTGAAAACATCCACCCAATGTGCAGCGGCAGTCAAAAAGCTAACAGAATGTTGGGAATCATTAAGAAAGGGATAGATAATAAGACAGAAAATATATTGCCTTTGTATAAATCCATGGTACACCCACATCTTGAATACTGCGTGCAGATGTGGTCGCCCCGTCTCAAAAAAGATATATTGGAATTGGAAAATGTTCAGAAAAGGATAACAAAAATGATTAAGGGCATGGAATGGCTGCCATAAGAGGAGAGATTAATAAGACTGGGACTTTTCAGCTTGGAAAAGATGACTAAGGGTGGAATATGATAGAGGTCTATAAACTCATGACTGGTGTGGAGAAAGTAAATAAGGAATTGTTATTTACTCCTTCTCATAACACAAGAACTAGGGGTCACCAAATGAAATTAATAGGCAGCAGGTTTAAAACAAACAAAAGGAAGTATTTTTTTACACAACGCGCAGTCAGCCTGTGGAACTCCCTGCCAGAGAAGGTTGTGAAGGCCAAGACTATAACAAGGTTAAAAAAAGAACTAGACAAGTTCATGGAGGATAGATCCATCAATGGCTATTAGCCAGGATGGGCAGGGATGGTATCCCTAACCTCTGTTTGCTAGAAGCTGTAAATGGGTAACAGGGGATGGATCACTTGATGATTACCTGTTCTGTTCATTCCCTCTGGGGCACCTGGCATTGGCCACTATCAGAAGACAGGATACTGGGTTAGATGGACCTTTGCTCTGACCCAGTGTGGCTGTTCTTATGCTCTACTTCTCATGGCTCTCTCGGCCCTGGGAAGCAGAGATGGATGCTGTGGCTCCAACTAGGCATTCTGTCCTATTTGGGAAGGTCCTCTGAGCAGGGGGCATTAACAGGCAGTTGTCTCCACCTATCTGAAGCCCCTCTATGCTGCCCGAATGGCATGAAAGGGCCCTAGGGTGCATAGGAAGCAGGGCCCATGTGTCAGCAATTTTCAGGGCTCCATGGCTGGATTTGGTGCTGGTTTTACTCTAACCATGGACTGTATTTAATAACAATGCTGACAGTGCAGACCATCCTGCAGGGACCAGGGTCCAGCCCTCTCATGTGGCGTCTCCTCCTCCTCTTCACTTTCCTTCCCAGGGACATCTATGAAAAAACCACATCGGCTGCAGGGACCTACACAGAAATCCTGAAGGACCAGGTTTACCATTGGTGGCATGGGGAGCAGTAACATAGGCTGCTGTCCACCCCATCCCCATCCCCTCCCCGCTACCATTCCTACAGTGACAAGCCGGCAAGGATAGCGAGCGGGTTCCTCTGTGTTCATATTTGTTTATGTGCTGACACTTTTCTGCTTACCGAGTCAATAAAGCAAATTCCCTTTTGCCTTGTTCCATTCACTGCTGTGTGTGTGGATCTGTGAGCGACACAGAACTTGGTGTATATGGGGCTCACTCAGAGTCTCAATTATAACTGCACCTCCCATCCCATTATCCCTGTCTTCAGATATTGGGAGGAAACTGAGGCACAGCGAGGGTACCTGAGAAGGAGTAAAGTGCAGAGGAGGAACAGAACTCACAAATCCTGACTCCCCCACTCATTTTCCACCAAGTTGAGAATAGGACCCAGGCGTCCTGGCTCCCAGCCCCCTTCACTCTAATCGTTAGAACCCACTCCACCCAAGCATCAGGCATAGAACCCAGGCATCCTACCTCCCAGCCCCTTCCTGTTCCGACTCACTGGACCCCACTCCCTCCAAGAGCTGGGAGTGGAAAAGGCCATACTGCAAACTTGTTCTAGCTCTAAGTTTCCTCCCTGTTTGAAGCTAGCTGCCACTCAGGGATTTGGGGTGGACCCATCTGTTACATTAAAGGGTTGAGTGATCAGTGCTAAAACTGCAAAGGCACAAAAAGAAAAGGAGTACTTGTGGCACCTTAGAGACTAACCAATTTATCTGAGCATGAGCTTTCGTGAGCTACAGCTCACTTCATCGGATGCATACCGTGGAAACTGCAGCAGACTTTATATACACACAGAGATCATAAAACAATACCTTCTCCCACCCCACTGTCCTGCTGGTAATAGCTTATCTAAAGTGATCATCAAGTTGGGCCATTTCCAGCACAAATCCAGGTTTTCTCACCCTCCACCACCCCACACACAAACTCACTCTCCTGCTGGTAATAGCCCATCCAAAGTGACAACTCTCTACACAATGTGCATGATAATCAAGGTGGGCCATTTCCTGCACAAATCCAGGTTCTCTCACCCCCTCACCCCCCCTCCAAAAAACACACACACAAATTCACTCTCCTGCTGGTAATAGCTCATCCAAAGTGACCACTCTCCCTACAATGTGCATGACAATCAAGGTGGGCCATTTCCAGCACAAATCCAGGTTTTCTCACCCCCCTACCCCCATACACACACAAACTCACTCTCCTGCTGGTAATAGCTCATCCAAAGTGACCACTCTCCCTACAATGTGCATGGTAATCAAGGTGGGCCATGTCCAGCACAAATCCAGGCTTTCTCACCCCCCCCCCTTTTTTTTTTCCCCCCCGGGGACACACACACACACACACACACAAACAAACTCACTCTCCTGCTGGCAATAGCTCATCCAAACTGACCACTCTCCAAGTTTAAATCCAAGTTTAACCAGAACTTCGGGGGGGGGAGGGAGGAAAAAACAAGGGGAAATAGGCTACCTTGCATAATGACTTAGCCACTCCCAGTCTCTATTTAAGCCTAAATTAATAGTATCCAATTTGCAAATGCATTCCAATTCAGCAGTTTCTCGCTGGAGTCTGGATTTGAAGTTTTTTTGTTTTAAGATAGTGACCTTCATGTCTGTGATTGCGTGACCTGAAAGATTGAAGTGTTCTCCGACTGGTTTATGAATGTTATAATTCTTGACATCTGATTTGTGTCCATTTATTCTTTTACGTAGAGACTGTCCAGTTTGACCAATGTACATGGCAGAGGGGCATTGCTGGCACATGATGGCATAGATCACATTGGTGGATGTGCAGGTGAACGAGCCTCTGATAGTGTGGCTGATGTTATTAGGCCCTGTGATGGTGTCCCCTGAATAGATATGTGGGCACAGTTGGCAACGGGCTTTGTTGCAAGGATAAGTTCCTGGGTTAGTGGTTCTGTTGTGTGGTATGTGGTTGTTGGTGAGTATTTGCTTCAGGTTGCGGGGATGTCTGTAGGCAAGGAATGGCCTGTCTCCCAAGATTTGTGAGAGTGTTGGGTCATCCTTTAGGGTAGGTTGTAGATCCTTAATAATGCGTTGGAGGGGTTTTAGTTGGGGGCTGAAGGTGACGGCTAGTGGCATTCTGTTATTTTCTTTGTTAGGCCTGTCCTGTAGTAGGTAAGTTCTGGGAAGTCTTCTGGCTCTATCAATCTGTTTCTTCACTTCCGCAAGTGGGTATTGTAGTTGTAAGAAAGCTTGACAGAGATCTTGTAGGTGTTTGTCTCTGTCTGAGGGGTTGGAGCAAATGTGGTTGTATCGCAGAGCTTGGCTGTAGACGATGGATCGTGTGGTGTGGTCAGGGTGAAAGCTGGAGGCATGTAGGTAGGAATAGCGGTCAGTAGGTTTCCGGTATAGGGTGGTGTTTATGTGACCATTGTTTATTAGCACTGTAGTGTCCAGGAAGTGGATCTCTTGTGTGGACTGGACCAGGCTGAGGTTGGTGGTGGGATGGAAATTGTTGAAATCATGGTGGAATTCCTCAAGGGCTTCTTTTCCATGGGTCCAGATGATGAAGATGTCATCAATATAGCGCAAGTAGAGTAGGGGCTTTAGGGGACGAGAGCTGAGGAAGCGTTGTTCTAAATCAGCCATAAAAATGTTGGCATACTGTGGGGCCATGCGGGTACCCATAGCAGTGCCGCTGATCTGAAGGTATACATTGTCCCCAAATGTAAAATAGTTATGGGTAAGGACAAAGTCACAAAGTTCAGTCACCAGGTTAGCCGTGACATTATCGGGGATAGTGTTCCTGACGGCTTGTAGTCCATCTTTGTGTGGAATGTTGGTGTAGAGGGCTTCTACATCCATAGTGGCCAGGATGGTGTTATCAGGAAGATCACTGATGGATTGAAGTTTCCTCAGGAAGTCAGTGGTGTCTCGAAGGTAGCTGGGAGTGCTGGTAGCGTAGGGCCTGAGGAGGGAGTCTACATAGCCAGACAATCCTGCTGTCAGGGTGCCAATGCCTGAGATGATGGGGCGCCCAGGATTTCCAGGTTTATGGATCTTGGGTAGTAGATAGAATATCCCAGGTCGGGGTTCCAGGGGTGTGTCTGTGCGGATTTGATCTTGTGCTTTTTCAGGAAGTTTCTTGAGCAAATGCTGTAGTTGCTTTTGGTAACTCTCAGTGGGATCATAGGGTAATGGCTTGTAGAAACTTGTGTTGGAGAGCTGCCGAGCAGCCTCTTGTTCATATTCCGACCTATTCATGATGACAACAGCACCTCCTTTGTCAGCCTTTTTGATTATGATGTCAGAGTTGTTTCTGAGGCTGTGGATGGCATTGCGTTCCGCATGGCTGAGGTTATGGGGCAAGTGATGCTGCTTTTCCACAATTTCAGCCCGTGCACGTCGGCGGAAGCACTCTATGTAGAAGTCCAGTCTGCTGTCTCGACCTTCAGGAGGAGTCCACCTAGAATCCTTCTTTCTGTAGTGTTGGTAGGAAGGCCTCTGTGGATTAGTATGTTGTTCAGAGGTATTTTGGAAATATTCCTTGAGTCGGAGACGTTGAAAATAGGATTCTAGGTCACCACAGAACTGTATCATGTTCATGGGGGTGGAGGGGCAGAAGGAGAGGCCCCGGGATAGGACAGCTGCTAGACAAGCCATTTACAATGCACACTTTGCTTCTCTACAAAAGAAAAAGGACACTAAACTTTCTAAACTACGACATGCTACAAGGGGCCACAGCAATGGTTCCCTCAACCCACATAGCAATATTGTTAACCTATCCAACTATACTCTCAGCCCAGCAGAAGCAGCTGTCCTATCCCGGGGCCTCTCCTTCTGCCCCTCCACCCCCACGAACATGGGGTGGGGGTGGGGTGAGAAAGCCTGGATTTGTGCTGGACATGGCCCACCTTGATTACCATGCACATTGTAGGGAGAGTGGTCACTTTGGATGAGCTATTACCAGCAGGAGAGTGAGTTTGTGTGTGTATGGGGGTAGGGGGGTGAGAAAGCCTGGATTTGTGCTGGAAATGGCCCACCTTGATTATCATGCACATTGTAGGGAGAGTGGTCACTTTGGATGAGCTATTACCAGCAGGAGAGTGAGTTTGTGTGTGTGTGTTTTTGGAGGGGGGTGAGGGGGTGAGAGAACCTGGATTTGTGCAGGAAATGGCCCACCTTGATTATCATGCACATTGTGTAGAGAGTTGTCACTTTGGATGGGCTATTACCAGCAGGAGAGTGAGTTTGTGTGTGGGGGGGTGGAGGGTGAGAAAACCTGGATTTGTGCTGGAAATGGCCCAACTTGATGATCACTATAGATAAGCTATTACCAGCAGGACAGTGGGGTGGGAGGAGGTATTGTTTTATGATCTCTGTGTGTATATAAAGTCTGCTGCAGTTTCCACGGTATGCATCCGATGAAGTGAGCTGTAGCTCACGAAAGCTCATGCTCAAATAAATTGGTTAGTCTCTAAGGTGCTGTTGGGGACACTGGGGCATGGCCACTAGGTAACTCGAGGGGATGGAAGACCACGAGTGTCGATGAAGCCCCCTCGCACTAGGCCCAGGTGTCCTTGGCCCCCCGTCCTGCCTGGAGGCACTCGCAGCAGATCATGACCCCTTCTATTGGACCCCAGAGGCTGATAGGGCATTTAAAATCCTGAAAAGAAAATTGATGGAAGCCCCAGCTCTGGACCTGCCGGATCTCTCTAAGCCGTTTCAGTTGTATGTACATGAACGAAGGGGGGTGGCCCTAGGAGTGCTTACACAGCTGTTAGGAGCATGGAGACGTCCCGTGGCTTATTTTTCTAAGCAATTGGATCAGGTTGCAAAGGGTTGGCCGGCATGTTTACGGGCGGTCGCAGTTACTGCCCTATTGCTTAAGGAAGCCGAGAAGCTAACATTGGGAGGGGTTATGCAAATCTATACTCCCCACATGGTCCAAGCCTTATTGGATGCAAAGGGAGGGCTTCGGCTCACCCAGGCTCGAATTGCTCGGTACCAGGCTAAGCTGTTAGAGAACTCTGAAGTCACCTTACAGCCTTGCCCCTCCCTTAACCCAGCCACTCTCTTGCCAGAAACAGAGGAACAGAAACATGACTGTTTAGAGATCATAGATGTCCAGTACTCCAGCCGTCTGGATTTAAAGGATGTTCCCCTCCCAAATGCAGATTATGAGTGGTACACTGATGGTAGCAGTACTGTAATAAATGGGCAAAGGAGGGCGGGTTATGCTGTTGTGAAAGGAGGGATGGCTCCATTCCCCAGAAGGGAAGGTCCTCTTACCAAAGGGCCTGATCCGGCCAGTGCTGCAGAAACTACATCAAACCACTCATGCTGGCAGGGAAGCATTTATCCAACTAATGGGAAAATACTTTATCTCTTCCGGACTCCGACCCCTGGCTGCCCAGGTATAAGCGGACTGCTTAGTCTGCCAAAAGAATAACCCCCGACCGGGACATCCTGTGCCATCAGCTGCCCTAGAACCCACTCCGGGCCCTGGACAAGTGTGGCAAATAGACTTTACTGAGTTTCTCCGGACCCAAGGGTTCAAATATCTCCTTGTCATAGTGGATCAGTTCAGCGGATGGCCAGAAGCCTTCCCATGCCGTAACTGCACTGCCAAAACAGTGGCCCTCAAGTTTGTTAAGGAGATCGTTCCTCGCTTTGGACTCCCCCTGTGGATGGAATCTGACAATGGGACACACTTCACGTCAAAAATCATTCAAAGCATCTCACATGCCTTACAGATCCCCTGGAAACTCTATACGCCCTGGAGACCGCAAGCCAGTGGTGTAGTGGAGCGTACCAATCAGACCCTTAAACGGCATCTCTCAAAAGTGTGCCAAGAAGCCTCACTGCGATGGCCTGATGCTTTGCCCCTTGTCCTACTCCGTATCCGCGTTCTCCCAAAGGGTAGATTAGGGCTCAGTCCCTTTGAAATTATGTTTGGAAGGGCATGGCCTATGAATGGCACCCCGGTTCTGTCAGGGGAATGGGAGTTGGGTAATGTTTTTTTGTCTCAGTATATGTGTTCCCTGTCTGCTGTTCTCTTGTCTCTTCACAGGTATACCAAGGATTCCCAGCCTCTCCCCTTGGACTCTCCCGTTCACTCCTTACAGCCCGGTGACTCTGTGCTTGTTCGCACCTGGAAAGACGAGCCTCTCCAGGAAAAGTGGAAAGGACCCTATACCGTCCTGCTGATCTCCCATACAGCGGCAAAGATCAAGGGACACAAGAACTGGATCCATCACGCTCATCTGAAGGCAGTACCCGCCCCCTCGTCAGCAGAACAGTGGACCGTCCAACCTGCTGACTCCTCATCTAGTGACGATCTCGGGCTAAAGCTACTGTTTAAAAGACACAAATAGCAGGCACCTTAATGCTAAAATGGGCCCACCCAGGTATTGAAGACCTTGGGTTGGAAAGACTCTGGTCATAATTAATTGGGTAACATTGTTATTCTTTGTATTGGTATTTCCAAACTGTGCATATCGGGAGCATAACTCCTTTGTTTTGCTTGCGCACCATGTTGCTAATTTAACAAACCAGACTGATTGCTGGGTATGTGCTCCAACTCCACTATCCCCCAAAACGGGAATGCCCCTTGACATGCTGCCCTTGACCCTAGCAGAATTAGCCACCACCAAAGAGCAGGAAAGAACGGACTCACCGTTCTGGAACAAGACCTCTTTACAGCAAGCCACCTATCAGGACCAGGAGTATTCAGTTGCAGTACTCACTGAGGGAATGTTATGTTTTACCCGAAACCAATATGATCCCTATGGGCATCCTGTGAAAAAGAGCTCCTGTGTTATTACACAGTGGGCTGATGGGTATTGGATAAAAACCAACAGGGGAGGCCAACAGTGTGGGTGTAATGGTTTCTCCCCTTTTAGGGAAACTCTTACAAATACTCTTACCACAAAAAAAAGGTTTGAAAATATAACTTGCCGTCCAGTTAATATCTCCAATGTAGCAAGCCAATGGTGGGTTTGTAGTGGTCCCTATGGCAAGTGTAATTTAAACGGCACAATTAAAAATGCCCCCACTTGTACCCAATCAAAAAAATAAAATGCCCCCTTAGGGGCATATAAATTGTTTTAAAAAGCAGCCAAAGCAGCCTTAAATATCCCAAAAATCCCCTTAAGAAACAGTCCTTACTGGGCCCTACAGGGTCACTATTTTGTATGTGGCCAAAAGGCTTACAAGGTGCTGCCAGCCAACTGGACAGGTAGCTGTTATATAGCTCATGGAGTTCCTCATCTTTCCATAACTGCCACACTGCCCAAAGAAAAGATTAGAAATGCCCGAGACACCTCTGTTGAGTCACGAAAAAAAACCCTGCGGCGACTGACTAAGGCATTGGAGGGCAATATGAAGAATCCCCTCACAACTGAGAAGCTTGTAGGGTGCTCTGTACTGGGAATAGCTCCACTGTTTACCGAGCCAGCCATGGCATGCATAGGCCGCTATACTATAAGGCTACAGATGGTACTTAAGAAGGTGGCCTTAGAGTTAGAGGACTCGGTTAGTAATTTAGGGTCAGCAGTAAAAACATTAAATAAAAAGGTACAGCAGCTCAGGACCTTTTCCCTCCAAAACAGGCTGGCTTTGGACTATCTCTTGGCATCCCAAGGAGGGGTTTGTGCCCTCATCGGGCCCCGATGTTGTGTATATGTAAATGATAGCAGTTATGAGATCTATGAAAAGGTGGTACAGGTTGAGGCCCATGCCCGAGCCGGAGCACAGGTTGCCTACACTGCCCCAGAGAGCGATTGGTTGCAAACCTTGTTTTCAGGCTGGGGTTTGTTGTCTTGGCTTGGTGGTTTATTTAGCCTGCTATTGAAACTTCTCTTTCCTGTATTGCTTGTATTACTGGTATTATGCTGTGCAGTATCATGTGTTAGGGCCCTTTTGCAAAAGTTAATAAGTCATTCTCTTCAGGGTTATCACAAAGCGCTTATGCAAAGTCATATTGTAAAGAAATAAGTAGCCCAAGTGAGAAAACTCAGAGCCAAGGCTGTTGAGTGTTCTCAAAGGGGGGAGTTGTTGGGGACACTGGGGCATGGCCACTAGGTAACTCGAAGGGATGGAAGACCACGAGTGTCAATGAAGCCCCCTCGCACTAGGCCCAGGTGTCCTTGGCCCCCCCTCCTGCCTGAAGGCACTCGCAGCAGCTCTGCGTACTAGGCCCAAGTGTCCTTGGCCCCCCTGCCTGGAGGCACACACAGCAGTTATGCTAAAAATCTGCAACAGTATGTTGCAGAGTCAGACTGCCTGAAACTAAGCAAGGCCAAACAGGGGAGATATGGAAGAACAATGCTGAATAGAGCAGCTTTATGTATAGTTTAACAAATGATAAAGAAAATCAGGGAACTAGCTGGGAACTGGATTGGCTGGCTATATGGATACTTGGGGCAGCTTGCTATTGGATAAGTATGCTGGGAAAAAGGATGTATAAAAGCCTGTGTAACTGCCTGCTCTGTTGTGCAGGATTTAAGATTTTATTCTCCCTGTACCTTTTTGCAGCTGCAAATAAACTTTTCTGCTTCTCCACCCCGTTGTGATTATTGGGTGTAGCACACCGGGTAACGAACCACTCAAGCTGTTGTTCAGCCTCTCGGCACTGGGTGCCGGCAACAGTGCCACAAGTCCTCCTTTTCTTTTTGCGAATACAGACTAACACGGCTGTTACTCTGAAACCTGCAAAGGCACATTGAGCTATACACACAAACACAAAGCCTTGCACACCCAGAGCCATACATCCCCACATACATGCCCATAAAAACTCATCCACTAATAGCCAAACACTCACTCCCACCTGCATACACACCCATGCATCTCAATATTCACACAGAGTGATACATACACATAAACACCCAGACCCTGATGATTCTGGGTGACTCACAAAGTGATAAATAGGAAAATTATTTAGGTCACTAAAGAGGAAATGTAGGCTGAATTCTGGGGATAAGGGAGAGATTTAGGGCAAAATGGTTTGTTAGAGGCAAAGCATTAAGATTAGCACAGTGAAGGTAACTTGGAAGATTTATGGTGAGATGCAAATGGAACAACTGGGGGGGGCTAACTGGGGTAAAACATAGGGGACTAGAAATATAACATAGGGTAATGCACCCTACTTCTTCTCCAGTCACTCATTCATCTGGAGGGAAGCATTAGGGTGTAACACAGGTGACTGGGTGGGGGGAGATTTAAGGTGCAACATGTGGAGACCAGAGGGGAAGATTTAGGGTGTAACACACGGGTCTGGTAGGGAGATTTAGGTTGTAAGACACCAGGATAATTACAGGTCAGAGACTTCAGGTGTGAGGAAAGGAAGAGCGGGAGGGAGACAGGGAATTCTGGGGACTTTCCGCCCAGTGAGCAAGAATCCAGCAGGTGTGACCCAGCCCCAACCCAGCCTTTATTTTGGGCACCTCTCCACCCAGCCGCAGCCCCAGGCCATCATTTATGCAGGTTTAAGTTTCCTGCACAAGCAGAACAGCCAGAGCGGCACTGATGCTTAGAAGAGCAAGATGCTGCGCGGGAGAGGTGCCAATGCACCGTACTGCCATGCCTCCCTCTCTGTCCAAGCCCTCTGTCCCTGGGGGAGAAGGACTGTGTTCTCAGCCTCTCTCCTGTGCTGGATGATGGGGCAAGGTTCACATGTAAACAGCTCTGCACTTTTGCCTAGTGAGCCAGTGCCAGTGTGTTTAGATGAGGGAGCATCATGTGTGTGCGTGCACGCACACATGTACACACAATGCACATGTGGCTATCTGCAAGGTATGCGTGTGGGTGAGTCCATATCTGTGACACATGCAAGAACAGAGTGGGGAGAGGGGTGTGTAGGCATGAACTGCCTCATTCCTCTACATGTTGCTTAAATGGCAGGCTGATGAAGTCCCTTAGCAGAGGCAGCATCCTCTCTGCTGGCCGTTTCTACATGGGCCTGAAGTTATGCAGGGATTCACATGGGACGTGATGGACACCTGTGCTCTGAACACTTACTGTTTAAATTACTTTTAAGGATTCACTGCACTTTGCCCAGCACTGCCATCCTGGGAGTTGCCTTGCTCCTACTTATAAGCCATGCCCTGGTGTATCCAGCGGTTTGTAATTGTAAACTTTGATGTACACTGTTGGGTGCCTGCTGGCACTGGCCACTGGGTCTGTGGGCCCCCTGCAGTTTCTGGAGGTATGTAACTAGAACAAACATGGAACTGTGAAGTGATGCAATGACTTCTGTGACTCAAACTAGGATGCCTCCTGGGGCATACTCAGGAATTTCTGTTTCAAATTGGGACAAAAAGTCTAAATCTAAATTTTTCATGGAAATATTCCAGTTTGGAAACATGAAAAAGACCCTGTTGAGAGTAAAGGGTAAAATGTTTCATTTCAATAGAGTTGAAAGGGTTTGTTTAGCTAACGTTAAAAGTCAAAACAAAATGAAGCTGTTGACCCATCCGGGAGAACATTCACTCCCTGGCATGATCCCTCTCTCACTCACCCCTTGACTGTGCCATACAGATCGCACTTGCACTGCACCCAGCACAAAGGGCTTCAGCCTAGGTGGGGTCTGTAGGTGCTTCTGCATTACAAAATAATAACAACAGTGCACTGTGAATTCAAGCATCTGACTAGGACTCACTGCACGAGCACAGTACACTCTGCATTGAATGGCAATTTACAAGCCTCGTTCCATAGTGATGCAGAAGGAAACACACTTTGCTCTGTAAGTCACAAAAGATGGTGTCATAAATGTAAAGGGAAAGGTAAACCCCTTTAAAATCCCTCCTGGCCAGAGGAAAAATCCTCTCATCTGTAAAGGGTTAAGAAGCTAAAGGTAACCTCGCTGGCACCTGACCAAAATGACCAATGAGCAGACAAGATACTTTCAAAAGCTGGGAGGAGGGAGAGAAAGAAAGGGTCTGTGTCTGTCTGTATGCTGGTTTTGCTAGGGACAGAACAGGAATGGAGTCTTAGAAATTTTAGTAAGTAATCTAGCTAGGTATGTGTTAGATTATGATTTCTTGAAATGGCTGAGAAAACAACTGTGCTGAATAGAATGACTATTCCTGTCTGTGTGTCTTTTTTGTAACTTAAGGTTTTGCCTAGAGGGATTCTCTGTGTTTTGAATCTAATTACCCTGTAAGGTATCTACCATCCTGATTTTACAGAGGTGATTCCTTTACTTCTATTAAAAGTCTTCTTGTAAGAAAACTGAATGCTTTTTCATTGTTCTAAGATCCAAGGGTTTGGATCTGTGGTCACCCATGCAAATTGGTGAGGATTTGTACCAAACCTTCCCCAGGAAGTGGATGCAAGGGTTGGGAGGATTTTGTGGGGGAAGGACGTGTCCAAACTACGTTTCCCAGTAAACCCAGTTAAAGTTTGGTGGTGGCAGTGGTAATTCCAAGGGCAAAGGGTAAAATTAATTTGTACCTTGGGGAAGTTTTAACCTAAGCTGGTAAAAGTAAGCTTAGGAGGTTTTCATGCAGGTCCCCACATCTGGAATGCGTTACCTAGGGAGGTGGTAGAATCTCCTTCCTTAGAAGTTTTTAAGGTCAGGCTTGACAAAGCCCTGGCTGGGATGATTTAATTGGGGATTGGTCCTGCTTTGAGCAGGGGGTTGGACTAGATGACCTCCTGAGGTCCCTTCCAACCCTGATATTCTATGATCTGTACCCTAGAGTTCAGAGTGGGGAAGGAACCTTGACAGATGGTGAATTCTCTACATACTGGGTGGGTTTGTGCCCATGTCCCTTTAGTGTTTATTTTCCCATGTAGGAGGAGGGTGGTTCAGGTCAGCCCTTTGGAGATACATTTAACAATGCTTAATATGCTAACAAATGAAAGAGAAGGTTGCCCAATAATCCCGATAATACCACCACTACCAGGGTCACTCACTGGAAAATCAAACACTGATTAGAACTTGTTCTGCCTACTGGTGTTAGTTACTTTCCCTTGTCAGAGCAAAGAAAATGATGACACGTCCAATGTGCTCGCAGAGCCAGGGGGAACCAGCGTTGGGGTTCAGTCCTGGGGTCTGAGGAGAGTGAACAATGACCACTGGCCATTCAAGACTGTGGGCTCGCTAGAAATGCAGATCATACTTGGACATGAACAACCCCACGGTTATAGCAACAGAGGGGTAGAGGGAGGGTTGTATCTGCAGTTGCCGGCTCAGCACAAGGAAAGTCATAGAATCATAGAATATCAGGGTTGGAAGGGACCTCTGAAGGTCATCTAGTCCAACCCCCTGCTCGAAGCGGGACCAATTCCCAGTTAAATCATCCCAGCCAGAGCTTTGTCAAGCCTGACCTTAAAAACCTCTAAGGAAGGAGATTCTACCACCTCCCTAGGTAACGCATTCCAGTGTTTCACCACCCTCTTAGTGAAAAAGTTTTTCCTAATATCCAATCTAAACCTCCCCCACTGCAACTTGAGACCATTACTCCTCGTTCTGTCATCTGCTACCATTGAGAACAGTCTAGAGCCATCCTCTTTGGAACCCCCTTTCAGGTAGTTGAAAGCAGCTATCAAATCCCCCCTCATTCTTCTCTTCTGCAGGCTAAACAATCCCAGCTCCCTCAGCCTCTCCTCATAAGTCATGTGTTCTAGACCCCTAATCATTTTTGTTGCCCTTCGCTGGACTCTCTCCAATTTATCCACATCCTTCTTGTAGTGTGGGGCCCAAAACTGGACACAGTACTCCAGATGAGGCCTCACCAATGTCGAATAGAGGGGAACGATCACGTCCCTCGATCTGCTCGCTATGCCCCTACTTATACATCCCAAAATGCCATTGGCCTTCTTGGCAACAAGGGCACACTGCTGACTCATATCCAGCTTCTCGTCCACTGTCACCCCTAGGTCCTTTTCCGCAGAACTGCTGCCTAGCCATTCGGTCCCTAGTCTGTAGCTGTGCATTGGGTTCTTCCCCCAGTCACCCCAGTGCAGCAGGCAGCTCAACGCTGATGTACCTTTCAGGCCTGTCTAGCTAGGTCCTTCTATGGCCGCAAGCATCTTTCAGGGCTTTTCTACCCTACAGGTTAGATCGGTATAACTTAGATCACTCCGGGATGTGAATAAGCCACCCCCTGAGCAACATAAGTTACACTGACCTAAGCGCCGGTGCAGATAACTACCGCCTCTTGTGGAGGTGGTTTTATTATGCTGACGGGAGAACTCTCTCCCATCGGTGCAGCTGCACCCCTGTGGTGCTTCTCATGTAGACTAGCATTCAGTCTCACCCACAGGGGGAAGCAGGTAACACTGTCCCTCTTACAGATGGGGACCAAAAAGGAAAAAGGGAAGAAGGAGGATCCTGGGAACTACAGGCCAGTCAGCCTCACCTCAGTCCCTGGAAAAATCATGGAGCAGGTCCTCAAGGAATCAATTCTGAAGCACTTAGAGGAGAGGAAAGTGATCAGGAACAGTCAGCATGGATTCACCAAGGGCAAGTCATGCCTGACTAATCTAATTGCCTTCTGTGATGAGATAACTGGCTCTGTGGATGAGGGGAAAGCGGTGGACGTGTTGTTCCTTGACTTTAGCAAAGCTTTTGACACCGTCTCCCACAGTATTCTTGCCAGCAAGTTAAAGAAGTACGGGCTGGATGAATGGACTATAAGGTGGATAGAAAGCTGGCTAGATTGTCGGGCTCAACGGGGAGTGATCAATGGCTCCATGTCTAGTTGGCAGCCGGTATCAAGTGGAGTGCCCCAAGGGTCGGTCCTCGGGCCGGTTTTGTTCAATATCTTCATTAATGATCTGGAGGATGGTGTGGATTGGACCCTCAGCAAGTTTGCAGATGACACTAAACTGGGAGGAGAGGTAGATACACTGGAGGGTAGGGATAGGATACAGAGGGACCTAGACAAATTAGAGGATTGGGCCAAAAGAAATCTGATGAGGTTCAACAAGGACAAGTGCAGAGTCCTGCACTTAGGACAGAAGAATCCCATGCACCGCTATAGACTAGGGACCGAATGGCTCGGCAGCAGTTCTGCAGAAAAGGACCTAGGGGTGACAGTGGACGAGAAGCTGGATATGAGTCAACAGTGTGCCCTTGTTGCCAAGAAGGCCAATGGCATTTTGGGATGTATAAGTAGGGGCATTGCTAGCAGATTGAGGGACGTGATCGTCCCCCTCTATTTGACATTGGTGAGGCCTCATCTGTAGTACTTGTGTCCAGTTTTGGGCCCCACACTACAAGAAGGATGTGGAAAAATTGGAAAATGTCCAGCGAAGGGCAACAAAAATGATTAGGGGTCTGCAACACATGACTTATGAGGAGAGGCTGAGGGAACTGGGATTGTTTAGTCTGCAGAAGAGAAGAATGAGGGGGGATTTGATAGCTGCTTTCAACTATCTGAGAGGTGGTTCCAGAGAGGAAGGTTCCAGACTATTCTCAGTGGTAGAAGAGGACGGGACAAGGAGTAATGGTCTCAAGTTGCAGTGGGGAGGTTTAGGTTGGATATTAGGAAAAACTTTTTCACTAGGAGGGTGGTGAAACACTGGATGTGTTACCTAGGGAGGTGGTAGAATCTCCTTCCTTAGAAGTTTTTAAGGTCAGGCTTGACAAAGCCCTGGCTGGGATGATTTAATTGGGGATTGGTCCTGCTTTGAGCAGGGGGTTGGACTAGATGACCTCCTGAGGTCCCTTCCAACCCTGATATTCTATGATTCTATGATTCTATGATTCATTGAGTCTGTGGCAGAACCAGGATCAAACTCTGGAGTGGGGCTGGGCAGAAAACTGATTCCCACCCAGCTCAGGAGAAGTTTCAACATTCATATTTTCTCTCCGATCTCAAATTGGGATGAAAAGTCAAAATCTTAAACATTTTTGTGAACCAAAAATCAGAAATAATTTTTGGTTCAGGTCAAAGATTTTGTTTTAGTAAATTCAGAACATTGTGTTTCAATTTACCTTATTTTCATTTCTCTTTTTTAGTGCAAATGTACCAACACTTTAAAACAAAAAGTTAGTTTGACTCAAAATGCTGAAACTTACTGGATCTACAGTTCTGAAATTGTTTTAACCAAAAATGTTTCAAGTTGAGTGTGACATTGCACTCCTTATGCTTTAGAAAAATATGTTTATAAGTGTGAATATGATGTAACTGGAATATACTTTATGCAAAGGTCTCTTGTAAGGCATCATTACAAAGCTTATCATCTACTGAGTGTGTTCATCCCATTTGTTTGCATGTATTATTTCTATGTCTGGTGTTAGGAGAATAAGAGAGAAACTGATATATTACTGGTTTCAGAGGAACAGCCGTGTTAGTCTGTATTCGCAAAAAGAAAAGGAGTACTTGTGGCACCTTAGAGACTAACCAATTTATTTGAGCATGAGCTTTCGTGAGCTACAGCTCACTTCATCAGATGTATACCGTGGAAACTGCAGCAGACTTTATATACACACAGAGAATATGAAACAATACCTCCTCCCACCCCACTGTCCTGCTGGTAATAGCTTATCTAAAGTGATCAACAGGTGGGCCATTTCCAGCACAAATCCAGGTTTTCTCACCCTCCACCCCCCCACACAAATTCACTCTCCTGCTGGTGATAGCCCATCCAAAGTGACAACTCTTTACACAATGTGCATGATAATCAAGTTGGGCTATTTCCTGCACAAATCCAGGTTTTCTCACATCCCCCCCACCCCCATACACACACAAACTCACTCTCCTGCTGGTAATAGCTCATCCAAACTGACCACTCTCCAAGTTTAAATCCAAGTTAAACCAGAACATCTGGGGGGGGGGGGTAGGAAAAAACAAGAGGAAATAGGCTACCTTGCATAATGACTTAGCCACTCCCAGTCTCTATTTAAGCCTAAATTAATAGTATCCAATTTGCAAATGCATTCCAATTCAGCAGTTTCTCGCTGGAGTCTGGATTTGAAGTTTTTTTGTTTTAAGATAGCGACCTTCATGTCTGTGATTGCGTGACCAGAGAGATTGAAGTGTTCTCCGACTGGTTTATGAATGTTATAATTCTTGACATCTGATTTGTGTCCATTTATTCTTTTACGTAGAGACTGTCCAGTTTGACCAATGTACATGGCAGAGGGGCATTGCTGGCACACGATGGCATAGATCACATTGGTGGATGTGCAGGTGAACGAGCCTCTGATAGTGTGGCTGATGTTATTAGGCCCTGTGATGGTGTCCCCTGAATAGATATGTGGGCACAATTGGCAACGGGCTTTGTTGCAAGGATAAGTTCCTGGGTTAGTGGTTCTGTTGTGTGGTATGTGGTTGTTGGTGAGTATTTGCTTCAGGTTGCGGGGCTGTCTGTAGGCAAGGACTGGCCTGTCTCCCAAGATTTGTGAGAGTGTTGGGTCATCCTTTAGGATAGGTTGTAGATCCTTAATAATGCGTTGGAGGGGTTTTAGTTGGGGGCTGAAGGTGACGGCTAGTGGCATTCTGTTATTTTCTTTGTTAGGCCTGTCCTGTAGTAGGTAAGTTCTGGGAAGTCTTCTGGCTCTATCAATCTGTTTCTTTACTTCTGCAGGTGGGTATTGTAGTTGTAAGAAAGCTTGACAGAGATCTTGTAGGTGTTTGTCTCTGTCTGAGGGGTTGGAGCAAATGCGGTTGTATCGCATTGCTTGGCTGTAGACGATGGATCGTGTGGTGTGGTCAGGGTGAAAGCTGGAGGCATGCAGGTAGGAATAGCGGTCAGTAGGTTTCCGGTATAGGGTGGTGTTTATGTGACCATTGTTTATTAGCACTGTAGTGTCCAGGAAGTGGATCTCTTGTGTGGACTGGACCAGGCTGAGGTTGGTGGTGGGATGGAAATTGTTGAAATCATGGTGGAATTCCTCAAGGGCTTCTTTTCCATGGGTCCAGATGATGAAGATGTCATCAATATAGCGCAAGTAGAGTAGGGGCTTTAGGGGACGAGAGCTGAGGAAGCGTTGAGCAAATGCTCACCAACAACCACATACCACACAACAGAACCACTAACCTAGGAACTTATCCTTGCAACAAAGCCCGTTGCCAATTGTGCCCACATATCTATTCAGGGGACACCATCACAGGGCCTAATAACATCAGCCACACTATCAGAGGCTCGTTCACCTGCACATCCACCAATGTGATCTATGCCATCATGTGCCAGCAATGCCCCTCTGCCATGTACATTGGTCAAACTGGACAGTCTCTACGTAAAAGAATAAATGGACACAAATCAGATGTCAAGAATTATAACATTCATAAACCAGTCGGAGAACACTTCAATCTCTCTGGTCACGCAATCACAGACATGAAGGTCGCTATCTTAAAACAAAAAAACTTCAAATCCAGACTCCAGCGAGAAACTGCTGAATTGGAATGCATTTGCAAATTGGATACTATTAATTTAGGCTTAAATAGAGACTGGGAGTGGCTAAGTCATTATGCAAGGTAGCCTATTTCCTCTTGTTTTTTCCTACCCCCCCCCCCCCCCAGATGTTCTGGTTTAACTTGGATTTAAACTTGGAGAGTGGTCAGTTTGGATGAGCTATTACCAGCAGGAGAGTGAGTTTGTGTATGTATGGGGGTGGGGGGGATGTGAGAAAACCTGGATTTGTGCAGGAAATAGCCCAACTTGATTATCATGCACATTGTGTAAAGAGTTGTCACTTTGGATGGGCTATCACCAGCAGGAGAGTGAATTTGTGTGGGGGGGTGGAGGGTGAGAAAACCTGGATTTGTGCTGGAAATGGCCCAACCTGATGATCACTTTAGATAAGCTATTACCAGCAGGACAGTGGGGTGGGAGGAGGTATTGTTTCATATTCTCTGTGTATATATAAAGTCTGCTGCAGTTTCCACGGTATGTATCCGATGAAGTGAGCTGTAGCTCACGAAAGCTCATGCTCAAATAAATTGGTTAGTCTCTAAGGTGCCACAAGTACTCCTTTTCTTTTTGTTCTGTCTGTTATTACTTGAAACCACTTAAATCCTACTTTTTATACTTAATAAAATCGCTTTTGTTTATTAATTAACCCAGAGTAAGTGATTAATACCTGGTGGAGCAAACAGCTGTGCATCTCTCTCTATCAGTGTCATAGAGGGCAGACAATGTATGAGTTTACCCTGTATACGTTTTATACAGAGTAAAACAGATTTATTTGGGGTTTGGATCCCATTGCGACCTGGGTGTCTGGGTGCTGGAGACAGGAGCACTTGCTGAGCTGTTTTCAGTTGAGCCTGCAGCTTTGCAGGCTTGGTTCAGACCCTGGGTCTGTGTTGCAGCAGGCTACTAAGTCTGGCTCAACAAGGCAGGGTTCTGGAGTCCCAAGCTGGCAGGGAAGATGGGCTCAGAGGTAGTTTCAGCACATCAGGTGACAGTCCCAAGGGAGTCTCTGTGACTGAACCCGTCACAGTGAGTATTCCATCAAACCCGACACTGTTTCACAAACAGTTACTGTTTTGATCAATCAACATTTTCCAACAACAACAAAAGTTGAATTGGAAAATTCCTGACCAGCTCTACCCAGGAGCCCTGAGTCCCAGTCCAGCACATTAATAAAAAAGCCTTGCATTTCCTCACCATTCATTCCCATGGAAGCCCACTATTTGGAGGCCTTATGTGGGCTGCCGAGCCTTGGGCTGGTGGATTTGACATGCCCAATGCCTATTTATCACTTCCAGCCCATGCTGAAGGTTGAGTTGCACTGGGCAAATTTCACCCAAATGGCATAGGAAGCAGGTTGTGCCCTGAACTATTTTTAGCCCCTGTTCCCTCCTCTGCAGTAAACCCCTCCCCAAGGGAATGCAGCAGGTGGAGCAGACAGTTATTTACCTGGGGAGACAGATGTGGTTTTGTTTCTAAATTCAGTCCCTAATCACTGACAGCTGTTGGATCATGTGAACAGTTCAGCTTGTATAAACCCACCCGCTCCTTGTGTCCAACTCAGGCTGGCACCATGGAGATCTTCTTGTTCGCTCTTCTGCTGAGTGCCACAGGTATCTGCTCTCCCCACTGGCCTCTCCTTTCTCCCTGTTCTAACCCCCCCAGGCTAATTCCCATCATCCTGTTTGCCTTTCAGCTGCCTCACAGCTGGAAGATGATGATAAGATAATAAATGGATATGAATGCTCGCCCCACTCCCAGCCCTGGCAGGTCTATTTCACGTATGGCTCAAACTATCGCTGGTGCGGGGGGTCTCTCATCAATGAGTGGTGGATCATCTCGGCAGCTCATTGCTACAAAACGTGAGTCGAGCAGTTCAGGAGAATTCATCCCTGTCCTAGCACAAGGCACAGGCCCCTGTAGGGATGAAGCGAATCTTGGTGGGACCCAGGCCTTGTGGGTGTTACATGGGGGCCTAGGTTGTATTTCCCAAGCAACTGAACCATGGGAAACACTGTAATGCAGTTGCAAAAAAGGCTAATATAATTCTAGGGTGTATTAGCAGGAGTGTTGCATATCAGACAAAGGAGGTCATGGGCCACTTGACTTGGACCTGGGGAGGCCTCAGCTAATGTAATAGGTCCAAAGCTGGGTGCCACACTTTAGGAAAGATGTGGACAAGCTGGAGAGAGTCCAGAGGACAGCAACAAAAATGATCAAAGATTTAGAAAACCTGACTTCTGAGGACAGGGTAAAACAACTGGGCATGTTTAGGTTTGAGAAAAGAAGTCTAAGGGAGGAGCCTGATAACAGTCTTCAAATATGAAAAGGGGTGTTATAAAGAAGCCAGTGATGAGTTGTTTTCCCTGTCCACTGAAGGTAGGACAAGAAGCAATGGGTGTAATCAGCAGCAAGGCAGACTTATCTTAGATATTATGAAAACCTTCTAACTCTCGGAGTAGTTAGGCATTGAAACAGGCTCCAAGGGATGGTGTGGAGTCCCCATCACTGGAAGGTTTAAGAACAGGAGGAACAAACATGTGTCAGGGCTAGTCTAGGGTTACTTGGTCTTGCCTTGGTGCAGGGGGGCAGGATGTGATGACTTCTCGAGATCTCTCCCAGCCCTGCATTTCTATACTCTGTGGCTGTTCCCTGCAGGCCCAGGACCCTGGTGGCTCATCTCGGGGAGCATGACACCAGTGCAGACGAGGGCACTGAGCAGCATATCCAGGTGGCCAAAGCCTTCCCATTCCCCAAGTACAACCAATACACCATGAATAATGACATCATGCTGGTGAAGCTAGCCCAACCGGCCCGGTTCAGTGCCTACGTGCAGCCCATCCCCATCTCCAGCAGCTGCCCTGTGCCAGGGAAGCAGTGCCTGGTCTCTGGCTGGGGGAATCTCCTCACGTCTGGGGGTAAGATACAGTGGAGACAACTTCAGCTCAGGGAACATCTTCAAGGGGGAGGGGGCCATCAGCAATAATCCTGACTTACACCGTCTCCAATGGGGTTACTCCTGATTTACACTGGCATGGGTGATGGGGGAATCAGGCCCCATCTGAAGGGTGCTTCTCTGCCTTTGAATAGTCTGTGCCATTAGATCCCCATTTATCCCCATACTCTCTCCTCCCCAGTTCAGTACCCGGATGCCCTACAGTGTCTGAATGTGCCCATCCTCTCTGACTCTGCCTGTCGTGCCGCCTACCCCGGTCGCATCACCACAAACATGTTCTGTGCTGGCTACCTAGAGGGGGGCAAGGACTCTTGCCAGGTATGGAGGGAGTGGCTGGTTAGGTTTGGGGTGTGTGAGGAGGTTGCCTTTCATTCAGCTACACTGGGGTTCAAAGCGAATGCTGTTTCCTCAGTACATGGCAAGAAATCACTATGCTTGGGATTTGCAAGTACAAGGACGATGACCTCTAGGCATGTGTCCTGGGGAAGTCAGGATTGGGTGATCATGATGTCATTGGCGTCATTATGGGGTGCACTTGCACGTTTCTGGGATATTTCCTCTCAGTGCAGCCAGGTGTCTGTGTGTGTGGGCGCACATGAGTCATAGGGTGTTCATGTGTGCAGAGGAATATGCAATATGTGCGTTTGTGCAGATAGGTGTGTAAGTCAAGGGGTTTGTACACATTACTGTTTACAGAAGGCGGTGTGTGTTGGTGTGTCTGGTGCTAGGATACATATATGTATTAGTAGTGCCTGCAGAAGGGGGTGTTAATGCATGCACAGTAATGTGTATGTGCATGAATATGCATAGGAGGTTATGTCCGTTCCAAAGAGGACACCTTACCCCAGCTTGCAGCTCTGCGGAGAGAGGTCACTACCACTTGCTAGACAATAAATCCACACCAATAGCAATATCTGACCTACAGTTTCTAGGCAAAGCCCTGAAATTCTGCTCCAGCCCAGGACCTAGGCACCAAAGAACTCCGACTAACTAACCCCCTAATGTACACAGCCCCTGGGCTGTGCACTGGCCCCTGTGCCTCAGGCAAGTTGATTCAGTCTCCTAAGCTGCTTTGACTCTGTAGGTTCCTGTGATGTGGTCTGGCACTTCCCACCCTAGCACTTCACTGGTGCTGGGATGTCCCAGCGAGGGCATGTGTGAGGGAGAAGGATGGGGGGCCTGGGATGGGCAGGTCTTTCCACTGTTATCGACATCACCTGGACCTGGGCTGACAGCCACATCCAGCCCTAGGTGGTGACTCCAACTCGCTTGGGCACAGCTCTCTTGCCAGATTCTAATGTCATGAAGAGACCTGCACAACTCTTTGTTCCCTGCAGGGAGACTCTGGTGGGCCAGTGGTCTGTAATGGAGAGCTGACGGGGGTGGTGTCCTGGGGCAACGGGTGTGCCCAGAAGAACTACCCTGGTGTCTATACCACAGTGTGTAACTACGTGTCCTGGATTGAGGAGGTCATTGCCAACAACTGACATGTTCAGACCTCCCCTGTCCCACTTCGCCTGCTGCCTGGATAAAAGTGATTGAAACCTTCTCAGTAAAATAGGGGGCCTGCCGTGATGCCAAGAAACCCAGTAAGGAAGACACAAGAAGCTTAGGAGAGACACATCAAATGCGGGTCTGAAATCCCAACTCATCAATAAAACTCAGTTCCTACATCCTGCTGAATACTTGGCATTTTTAGCCCAGATCAGCGCTTGAATCCCATACTGATATAGTTATAATTAGATGAATATTATGACAGCAAGCTCAGGAGGCCGCTGCTGGGCTTGGTGCTGCACAGCACACAGCGAGTGACACACCCAGCCCAAAAGAGCTTCCAGATGAAACTGACAAAGCCAGGTCCCCATTCTATAGCTGGGGAATTGAGCTGCAGAGAGATTCAGTGACTTGCCCAAGGGCACCCAGGAAGTCTGAGCTACGAATTGGCTGCAGATAGCTGTAGTCCCAGCAGATGCCCCTGCTGCATTGTATGGGGTGAGGGGCTGGGACTCATGGGGAACAGCCTAGGAGGCTGGCAATCTATAGCATGTCCCTAGTGTGGAAGTCACTGAGAATCTCATCCACTTCAGTAAGATTTTTGCCTGGGTTTTGACAGGACTCCTGGGTTCTGTCCCATTTCCTCGAGGAGTCACCAGCTCTTCCTTGCAGGGCAAGTGTTGTAAAAGCATTTTACAAATATCAGTCACCACAGATGGCAACCGGGTGTGATGGGTTGGATCACAGAAACCCCCTTGGAGGCTGCCAATTGACGTGCCGAGACTACTTCTGCTCCTGCTTTCCTGCCCTGTCAGCTTAGGACTTCAGTGCCCTGCCTGGTTTGAGCCAGACTCGCTAGCCTGCTGCAAACCCAACCCAGGTCTGAACCACGTCCCCTAACAGCTGCAGGCTTAACTGAAAGCAGCTCACAGAAGTGTGCCTGTCTTTAACACTCAGATGCCCAACTCCCAATGGGGTCCAAACCCTAAATAAATCCATTTTACCCTGTATAAAGCTTATACACCCTCTATAACACTGACAGAGAGAGATGCACAGCTGTATGCCCCCTTAATTAACTCTGGGTTAATTAATAAGTAAAAAGTGATTTTATTAACTACAGAAAGTAGGATTTAAGTGGTTCCAAGTAGTAACAGACAGAACAAAGTGAATTACCAAGCAAAATAAAATAAAACACACAAGTCTAAGTCTAGTACAGTAATAAAACTGAATACAGATAAAATCTCACCCGTAGAGATGTGTCAATAAGTTTCTTTCACAGACTGGACACCTTCCTAGTCTGGGCACAATCCTTTCCCCTGGTACAGCCCTTGTTCCAGCCCAGGTGGGAGCTAGGGGATTCCTCATGATGGCTCCCCTTTGGTCTGTTCCACCCACTTATATATCTTTTGCACAAGGCGGAAATCCTTTGTCCCTCTGGGTTCCCATGCCTCCTTCTCAATGGAAAAGCACCAGGTTAACGATGGATTCCAATTCAGGTGACATGGTCACATGTCACTGTAAGACCCCAAGCCTTCATCCCTCACAGGAAGGCCTGCCTGCAAACAGAGCCATCCACAGTCAATTGTCCTGGCTGCTGGGAGCCATCAAGATTCCAAACCACCATGAATGGCCCACATTTTGCGTAATTACAATAGGCCCTCAGAGTTATATTTCATATTTCTAGTTTCAGATACAAGAGTGATCCATTTATACAAATACGATGACTACACTCAGTAGATTATAAGCTTTGTAATGATATCTTGCAAGAGACCTTTTGCATGGAGCATATTTTAGTTACATTATAGTCACACTCATCAGCATATTTTCATAAAATCATATAGAGTACAACGTCACACTGGGGACAGGTGCATTCAAGAGGGGAGGTGTGTGGAGGAGTGGAGACCCCCGGTGGAGGTGTTAAGTCCCATGCCACAGAACCGCAGCAGCTGTGAAAGGTGGCCTTCCCCCAGCTACAGCTCCTGGCTGAGTGCTCCATGAGTATTCACATGCAGACTGTGAGCTCTCAGGGCAGGGACTACCTTGTTATCATACAGCAGGGGCTGGCACAGCAGGGCCTTGTCCCCAGGCTAGGTCTTCTTGGCCCTAGTGCAAAGCACCTGAAAATAAAGGCTCTGCAGCCATGCAAGGTGTCCTATGAACACATGGGCATCGCGGTTCCCAGTCTGAATTTGCCCCATGTCCACATGGAGTATGGCCCAACAAGTCTAGGGGAGCCAGAGTGACTGCACAGGTGCATCTGAACCTGAGCACGTTAGTTATGCTGGGGGGCGATGCCCACAGCATCAGTCCATAGATCCTCCCCCCTACGGGAATTTCACCTTCTTCCTCTGCAACAAGACAGAATCCTCCCCCTCTCCCCGCTCACATCTCATCCACATCCTGCTCCAATCACACACCAGGCTCTCTGCCTCTTAGCCTGTCTCCACTGCAGCTTCCCCCCAATCCTCTGCCCCCCTCCATCCCCTGGGGGGGTCAAAGACAGTAGCTGGGCTGTGGAGCAGGCTGAGGGCCAGGAAGATTGGCTGGCATCAGAGAGGCTGGGCAGGTTGGGTTTATTCCATGGAGAAGCTCTCAGCAGATGGTTACCTTGGTGCAGTCCCCCCTCTGGCACCTCCTCGGTAACCCTGAGAAACCAGCCAGCTGCCACATGCCCTCATCCTGAGGGGTTACTTCCCTCTGCACTCTCATGCACTGACCTCAGAGTCAGACTCAGTGCTCACTACATTTGGGGGAGGGGACAGGTTCACAGCCAGCCTGAGAATCCCAGCAGGGCTGGGTTCTTCCCACTGCTGGGTAAGAGGGAGACTGTTACCAGATTTGCCTGTTACTTTGGGGTATGCTTATTTACTAGGGTTACTCTTCTGGGGTGGGGGGTGTTCTGTAATTCTATTAATGTACTGCTTGTGTCACCTGTGTTTGCGTATGGAGCTCTACTCCCTTCTACAAGTCCCCCCCAACGGAGCTATTCTGCAGGACCTAGGGCTGGGTTCCTACACTCACACGGACACCCCAAGTCTGAGTGCAATAGGTCAATCAGCACTTTCAAGCTGACCCCTTATATGTCCCTGGACTCAATGGGCTGGGTTGAGCAGCACTTCCAAGCTGCCACCCTCATATGTCACAGGTTCAGTACGTCCCTATCCCAACTTTTACGTTACAATTGTACTGGTAGTAACCCACTTGATGAGCAAACCCCACAGTATTTTTGGGCTCTACAGGGATCTTTAGCTTAGGTAAGAGAAGCATTGCAGCAGAGTAAATGGGGAAGCTAAAAAACACAAAAGAGTAAAGTTCAGAGAGAGAGAGAGAGACGCAACCAGCTTAACAATAAAAGTTATTTATTGAATAATAGTGATAACTAAACAAGGAGAGCCTAAACAAACAGAACAGTTACATTATTAAAGGTTACAAAAGTCATATATAGAAATCTATACCTGATCAAACAAGTCAGGGTTAGAAAGTTATACCTGAGGTAGAAAAGAAAACAGAGAGAGAGAAAGAGAGGGATCTCACCACTCCACGAAGCTTGAACTGGTCAGGGTTCCCAGGTGATGGTGGTAGCTCAGGGTCCTGAGTGCTGGAGACAGGCAGAGGCCCGAGTACAATCAGTCAGGAGAAGATGAAATCCCAGTGGAACTGATACAGAGTTTGGGTCCATGCATCAGAACACTTACTTGAGCGTGGATAGGGTTTTTTGTAGGGAAACAACAACGGTTCAAGGGAGAACACTAGATTTGTTTATGGGTAAACTGATGACTCAAGGGTTTTCTTTAGGCTAGACAATAGGAGCTGGTCACTCTTGGCTATGGGTGGTGTTCCTTCCAGGGAGCTCACAATGCAATTAGGCAGCTTCAGTATTTTGGATATCAATCAAGGATTCATTACTAGAATTGGTCTGATAACTGCTGAGCAGGGGTAGGTTCATTAACATCTGAAGCAGAGATCCCCATGATGCAGTGCTTCCCTGCTTTTCTGGTCCCAGAGTTCAGTGCAGTTCTTGGCTTGGAATATCTGTTCTCCATTCTGTATGCTAATGGAGATGCCTCTCTGTCCCATCTTTGATGCAGATGAGGCTAGGGGAGTTGCCTTAATCCTATCACCCTTGTCAGGAGGAGTCTAGGTGTGTCTCCCACCGCCCTTCACTGCCCTCTGCAAGTCTTTTCTCTGATCAGTTTTGGTTCAAGCAGAGGCTGGGGAGGGGGTGTCCTTCATGAGTCAGACAGGCTGGATACTGCGCTCTGGTTCCCCAAGAACACAGAGCTGACTGGCCTTGGTGTAGTCCCCCCTCTGGCTCCTCCTTGGTAACCCTGAGAAACCAGCCAGCTGCCACATGCCCTCATCCTGGGGTGAAACAGCCGAGAGGTTACTTCCCTCTGCGCTCTCATGCACTGGCCTCAGAGTCAGACCCAGTGCTCACTGCATTTGGGGGAGGAGACAGGTTCACAATGGGCCTGAGAATCCCAGCGGGGCTGGGTTCTTCCCACTGCTGGGTGAGAGGGAAATGGGAATGAGGCAACCTGGCTGGGAGCAGCCAGCTATTGAGGGGGAAGCACAGGAGTGAGGAAATACCCAGAGAGCATGATGCAGCTCTTCACCCCTCAAGCATCCGCAGACCTCACATGCAACAGCAACAGGCTCTACAGGCTAACCCTACTACCCCCACTCCTCAGCGATGCTGATGGGGCCCATGGAGCTAGGGCAGCAGGAGGGCGCGCTCAGAAGCTGGCAGACCCAGTGAGGCACCCACAGATCCAGCACCTCTGCCCCTCACACCCAGGTGAGAGCATGGTGAGCCTCCCCTCGACAGCAATTGGCCCCAGTTTAGTACTCAAGTGTCAGCCCCAGGATTCGGCAGGGCCACAGGCCATGGTAACCAAGGCCCAGGGACTCGGGTTATTAGCAGACACTTAGGGACCAGGGTTAGTAACTATTGTGACGTTATTGACATAATCTGGGAACGTATAGATCATTGTTGCAACTAAGGTCCTGTAGTGGCACCAAATCTTGTATAAAGGGGGACAAATAAGGTGTCTAAGACAAGGTTTTGGTTTGCTGGTTATGATTATGCTGTCTATATGTTTGAATCATTTTGGTAGTTAAAGTTATGAATACTGGCTCCATACTGTCTGTATTTCAAACTTATGGTATGCTTCTGGGTGACACCCCAGACAAGTTGGTGTCAGCTCTACCTAGCCTGCTGGATGGCCCATTAAGGACCATCAGCTATACCATTGACCCACTGAGAGAAGGCAGATAGGCCTTGTGACTCAGCAAAGTATGCAGGGACTTGCCCATGTGACTCCAAACTCCATTTTGCTGTAATTTTCCACAGTAAGAACAAAGAGGCATTCTTACACCTGGAAAAGATGATAAAAGGCTGATGCCTTATCTCCATCTGGTCTTCAATCCTGCTTCTTACCTCTGGAGGGACTTTGCTACAAACGGAACCTCTAAACAAAGGACTGATGACCCATCCCAGCTGTGGATGCACTCCAGAGACTTGATTTGAACCTGCCGTTTATTCCATCACTGGTGCAAGCCTGAACCAAGAACTTTGCCATTACTGTATGTAATTGATTCCATTTAACCAATTCTTGCTCTCATCTATATCTTTTTACTTTTATGAATAAACCTTTAGATTTTAGATTCTAAAGGATTGGCAACAGCGTGATTTGTGGGTAAGATCTGATTTGTATATTGACCTGGGTCTGGGGCTTGGTCTTTTGGGATCAAGAGAACCTTTTTTCTTTTACTGGGGTATTGGTTTTCATCACCATTTGTCCCCGTAACGAGTGGCACTGGTGATGATACTGGGAAACTGGAGTGTCGAAGGGAATTGCTTGTGTGACTTGTGATTAGCCAGTGGGGTGAGACCAAAGTCTGCTCTGTTTGGCTGATTTGATTTGCCTTAGAGGTGGAAAAACCCCAGCCTTGGGCTGTAACTGCCCTGCTTGAAGCAATTTGTCCTGAATTGGCACTCTCAGTTGGGTCCCATCAGAACCAGCATCGTTACAGTGGCGTAGTCGGGAGGATCCACAGAACCAGGTCAATTAAGCTTTGGGTCAGAACCCCACGCTATCCAAATTTGAATTTTGGTATTGAGAGTTTGGTTGGTTAAAGAGCAGTTGCAATGGGTGAGCAAAGAGCATATAAGGGCATTGGCAAAAATGCCCTGGAAGATCTGTGTTCAGAAAAGGGGATAAGTTTTAGAAAGAAAGCTACAAATCAAGAACTGAGAAATCTGTTAATGGCCAGTGATCAGAGGCAGGAGCACAGCTCTCACCTGATGCTACAGAAGCTGCAGAAGCAATTGGAATGCAAAAGGCAGCAAGTAAACTGCAACTTGACCATGAACAAAGACTGGCAGAAAATAGATTGCAGGAACTAGAAGCTAAGGCAAAAGAGGAAAGATTTCAACTCCAAGTCAAAAAAGCAAGGGAAGAACAGCAGAAATTGTATCCTCTTGAAAGTCCAGTATAGAACAATGTTGGTATGTTGTATAACTCTGAGCAGTTGTCTGGGTGTAACCAAATGTACCCCAACACTGCCACCTTTTATGTAAATGCTGTTACTGTGAGTTCAGTAGAGGGTGTCCCCATAAATTGTGCCAATGCTCTGTATGGAAGTGGTAGTGGAAACTTCATAGAGAGTAAAAAGAAAAGGAGTACTTGTAGCACCTTAGAGACTAACCAATTTATTTGAGCATGAGCTTTCGTGAGCTACAGCTCACTTAATCAGATGTATACCGTGGAAACTGCAGCAGACTTTATATATACACAGAGAACATGAAACATATGAAGTGAGCTGTAGCTCACGAAAGCTCATGCTCAAATAAATTGGTTAGTCTCTAAGGTGCTACAAGTACTCCTTTTCTTTTTGCGAATACAGACTAACACGGCTGTTACTCTGAAACCTTTCATAGAGAGTGTAAAAGTTAATGGTAAAATCTATTTAGGGCAAATTATGGCTTCTAACATCATTATTGTTAAAGCAGATCTCGTCAAAGAGGAAGATTACTTACCAAATCAGAGTGTGAATGTTGTTGTCCTCTGTGAGTTTACTGTAAATGTGCCTTTAGCCAGAATCCACCTTGAATGGAATGGTACTAAGCATGAAGTTATAGCTGGTGTAAGGAAGTTATTGCCTAAGGATCTTTTGATTGGGGAAAATATTAAAGCTTTGTTCAGTCCAGGTAGCCAGTCACAGGAAAGGAATGATCTTAAACCTGTGTCTATTATGGGCAATGATTTGCCTGGGGAGGGTTTCTCCAAATGTTTGTCTGAGGAAAAGATCAGTTTGTCTGTGAATGTCTGTCTAATGTCTCCGAAGTGAATCTGGAATTAGATCAAGCACAGAAAGAACTCATTGGTCAGGACAGTGTTTCTCAGGAGCAGATTAAAGTGGATGGTCAGGTTAAAGCCCTAACTGAGAAAGGAAAGGGTAGATTTTTGATGGTGCCACAAGTACTCCTTTTCTTTTTGGCTAGTACAGTTTGTAAAAGTGAATCTGGAAAGGGTAACTGTGATTTGCTGGGAGTAGCTCAGGGTAGTGAGAAGAGCAGCAGTTTATCTGTGGGGAGTGGCAATGTGCCTGGTAAGGAAAGTCTGGATGAGCCTAGGCAGCCTTGTGAGCTGATGGCTTTGTCTAGTCAGCAGTTGGGGAAGGCAAGGACAGTGGAAGATGAGTGTCCCTGTTGCTTACCGGTTACCTGGGTGGAGAATTGTAACAGTGAAAGAAATGTGCCTGTGTCTGTTAGGGGTATTGACTTGCCTATGGAGGGAGCTTCTCCAGTCTCCAAGCAGTTGTCTGTTGTCACACAGGGCTGGGACCAGGGAAATGAGATCCCAAGCTGTGTGTCTGGTAAAGGAGAATGTGTCTCTGGCTCTTCTTTGTCTGTGGAGCAGACAGAAGGTGTCTTTCAGCCTGTGATGGTTGAGAATAGTGCAGTTGTCTCAGAGTTGGTTCTGAATTCAACTAAAGCCCAGGAAGGGAATGGTCCTAAGTTTGTCTGTGCTAGGAAGAATGACACTGTAACTAGGTTGCATCCAGTTAGTGTCTATGCAAAATCCCAGAGACCAGACAATGCTGGTCCTTGTATTTTGCCTGTTGCTAGTGTGTGGCTGGGAAAGGGTGTAGCAACTAGAAAAGGAGTACTTGTGGCACCTTAGAGACTAACCAATTTATTTGAGCATTAGCTTTCGTGAGCTACAGCTCACTTCATCGGATGCATACTGTGGAAAGTATAGAAGATCTTTTTATACACACAAAGCATGAAAAAATACCTCCCCCCACCCCACTCTCCTGCTGGTAATAGCTTATCTAAAGTGATCACTCTCCTTACAATGTGTATGATAATCAAGTTGGGCCATTTCCAGCACAAATCCAGGTTTTCTCACCCCCCCCTTCCCACAAACCCACTCTCCAGCTGGTAATAGCTTATCTAAAGTGACCACTCTCCTTACAATGTGTATGATAATCAAGGTGGGCCATTTCCAGCACAAATCCAGGGTTTAACAAGAATGGCTGGGGGGGGGGGGTAGGAAAAAACAAGGGGAAATAGGTTACCTTGCATAATGACTTAGCCACTCCCAGTCTCTATTCAAGCCTAAGTTAATTGTATCCAATTTGCAAATGAATTCCAATTCAACAGTTTCTCACTGGAGTCTGGATTTGAAGTTTTTTTGTTGTAATATAGCAACTTTCATGTCTATAATCGCGTGACCAGAGAGATTGAAGTGTTCTCCGACTGGTTTATGAATGTTATAATTCTTGACATCTGATTTGTGTCCATTTATTCTTTTATGTAGAGACTGTCCAGTTTGACCAATGTACATGGCAGAGGGGCATTGCTGGCACATGATGGCATAGATCACATTGGTGGATGTGCAGGTGAACGAGCCTCTGATAGTGTGGCTGATGTTATTAGGCCCTGTGATGGTGTCCTCTGAATAGATATGTGGGCACAGTTGGCAACGGGCTTTGTTGCAAGGATAGGTTCCTGGGTTAGTGGTTCTGTTGTGTGGTATGTGGTTGCTGGTGAGTATTTGCTTCAGGATGGGGGCTGTCTGTAGGCAAGGACTGGCCTGTCTCCCAAGATTTGTGAGAGTGTTGGGTCATCCTTCAGGATAGGTTGTAGATCCTTAATAATGCGTTGGAGGGGTTTTAGTTGGGGGCTGAAGGTGACGGCTAGTGGCGTTCTGTTATTTTCTTTGTCAGGCCTGTCCTGTAGTAGATGACTTCTGGGAACTCTTCTGGCTCTATCAATCTGTTTCTTCACTTCCGCAGGTGGGTACTGTAGTTGTAAGAATGCTTGATAGAGATCTTGTAGGTGTTTGTCTCTGTCTGAGAGGTTGGAGCAAATGCGGTTGTATCGCAGAGCTTGGCTGTAGACGATCTGTGTGGTGTGGTCAGGGTGAAAGCTGGAGGCATGTAGGTAGGAATAGCGGTCAGTAGATTTCCGGTATAGGGTGGTGTTTATGTGACCATCGTTTATTAGCACTGTAGTGTCCAGGAAGAGGGATCTCTTGTGTGGACTGGACCAGGCTGAGGTTGATGGTGGGATGGAAATTGTTGAAATCATGGTGGAATTCCTCAAGGGCTTCTTCTCCATGGGTCCAGATGATGAAGATGTCATCAATATAGCGCAAGTAGAGTAGGGGCGTTAGGGGACAAGAGCTGAGGAAGCGTTGTTCTAAGTCAGCCATAAAAATGTTGGCATACTGTGGGGCCATGCGGGTACCCATAGCAGTGCCGCTGATCTGAAGGTATACATTGTCCCCAAATGTAAAATAGTTATGAGTACGGAGAAAGTCACAAAGTTCAGCCACCAGGTTAGCCGTGGTGTAGAAGCCCTCTACACCAACATTCCACACAAAGATGGACTACAAGCCGTCAAGAACACTATCCCCGATAATGTCACGGCTAACCTGGTGGCTGAACTTTGTGACTTTGTCCTTACCCATAACAGACAGCCCCCCAACCTGAAGCAAATACTCACCAGCAACCACATACCACACAACAGAACCACTAACCCAGGAACCTATCCTTGCAACAAAGCCCGTTGCCAACTATGCCCACATATCTATTCAGGGGACACCATCACAGGGCCTAATAACATCAGCCACACTATCAGAGGCTCGTTCACCTGCACATCCACCAATGTGATATATGCCATCGTGTGCCAGCAATGCCCCTCTGCCATGTACATTGGTCAAACTGGACAGTCTCTACATAAAAGAATAAATGGACACAAATCAGATGTCAAGAATTATAACATTCATAAACCAGTCGGAGAACACTTCAATCTCTCTGGTCACGCGATTACAGACATGAAAGTTGCGATATTACAACAGAAAAACTTCAAATCCAGACTCCAGCGAGAAACTGCTGAATTGGAATTCATTTGCAAATTGGATACAATTAACTTAGGCTTGAATAGAGACTGGGAGTGGCTAAGTCATTATGCAAGGTAACCTATTTCCCCTTTTAGAGTAACAGCCATGTTTGTCTGTATTCGCAAAAAGAAAAGGAGTACTTGTGGCACCTTAGAGACTAACCAATTTATTTGAGCATAAGCTTTCGTGAGCTACAGTGATGAAGTGAGCTGTAGCTCACGAAAGCTTATGCTCAAATAAATAGCTCATCAAGTTGGCCCACCCTGTCCAGACTGACGCCTATGTCCAACCCGTTCCCCTGCCGACCGCCTGCCCAGCTGCTGGCACTTCCTGTGTGGTGTCGGGATGGGGCAATATTCTCAGTGACGGTGGTGAGTTTAGCCCTCTCTCTGTCTCAGGAGCTCCCAGGCTGCTCAACACCATCATCTGCTGATAACACGGCCCACAATGTGCCAGGCATTTGTGGACGTCCCTGCCCAGAGAACTCCTAGTCCAAGCACAGACACGGAGAGGCAGGGTTGGGGGGAGGTACAGCAAACAGGGATTTTATACAAGTGGGGCACCCTGACCTGGCCTGCCAAACCCCACTGGAGCCCCCTTCCACAACCCTAGTGATGAGCTCTGAGCCCATCTCTGTGCACCCTCCACCCTGTATTGACACTGCTCGGACCTGGCCAGCTGGCACAGCCCAGAGGTTAGTGTCCACTGAGGCTGGCTGTGAACTGGTGCCTCGAACGGTGACAGGTGCATGGAGTTAGCACAAGGCACTTGTTCACATACCTGAGAAAACAAAGGCCAGATACAAGGTGATGGGTATTGCCAACAGTAACTAAACCATCCTCACATGTGCCCCTTCCCCACCCCACAGGGAGCCCAACCCCATTTTACAGAGGGGGAACTAAGCCAGAGCTCCTCCAGAGCTGTGGAAATAGCCCAGGAGTCCTGACTCCCCCGCTCCACACACACCCTACTCTAACCCACTAGCCCCTATTCCTCCTTCAGAGCCAGGATAGGACCCAGGAGTCCCAGCTCCCGGCCCCCTCCGCTCTAATCCACTAGACCCCACACCCTCCCAGAGCTGGGGAGGAAACCCAGGAGTCCTGACTCCCACGCCCACCCTGCTCTAACCCACTAGCCCCTACTCCCCTCCCAGAGCCAGGGAGAGAATCCAGCCATGCTCACGCCCACTTTCACATTCAGAGTATTCTGCCTCCCTGACTAGTGTTCAGGATAGCGATTTTATCCCTCCAGGATGCAGCATGGGAAGGAGGAGAATGCCTAGTGCTAACAATTCCCCTCTACCTTTCAGTGTTCAGCCCATACAACCTGCAGTGCGTCAACATCCCCATCCTCAACAACGCAGAGTGCGAGGGCTCCTACCCTGGGATGATCACCAACACCATGCTGTGCGCTGGCTACCTGGAGGGAGGCAAGGATGCATGCCGGGTGAGGGCTAATGGCCACGGCCCTGTCAGGCTGTTAGAGAGACTCTAGCCCTCCTGCCAGCAAACAGGGGGAAGGACCTGGGGACTGCATGCAGTATAATGGACTGGGGAGGTACGGTGACTTTAACCGTCCCTTAATTTGCTGGCATCTCCTTCCTCTCAACTTACACACAGGGACTCTGGTGGTCCACTGGTCTGCAACGGGGAGCTGCAGGGCATTGTGTCCTGGGGGATCGGCTGTGCCCAGAAGGACCAACCCGGTGTCTACACCAAAGTCTGCTCCCTGCTGCCCTGGATCGAGAGCACCATGGCTGCCAACTAGTTCAGACAGAATGCTTCACGTCTGGGAACATGTACGCTCCCACCGCTCCACTGGACCCAGACGAGGGGAAGAGGGAGGGCATCTCAGTGTGGGTTGGTGCACTACCACTGTAATGCATAGCCAGAGCGAGTGCAAGAGGTGGCAATAAATCCAGCTGACCCCACAAGTTATTCCTGTTTGTGTTGTGCTCTGGGTCCTGACGAATAATAATTAACATAGCAACTAGCCGTTTTAAGGCCAGAAGAGACCTAGTCCGATCCCCGGAACAGCACAAGCCAGAGAATCTTTCCCAGCGACTCCTGCACTATAGGGAAATGTTCTGCCCTCTTTGTGCCCCCTTTTTATTCAGTGCTTCTCAAACAGTCCCCGAACCTGCAATCAGATCCGAAGGCACAGAAGGTCACCAGGGCCTGACGACACAGATCCCGCTGCACACTCAGTGCCACGCAGTCACATCAGTAACTCACCCAGCGCCGCATGTTTGCACTTTCTGTAGTAAAGGGCACTGGTTTAAAAGTGTGCTGGGGCTGGGTGCTAGGCGCCGACCCCCACCCCCAGACACTGCACACATATAACCTGAGAGGTAAGTTTCAGAGTGGTCCTTGTGGCACCTTAGAGACTAACAAATTTATTTGGGCAGAAGTTAAGTTCCTCTCCGCCAGCCCCATCAGAGTATTAAGGCTTTCAAGACAGATTGTGGAAACACAGGAAAGGCACATAGTGGGGTTGGGTGTTTCCGTGCAGTGCACAACAGTACAATTTTGGGTTTACACTCCCGAGGGGGTGTGCACTTGAGTACTAGGCAATTCCCCAGCTGAGTCTTCCCACGCAGAGCTGATTTCAGTGTCTGTGTCTTTCTGCAGCTGGGTGTGTCCCTACCTGTGTGTGTGCTGGAGGAGGCTTGAGGGCCTGGCTCAGCAGGAAAGGGTGAGGGAGCCGAGGCTGGTGGAACAGGCGGGCTCAGATGTATCCCAGTATATCAGGTAGCACCCTGGAAGGTGGGGGGCTACCCGTCACAACAACAGCATAAGAATGGCCATAATGGGTGTGACCATGCCTCAGTGGGTCACAACTGAGGATGCCAAATTCAGGACGAACTGCTGAGAAATAGGGCAGATACACCCCAAGACTGGTGGCTATTCCCCCATAGGATATACCAAACCAGCAACAAAAGTAAACTTCTGTCATAAATATAAAGGGAAGGGTAAACACCTTTAAAATCCCTCCTGGCCAGAGGAAAAACCCTTTCACCCCTGTAAAGGGTTAAGAGGCTAGGATAACCTCGCTGGCACTTGACCAAAATGACCAATAAGGAGACAAGATACTTTCAAAAGCTGGGAGGAGGGAGAAAAACAAAGGGTCTGTGTCTGTCTGTGTGATGCTTTTGCTGGGGACAGAACAGGAATGGAGTCTTACAATTTAGTAAGTAATCTTTCTAGGTATGCGTTAGATTATGATTTCTTTAAATGGCTGAGAAAATAAGCTGTGCTGAATGGAATGGATATTCCTGTCTTTGTGTCTTTTTGTAACTTAAGGTTTTGCCTAGAGGGATTCTCTATGTTTTGAATCTAATTACCCTGTAAGGTATTTACCATCCTGATTTTACAGAGGTGATTCTTTTTACTTTTTCTTCTATTAAAATTCTTTTTGTAAGACACTGAATGCTTTTCTTATTGTTCTTAAGATCCAAGGGTTTGGGTCTGTGGTCACCTATGCAAATTGGTGAGGATTTTTATCAAACCTTCCCCAGGAAGGGAGGGCAAGGTTTTGGTGAGGATTTTGAGGGGAAAGACGTTTCCAAACAACTCTTTCCCAATAATAAACCCGGTTAGACGTTTGGTGGTGACAGTGAAAGTCCAAGGGCAAAAGGTAAAATAGTTTGTACCTTGGGGAAGTTTAACCTAAGCTGGTAAAAGTAAGCTTAGGAGGTTTTCATGCAGGTCCCCACATCTGTACCCTAGAGTTCAGAGTGGGGAAGGAACCTTGACATGGTGGCAGAGTGGTGGGATTAACTTGAAATCATTTTGAGATCAATTTGAGATTTTTTGTACCAGAAACACAGATTTTAAAAGGGAATTTTTTTTCCTTTGGGCTGCTGGAAAGCAGGTTTCCAACTGGAAGCAGTTGGAGTTTTTTTCTCTGCTTTGGGGCCAGAGCAGGAACGTGGACTTTTGCAGTCTATGATAATTATCCCATCCCCATGCTGTTGGGGGAAGACTTGGCCAATCATGTGAAGCTAGCCAAGAGGGTGGGAATGGTCACCCGCAGCCAGGCTAAACCAGCCGTGACGCCTAGCTCTGTTCTGGCAACTTCTACCAGGACCCGGTCAGAGGTGATGGACCCGGACCCCATGCCAATGTCTGCAACAGCAGTAGTGGATCCAGTCCCAGAGACCCAGACAGAGCCAGAACTGGAACCGGCAGAACAACTAGCACCAGACACATTGACCGCACTGAATCCAGTACTTGCAACCCCAACACCAGACGGCCCCACCGAACCTGAACCGGCAGCAGCCCATAACCTTACACAAGAGGCTCAGCCGGAGCCTGAACCCCAACATAGTGCCCCAACGGAGAGCGGTTCACAGTCAACGGAAACAGCCCCATCCCCTACATCACTTCCAGAGGGACCAAGCTTCGGTTCACAATCCAATGAGGAACTGATGTCTCCAGCATCAAGGGAACAGTTCCAGACCAAACAGGAAGCAGAGGAAAGCCTCCAGAGAGCTTGGACGGCGGCATGGAGCAACGCACCACCTCTCAGCTCTTCTAATCGATCCAGGTTTGTTGTAGAAAGAGGAATTTTATACAAGGAAACTCTTTCTGGTGGACACCAGGAAGACTATTCTATGATTCTATGATTCTATGACTGGCATCCTCAGAGACAGTTGGTAGTTCCAACTAAGTACCGGGTCAAGCTCTTGAGCTTAGCCCGCGATCATCCTAGTAGCCATGCTGGGGTGAACAGGACCAAAGACCAGTTGGGGAGGTCATTCCACTGGGAGGGAATGGGCAAGGATGTTTTTACCTATGTCCAGTCTTGTGAGGTATGCCAAAAAGTGGGAAAACCCCAAGACCAGGTCAAAGCCCCTCTCCAGCCACTCCCCATCATTGAAGTTCCATTTCAGAGAGTAGCTGTGGATATTCTGGGTCCTTTTCCGAAAAAGACCACCCAGAGGAAAGCAGTACATACTGACTTTCACGGATTTTGCCACCCGATAGCCGGAAGCAGTAGCTCTAAGCAACACCAGGGCTAAAAGTGTGTGCCAGGCACTAGCAGACATTTTTGCCAGGGTAGGTTGGCCCTCTGACATCCTCACAGATGCAGGGATTAATTTCCTGGCAGGAACTATGGAAAGCCTTTGGGAAGCTCATGGGGTAAATCACTTGGTTTGCACTCCTTACCACCATCAAACAAATGGCATGGTGGAGAAGTTTAATGGAACTTTGGGGGCCATGATATGTAAATTCATAAATGAGCACTCCAATGATTGGGACCTAGTGTTGCAGCAGTTGCTCTTTGCCTACAGAGCTGTACCACATCCCAGTTTAGGGTTTTCACCATTTGAACTTGTATATGGCCACGAGGTTAAGGGGCCATTACAGTTGGTGAAGCAGCAACGGGAGTGATTTACACCTTCTCCAGGAACTAACATTCTGGACTTTGTAACCAACCTACAAAACACCCTCCGAACCTCTCTAGCCCTTGCTAAAGAAAACCTACAGGATGCTCAAAAAGAAAAAAAAAACCTGGTATGATAAACATGCCAGAGAGTGTTCCTTCAAAGTAGGGGACCAGGTCATGGTCTTAAAGGCGCTCCAGGTCCAAAAACGGAAGCGTTGTGGGAAGGGCCATTCATGGTCCAGGAGCGCCTGGGAGCTGTTAATTGTCTCATAGCGTTCCCCACCTCCAACCGAAAGCCTAAGGTGTACCATAGTAATTCTCTAAAGCCCTTTTAGTCCAGAGAATTAAAGGTTTGTCAATTTACAGCCCAGGGAGGAGACGATGCTGAGTGGCCTGAAGGTGTCTACTACGAAGGGAAAAGTGCTGGTGGCATGGAAGAGGTGAACCTCTCCATGACCTTTGGGCATATGCAGCGACAGCAGATCCAGGAGCTGTGCACTAGCTACGTGCCGACATTCTCAGCCGCCCCAGGACTGACTGAATGGGCATACCACTCCATTGACACAGGTAATGCTCACCCAATTAAAGTCCAACCTTACCGGGTGTCTCCTCAAGCTAAAACTGCTATAGAACGGAAGATCCAGGATATGTTACAGATGGGAGTAATCCGCCCCTCTGGCAGTGCATGGGCATCTCTAGTGATTCTGGTTCCCAAACCAGATGGGGAGATACGTTTTTGCGTGGACTACCGTAAGCTAAATGCTGTAACTCGCCCAGACAACTATCCAATGCCACGCACAGATGAACTATTAGAGAAACTGGGACGGGCCCAGTTCCTCTCTACCTTGAATTTAACCAAGGGGTACTGGCAGGTACCACTAGATGAATCTGCCAAGGAAAGGTCAGCCTTCACCACACATGTCGGGCTGTATGAATTTAATGTCCTCCCTTTCGGGCTGTGGAATGCACCCACCACCTTCCAAAGACTTGTAGATGGTCTCCTAGCGGGATTATACTATAAGGTTTTGCACTATAAGGTGGGTAGAAAGTTGGCTAGATTGTCAGGCTCAACGGGTAGTGATCAATGGCTCCATGTCTAGTTGGCAGCCGGTGTCAAGTGGAGTGCCCCAGGGGTCGGTCCTGGGGCCGGTTTTGTTCAATATCTTCATAAATGATCTGGAGGATGGTGTGGATTGCACTCTCAGCAAATTTGTGGATGATACTAAACTGGGAGGAGTGGTAGATACGCTGGAGGGCAGGGATAGGATACAGAGGGACCTAGACAAATTGGAGGATTGGGCCAAAAGAAATCTGATGAGGTTCAATAAGGATAAGTGCAGGGTCCTGCACTTAGGACTGAAGAACCCAATACACAGCTACAGACTAGGGACCGAATGGCTAGGCAGCAGTTCTGCGGAAAAGGACCTAGGGGTGACAGTGGACGAGAAGCTGGATATCAGCCAGCAGTGTGCCCTTGTTGCCAAGAAGGCCAATGGCATTTTGGGATGTATAAGTAGAGGCATAGTGAGCAGATCGAGGGACGTGATCATCCCCCTCTATTCTACATTGGTGAGGCCTCATCTGGAGTACTGTGTCCAGTTTTGGGCCCCACACTACAAGAAGGATGTGGATAAATTGGAGAGAGTCCAGCGAAGGGCAACAAGAATGATTAGGGGTCTGGAACACATGAGTTATGAGGAGATGCTGAGGGAACTGGGGATGTTTAGTCTGCAGAAGAGAAGAATGAGGGGGGATTTGATAGCTGCTTTCAACTACCTGAGAGGTAGTTCCAGAGAGGATGGTTCTAGACTATTCTCAGTGGTGGAAGAGGACAGGACAAGGAGTAATGGTCTCAAGTTGCAGTGGGGGAGGTTTAGGTTGGATATTAGGAAAAACTTTTTCACTAGGAGGGTGGTGAAACACTGGAATGCATTGCCTAGGGAGGTGGTGGAATCTCCTTCCTTAGAAGTTTTTAAGGTCAGGCTTGACAAAGCTCTGGCTGGGATGATTTAATTGGGTATGGGTCCTGCTTTTGAGCAGGGGGTTGGACTAGATGACCTCCTGAGGTCCCTTCCAACCCTGATATTCTATGATTCTATGATGATTCTATGATTAGGAGATGCAGTCACCTACCTTGACGATGTGGCCATATTTTCGGTTTCCTGGGCAGAACACCTGGAACATCTACAAAAAGTCTTCAAGCGCATAAGGGAGGCAGGACTAACTGTTAAGGCTAAGAAGTGTCAAATAGGCCTAAACAGAGTGATTTACCTTGGACACCAGGTGGGTCAAGGAACTATCAACCCCCTACAGGCCAAAGTGGATGCTATACAAAAGTGGCCTGTCCCAAAGTCAAAGAAACAGGTGCAATCCTTCTTAGGCTTGGCTGGTTATTACAGACGATTTGTACCGCAATACAGCCAAATCGCCGCCCCACTGACAGACCTAACCAAAAAGAAACAGCCAAATGCCGTTCAGTGGACCGAAGAGTGTCAGAAGGCTTTTAACCAGCTTAAAGCGACACTCATGTCTGACCCTGTACTAAGGGCCCCAGAAAAGCTACGCCCACATGTTTGGGGATGGCGTTTCCACCTGCAAACCAACCATACTGCGCTACAGTGACTTCATACCGCCACGGGAAATAACAAAAAACTTATTCGGTGGAGTTTAGCTCTCCAAGATTTTGATTTCAACATCCAACACATCTCAGGAGCATCTAACAAAGTGGCTGATGCACTCTCCCGTGAAAGTTTCACAGAATCAACTGGTTAAAATCGTCCTTGAGATGTGGAAAATATTGTTAGTCTTTATATACTTGGTAGTATATTTAGAGGTGCATGTGTCTTATTCACTCTGTTTTTTCCTAGAGCTCCAGGAAGAAATCCCAGCCAGCGTTTCACCCTATCTGTGATTTGGGGGGGCGTGTCATAAATATAAAGGGAAGGGTAAACACCTTTAAAATACCTCCTGGCCGGAGGAAAAGCCCTTTCACCTGTAAAGGGTTAAGAAGCTAGGATAACCTCACTGGCACCTGACCAAAATGACCAATGAAGAGACAAGATACTTTCAAAGCTGGAGGGGGGGAGAAACAAAGGCTCTCTCTGTCTGTCTGTTGTTTTTTTTCTCCTTGGACATATTCAGGAATTGCTCCTGAGCTATCAAATCACACATTCCGTTAAAGCTAGTGACACCCCTTCCTTGGACCCATTTATCTAACAGATCCTTCATCTGGTTTAGATAAGCCACATTACTTAGTCCAGGCCCTCTCTTAAGGGTTCAAAAGTTTACTCTGTACATTTCAGATGTAATTTGAAATTGCTTTAAAACCAAATCCTTGAAGTATAGGTAATGGTTTCCTGCAATGACTGAGCAAAACTGGGCATGAACATGTGACTTGTCCATGTGACTCAAAACACTATCTGGTCACCTGTGATTCTCCACTAGCAATGCTGAGGTTTTTGTTTTGAAACAGTGTGTTTCCCTCCACATGGCAGAGGATATAAATGGCCTGGAAACCCCTCCATTTTGCCTCCATCCTGCTCCAGCCCCTGGGTTATGAATTTATACTAATGGGAGCATTCTAACCAATGGACTGAGGCCCTTCCAATGATTTGGAATCAGCCAGAGACTTGACCTAAGCCAGCAGTTTATTCCGTCACTGCTACAAGCCTGAACCAAGAACTTTGCAATTACTGTATGTATTTGATTCCTTTAACCAATTTTAACTCTCATCTTTCTTTCTTTCTTTCTTTCTTTCTTTCTTTCTTTCTTTCTTTCTTTCTTTCTTTCTTTCTTTCGTTTTATGAATGAACCTTTAGTTTTAGATACTAAAGAATTGGCATCAGCGTGATTTTTGGGTAAGATCTAAGTTATATATTGACCTGAGTGTGTGGCTGGTCCTTTGGGATCAGAGGAACCTTTAATTGATGAAACTGGTTGTAAGGAACCACTCACCATTAAATCCAGTGTTTTCAGTGCTAATACAAGGACTGGGATGCCCAAGGAATCTGGTTTTTTTACTTCTTGTTAGCCCATTTGGTGAAACAGAAGTTTACTTTTGTTGCTGGTTTGGCATATCCTATGGGGGAATAGCCACCAGTCTTAACCCTTTACAGGGGTGAAAGGGTTTTTCCTCTGGCCAGGAGGGATTTTAAAGGTGTTTACCCTTCCCTTTATATTTATGACAGAAGTTTACTTTTGTTGCTGGTTTGGTATATCCTATGGGGGAATAGCCACCAGTCTTGGGGTGTATCTGCCCTATTTCTCAGCAGTTCGTCCTGAATTTGGCATCCTCAGTTGTGACCCACTGAGGCATGGTCACACCCATTATGGCCATTCTTATGCTGTTGTTGTGACGGGTAGCCCCCCACCTTCCAGGGTGCTACCTGATATACTGGGATACATCTGAGCCCGCCTGTTCCACCAGCCTCGGCTCCCTCACCCTTTCCTGCTGAGCCAGGCCCTCAAGCCTCCTCCAGCACACACACAGGTAGGGACACACCCAGCTGCAGAAAGACACAGACACTGAAATCAGCTCTGCGTGGGAAGACTCAGCTGGGGAATTGCCTAGTACTCAAGTGCACACCCCCTCGGGAGTGTAAACCCAAAATTGTACTGTTGTGCACTGCACGGAAACACCCAACCCCACTATGTGCCTTTCCTGTGTTTCCACAATCTGTCTTGAAAGCCTTAATACTCTGATGGGGCTGGCGGAGAGGAACTTAACTTCTGCCCAAATAAATTTGTTAGTCTCTAAGGTGCCACAAGGACCACTCTGAAACTTACCTCTCAGGTTATATGTGTGCAGTGTCTGGGGGTGGGGGTCGGCGCCTAGCACCCAGCCCCAGCACACTTTTAAACCAGTGCCCTTTACTACAGAAAGTGCAAACATGCGGCGCTGGGTGAGTTACTGATGTGACTGCGTGGCACTGAGTGTGCAGCGGGATCTGTGTCGTCAGGCCCTGGTGACCTTCTGTGCCTTCGGATCTGATTGCAGGTTCGGGGACTGTTTGAGAAGCACTGAATAAAAAGGGGGCACAAAGAGGGCAGAACATTTCCCTATAGTGCAGGAGTCGCTGGGAAAGATTCTCTGGCTTGTGCTGTTCCGGGGATCGGACTAGGTCTCTTCTGGCCTTAAAACGGCTAGTTGCTATGTTAATTATTGTTAATTAGCTGAGCCTGTAATCGTCAGGACCCAGAGCACAACACAAACAGGAATAACTTGTGGGGTCAGCTGGATTTATTGCCACCTCTTGCACTCGCTCTGGCTATGCATTACAGTGGTAGTGCACCAACCCACACTGAGTTGCCCTCCCTCTTCCCCTCGTCTGGGTCCAGTGGAGCGGTGGGAGCGTACATGTTCCCAGACGTGAAGCATTCTGTCTGAACTAGTTGGCAGCCATGGTGCTCTCGATCCAGGGCAGCAGGGAGCAGACTTTGGTGTAGACACCGGGTTGGTCCTTCTGGGCACAGCCGATCCCCCAGGACACAATGCCCTGCAGCTCCCCGTTGCAGACCAGTGGACCACCAGAGTCTCCCTGTGTGTAAGTTGAGAGGAAGGAGATGCCAGCAAATTAAGGGACGGTTAAAGTCACCGTACCTCCCCATCCATTATACTGCATGCAGTCCCCAGGTCCTTCCCCCTGTTTGCTGGCAGGAGGGCTAGAGTCTCTCTAACAGCCTGACAGGGCCGTGGCCATTAGCCCTCACCTGGCATGCATCCTTGCCTCCCTCCAGGTAGCCAGCGCACAGCATGGTGTTGGTGATCATCCCAGGGTAGGAGCCCTCGCACTCTGCGTTGCTGAGGATGGGGATGTTGACGCACTGCAGGTTGTATGGGCTGAACACTGAAAGGTAGAGGGGAATTGTTAGCACTAGGCATTCTCCTCCTTCCCATGCTGCATCCTGGAGGGATAAAATCGCTATCCTGAACACTAGTCAGGGAGGCAGAATACTCTGAATGTGAAAGTGGGCGTGAGCATGCCTGGATTCTCTCCCTGGCTCTGGGAGGGGAGTAGGGGCTAGTGGGTTAGAGCAGGGTGGGCGTGGGAGTCAGGACTCCTGGGTTTCCTCCCCAACTCTGGGAGGGTGTGGGGTCTAGTGGATTAGAGCGGGGGGGGCCGGGAGCTGGGACTCCTGGGTCCTATCCTGGCTCTGAAGGAGGAATAGGGGCTAGTGGGTTAGAGTAGGGTGTGTGTGGAGCGGGGGAGTCAGGACTCCTGGGCTATTTCCACAGCTCTGGAGGAGCTCTGGCTTAGTTCCCCCTCTGTAAAATGGGGTTGGGCTCCCTGTGGGGTGGGGAAGGGGCACATGTGAGGATGGTTTAGTTACTGTTGGCAATACCCATCACCTTGTATCTGGCCTTTGTTTTCTCAGGTATGTGAACAAGTGCCTTGTGCTAACTCCATGCACCTGTCACCGTTCGAGGCACCAGTTCACAGCCAGCCTCAGTGGACACTAACCTCTGGGCTGTGCCAGCTGGCCAGGTCTGGGCAGTATCAATACAGGGTGGAGGGTGCACAGAGATGGGCTCAGAGCTCATCACTAGGGTTGTGGAAGGGGGCTCCAGTGGGGTTTGGCAGGCCAGGTCAGGGTGCCCCACTTGTATAAAATCCCTGTTTGCTGTACCTCCCCCCAACCCTGCCTCTCCGTGTCTGTGCTTGGACTAGGAGTTCTCTGGGCAGGGACGTCCACAAATGCCTGGCACATTGTGGGCCGTGTTATCAGCAGATGATGGTGTTGAGCAGCCTGGGAGCTCCTCAGACAGAGAGAGGGCTAAACTCACCACCGTCACTGAGGATATTGCCCCATCCCGACACCACACAGGAAGTGCCAGCAGCTGGGCAGGCGGTTGGCAGGGGAACGGGCTGGACGTAGGCGTCAGTCTGGACAGGGTGGGCCAACTTGATCAGCATGATGTCGTGGTCCATTGTCTGGTAGTCATAGCTGGGGTGCCACACGATGGTCTCGATGCGCATCAGGTGCTCGGTATGTTCAAAGACCTGGATGTTGTGGTCTCCCAGGATCACCTGCATGGAGTTGGGGCTGGGAAACAAACGGTGGCTCAGAGCCCCTCTGGACAGGCCCCACCAGCCCCTGTAATCTCAGCCTGCTCCCACCCCCCTGGTACTGCAATGAAGACACAGTGACACGCACACACAGACGCTGAGTTCCTCACTTACTAGTACCAGCAGTGGGCAGCTGACACCACCCACTGGTCCGTAATGAGGGATCCACCACAGAAATGGTACCCGACATTAAGGGAGACCTGCCAGGGCTGTGAATGGGGGGTGCACTCGTATCCCCCGACAATCTTGTCTCCTCCGTGTGGTGCAGCAGCTGTGGGGAGAAAGCGTTCACTGGATTACATGGGTGACATTTGTAATGAAGCGGCAATGCATGCAGCGGGGCTGGGAAAGCTCTGGACTCTTGTTCCTGTCCCCGCTTTGGGTCTGACGAGCTGGTGGTGGGCTCTGGCGCTGACCAGGGTGGATGCTGTTAGAGTGTCGAATCCTTCAGGTGTGAATTTTGTAAGTGGAGGACTTTAGAGAACCTAAAACCAGGAGTGTTGCTTTAATGGGCCCATGGGCCTACTCGTGCAGTGGGATCCACGCAGATGTTCTCTCAGTGGGACTCCAATGGGCTAGTGCTCTCCATACAGGTCAGACTGTGGGATCGGGGGACTGCTGCTGTCTCTCCTTGGGTTTTTTACATTTTCTTGCTGTGTTGGAAACACACCACAAGAGCCTTGACTCATGCGGACAGAAGCCAGGTAATGAAACTGCTGAGCCTTGTTCCACTTGCCTGAGACGAGCAAAATGCAGAAGGTGAATAAATCCCATACAGGGTGAATAGAACCCAGGCTTTTGCACCAGTCTCTGCCATGATCAGTGACATGGGAACATTTTAGACATTGAAAATGACCCTCCAACGTCATTGGGATAAACTCTTAGAGAGATAAAGGGCCTTGTTTACAATCTGCAGGGGAGGGAAGGTGTCTGTTGTCAGGAGCTTTAAACTCTTGTGAGCACTGGCAAGGTGGCACAGACTGCGCATGTGTGAGTCTAGGATGCCCATTTGGCTTGTGGGATTCATTGCTTAGGCCCCAATCCTGCAAACACTCGTACATACATATGACCTTACTCAGGTGAGTCAGCCCATTGGGTTTGCGCACTATATGTTGCTGGATTAGGGGCCTTATTTTGGTAACAGTCATTTTAAATACCACTGTTAGATAGACAGGGCTCTCTCCTGTGCGGCAATGGGCCACTGCTCTGTTCCCATTTATCTGCATTGATTGTTAAATTGCATAGGCAGTTGCTTGACTACACTTCGGTTTGTTATGAGGTAGATTCAAGTGACCAAATAACCAGGATCAGTGAGGTTTATTGCTGAAAGCCAATAATAAGAAAGTGCAGGGAAAAGGTTCTATACGATACCAGTCTCCAGGAAGCTGTCTCATTCAGCATTGTTACATTTACCTGACACAGAAGGTATGCTCACAAAGTTACGCCCCTAAAGCCATCTTTTTATGTCCTGCCTGTTTACAAGTACAAGGTGCTGTGTATGTAATCTGAAGCTAGATTTAACTAATCAGCTTTCTACCTTGTTTTCCTGGTACCATGTCCTACCCGTATCAGGTTTGTTCTGAAGACTTGCATTCCAGGGAACAAAGGGCATGAAGGCACCTCCTGGGTCTGAGCGAGGGTAGAACGATCATGTCTTGTCCTTTTCCTTAGGGACATTCCAGTATAGGCCTGTAAGAGCAACTCCCTATCTGGTGCTATGGTAAAGCTGTCATCTGTCCTGGGCTTGACAGCTTCCTTATTTGCTTAAGCCAAAACTTTCTTTAAGTAAATGCAAGGGGTTATGGGACACTCAGCATAAGTGAGTAGGGTTCTATAACAAGTATAGGCCACTCTAGGCTATGTAACTACTGTTATATTATTCTTATGTGCTTAATACTTACTGATATATTCCTATTGATAATGTGAGATATATAAACACTAGCCCAGCATATATTAATCAACACACGCCTCCACTCCTGCTGGGCAGAGCCAGGACACAGCAGAGGACCTGGCCCTTCATCCACCCCTAATGCAGAGATGCCCAGGCAAACCCAGAGGTTTCAGCTGCTCCTTTACTAATGCACTAGCTCCTGCAGAAATTACACTTTGTTTCATTCTAACCCTTAGCTGGAGCCTGTTTAATTTCACTCTGATTTTGCAGCTAGGTCCTGGCCCCTCGTCACTACCGAGCTCCACAAGCTAGCCTGGCTGCACACAAGATAATTACCTGCCACCGCAAGCAACGCCAGTACGAGCCACATTGTCATACTTCTATCCAGGCTGTTGGACATGAAAGAACAAGCCCCAGCCCTCAGGTATTTATAGGGGAGCTGTTATGGAAAGTTTATTCCTAATCTGCTTGCTGGGGATTTCTCCATGTGGGCAGCAGATGCAGCTTTCACATGAGCCACTGATAGGGCAATGAATAATGCCTTAAAATACAACTGACGTCTTTATTTCTGATTCTTAGCCAGATTGATTCTTCTAATACCAGACCCCTCAATATGCACCATAAGAGCAGTACAATGGCAGGCGTTCCAGAGACCTCTCTTAACAGCTGTCTTCAGGAAGTGGGATGAGACCTCAGTAGGGGGGCTCTCTCCTCTCACAGTCAGTGCTGATACTAATGCCCCAGTTCAGTGCTAGGGGGTGGTGGGAGCTCAATAGGGGGGCACTCTCTCCTCATGGAGCCGACCCCATTCCCCCACCCAGAGCTCAGGGGTGCTGTACTGCAGGGAGTAAGGTGGGTCTGAGTCGGGGACGCTCTCCCCTTGCGGCTAGGGCTGACCGCAGGACCCTGGCACGGCATTAGGGGGCGCTGTGCTACGGGAGGTACCATTTTGGTGCTGAGACACGTTGCGCTGGTTTTGTGCTTGCTAAAGTGCGAAAGTCACTGTTCTAGGCCAGCGGGTCTCAAACGGTGGGTTGGGATTCCAATGTGGGTTGCGACCCTATTTTAATGGGGTGGCCAGGGCTCGCTTAGACATGCTGGGGCCAAAGCCCAAGCACCACCGCCCAGGGCAAAAGCCTTCAGCCAAGGGCTGCAGGGCTCAGGTTACAAGCCCCCTGCCTGGGGCTGAAGCCCTTGGGATTCCATTCTGGCCCTCCCACCCAGGGCAGTGGGGCTCAGGCAGGCTCAGGCTTTGGTCCCCCCACCTCATGGGGTTGTGTAGTAATTTTTGTTGTCAGAATGGGGTCATTGTGCCATGAAGTTTGAGAACCGCTGCTCTAGGCCATGCTATTTCCTTGCTTATGCTGTTTGCTTTCCTGTATCACTGCTGTTCTCGCATAACTGAGTGTGCAGATCTCAGTGTGGTTTCACCTGTCGCACAGAGAGATAGGGGCAAGAACCACACACAGACATCTCCTAGAAAGGTAGGGTGGAAAGGGACCTCGAGATCATCTAGTCATGTGACTCTCAACCTTTCCAGACTCCTGTACCCCTTTCAGGGGTCTTATTTGAGTCTGATTTGTCTTGTGTACCTCCCAGGTTTCACTACTTGCTTACAAAATCAGACATAAAAATGCAAAAGTGTCACAGCACACTAGTACTGAAAAATGGCTACTTTCTCATTTTTATCATATAAAATAAATCAATTGGAATATAAATATTGTACTTACATTTCAGTGTCTAATGTGGTTATATATGTATCATCTGTATGAAATTGTAATTTGTGCTGACTTCACTAGTGCTTTATGTGTAGCCTGTTGTAAAACTAGGCAAATATCTAGATGAGTTGATGTACCCCCTGGAAGACCTCTGGGGGTACCCACATTGATACAGGTACCCCTGGTTGAGAACGACTGAGCCAGTCCATCCCCCACGCTGGCAGGATTAAGCGTATCAAGATCTCCTTGGCAAATGTTTGTCCAGCCTGGTCTTAAAACCTCCGATGAAGCGGTTGGCTATTGCTTATCACCCTGATATTCTCTAGAGGCTTTCCAATGGATTTCCTAATCCTTTGTTCCCCTATCTGCCCAGATATTGAAGTTGGACTGACCTGAGTTGCTGAAGCGCTTCGTGTGCTCCTGGGATTGGTCAGAGGCTGGGGGGCGACATCATTGGCTAAAAAAGCAACAGGAGAGTAGCCTTTGCTCAGAGAGGCCTAGCTCACAGCTTAGCTCCAGATCAGCCCAGCTAAGGCCACCAGGCTTTTCCACACATGCTATTGCACAGGGGCTCCCTCTGTTTACTGTGGTAGCCAGTTGTAATGATGCTGGTTCTGATGGGACCCAACTGAGAGTGCCAATGCAGGACAAATTGCGGGGAGGCATAGCTCAGTGGTTTGAGCATTGGCCTGCTGAACACAGGGTTGTGAGTTCAGTCCTCAAGGGGGCCATTTAGGGATCTGGGCCAAAAACTGGGGATTGGTCCTGCTTTGAGCAGGGGGTTGGACTGGATGACCTCCTGAGGTCCCTTCCACCCCTGATATTCTATGATTCAAGCAGGGCAGTTACAGCCCAAGGCTGGGGTTTTTCCACCTCTAAGGCAAACCAAACCAGCCAAACAGAGCAGACTTTGGTCTCACCCCACTGGCTAACCACAAGTCACACAAGCAATTCCCTTCGACACTCCAGTTTCCCAGTATCATCACCAGTGCTACTCGTTATGGGGACAAATGGTGATGAAAACCAATACCCCAGTAAAAGAAAAAAGGTTCTCTCGATCCCAAAGGACCAAGCCCCAGACCCAGGTCAATATACAAATCAGATCTTACCCACAAATCACGCTGTTGCCAATCCTTTAGAATCTAAAGGTTTATTCATAAAAGTAAAAAGATATAGATGAGAGCAAGAATTGGTTAAATGGAATCAATTACATAACCAGGTCATGACCAGTAATGGCAAAGTTCTTGGTTCAGGCTTGTAGCAGTGATGGAATAAACAGCAGGTTCAAATCAAGTCTCTGGAGTGCATCCACAGCTGGGATGGGTCATCAGTCCTTTGTTTAGAGGTTCCGTTTGTAGCAAAGTCCCTCCAGAGGTAAGAAGCAGGATTGAAGACCAGATGGAGATAAGGCATCAGCCTTTTATCATCTTTTCCAGGTGTAAGAATGCCTCTTTGTTCTTACTGTGGAAAATTACAGCAAAATGGAGTTTGGAGTCACATGGGCAAGTCCCTGCATACTTTGCTGAGTCACAAGGCCTATTTGCCTTCTCTCAGTGGGTCAATGGTATAGCTGATGGTCCTTAATGGGCCATCCAGCAGGCTAGGCAGAGCTGACACCAACTTGTCTGGGGTGTCACCCAGAAGCATACCATAAGTTTGAAATACAGACAGTATAGAGCCAATATTCATAACTTTAACTACAAAAATGATTCAAACATATAGACAGTATAATCATAACCAGCAAACCATAACCTTGTTTTAGACACCTTATTTGACCCCCTTTATACAAGATTTGGTACCACTACAGGACCTTAGTTGCAACAATGTTCTATACGGCCCCCAAAGCAAAATTGATGCAGGAAGGGATGACACAAACATCACTGACTGCATCCCAAGAGCTCCCCATCCTTGGTTCTGTCTTACTACAGTTAGTATTGGGTTAGGAGCCGTACCAGTGTATAACAGAAATGGTTTATCAAAGTCATGTTCAATAACATGAATGACAGGTTTCAGAGGAACAGCCGTGTTAGTCTGTATTCGCAAAAAGAAAAGGAGTACTTGTGGCACCTTAGAGACTAAATAAATTGGTTAGTCTCTAAGGTGCCACAAGTACTCCTTTTCTTTTTGCGAATAACATGAATGAATCTCTTTACAAACTCAAGGTAAAACTTGGTGAGAACAATAGTGGATTGGATCTGCTCTTGCAGCGTAGTTCCTGTATGTCTCACGTGATCTTGCCAAGAGCTCAAGAACATAGCTACTTTATCCATACAAGCTCTGGCAAATGTTTGAAACCCAATTAACATCAAGTCAATGTAGACATTGATGTTGTCCATGGTATAGAAATCTTGGCATTTAGCCGTGAAAGCAATTTGGTAGTGTGCCTTAGTTTCCCCTTTCATACAGCACATCAGTTCCAAGACTGTTCACAGGCATTAACTGTGCAACATCAGCATAAGAAGGCCTTTTACATAAAGTGTGATCTTATGTATAGCTTTTAACATATTCAAGGGATTTTCCAAAAGATTGGGCACATTGCACATTTTTACAGTTTTTGGTAATAGCAACACATTAGTTACAAGAATTACCATTAGCAATAACAAGAAATTCATTGCAAGTGTCCATTTACAATCATTTTTGTCATGCCACACCTTTGGCTCAATACCATTGAGGTTTGGGCCTGTTAGGGTTAGCCTGTGGCTTCCCTTTGCAAAATTAAGGTCTCTCTTTCCTTCCTGTCCTGAAGGATCAAACCCTGATTTCTCTTGCTTAACAGAATTCACTGGCTGATTGGGTGTGCCGTCTATGCTAACAGCTATTAGCAAAAAGAAAAGGAGGACTTGTAGTACCTTAGAGACTAACAGATTTATTTGAGCATAAGCTTTCGTGAGCTACAGCTCACTTCTTCGGATGCATGTAGTGGAGAATCTCCTTTCCGCTGCATGCATCCAATGAAGTGAGCTGTAGCTCACGAAAGCTTATGCTCAAATAAATGTGTTAGTCTCTAAGGTGCCACAAGTACTCCTTTTCTTTTTGCGGATACAGACTAACAGGGCTGCTACTCTGAAACTAGCTATTAGCAAGTCTTCTCCCAGTCAGTCAAGTAATTTGCATTACCACAGACAGGAGCCAGTTCACCAGTTTTCAGATCCTTAACTGCTACTGATTCCAAGGCTAGACTCTGTCTTAAAGAGATACCATCCATTTTCAGCTTCCACACGGAATTAGATGTTAAGTTCACTGAGAGACTACAAGTCATATCCAAAGTGTCTAGAGGTGAGAGTAGACCTGCCATCTACCCAGTCTTCCCTCTGAACCTGAGACACAGACTGTTCACTCACAGAACAAAGAATTCTTTGTCAAAGAATCTTGTCAAAGAATCTACGGGCTTGGCTACACTTGCACTTTGTACCACAATAAAGCCGCCCAGAGCGCTTTACCTTACCTTGCAATGAATCATGTGCTAAAGTATGACTGACTTGTTTATTTCTGATTCTTAGTCAGATTTATTTTTCTAGTAGTAGACACGTCAATATGCACCATAGGAGCGGTCCAATGGCAGGTGTCTGGACTTCAGGGTCCCATTCCTAACAGTTGGCCATAGTAAAAACCCAGGTTGCTACAGGGAGTGGGATGGGAGCTCAGTAGAGATGCTCTTCCCTTGCAGTCAATGCCCAAGTGCACTGTTAGGGGTTGCTGTGTTACAGTCAGTGGGTTGGGGTCTCTTAGGGGGTGCTGTCCCCATTCAGTCAGTGCTGGCCCCAGTACCCCGTTTTGGCACTAGGGGGTGCTGTATTGCACAGAGCAAGGTGGGGATGTGAATAGGGGCACTTTCACCTCACAGTCAGTGCTGGCCCCAGTACCCCATCATGGCAGTAGGAGGCGCTGTAGGGCAGGGAATAAGGTGGGGATGTGAATGGGGGCACTCTCCCGTTGCAGTCAGTGTGGGCCCTGGCCGTCGATTCTGTGGTTGCTGAAGACCCCATGCTATCGACTGTGACAGGTCTCTGTTAAGCCCCCTGTCCTGGCAAATCCCAATAAGCTTTGAGAGAGGAATGCAGAGTGCACCTGGAGGAAGTTGTGAGAATGGCAGGGTTGTTGCCTGATGGCTCCCTTCCTGTAGGAGGTCTTGCCAAGGCTGTGCCTGCACTGGGCCATTGGGGACCTTGGCTCTTCTCCAGTACAGACAGGGCTACAGAGCAAAGGAAGCTCCTTACTGGCTGGCTGCTTAGACTGTGAGCTCTGGCCCAGGGTCTGTCTCCGGTGTGTACAGCAAGGGGTGTGATGGGGCCCCGACCCCAGAGTCGGAAAGTCAGCCATGCCGATAGTACAGTAACCTGAGCCCGTTGTACTCTCCTGCTGCCTTGGGCAGAGCTGTCCCAGCAGTGAATTACAGTCTATCTTTCCTAGTGTTTAACTAGTGGTGCTATTGGCAGTGAGGGACAGGCTTTCAGTCTGTGCCCCTCCTCCTCATGGGCTAGGAGACAGGAGCTGGACTGCTGGGAGAGCAGGATGTGCTGGCAAGGGGCCACTTGTCCCAGCTGAGTGTGGAGCAACAGACCTTCCTATTCCGCCCCCGCCCCCCCCGCACCGTCTCTGCGTCTGACCCCGTGTGTATGGAGGTATGGAAGAGGGGATTTGGGTGGATGGGGTGGGATGGAGGAGCTGCATGTGTGTGGAGGGGTGCTTGGGTTGGAGGGATGTGTGTCTAGGGAGAGGGGTGGTCATAATGTCTGTGTGGAGGGATGGGAAGATTGGGGGGAGGAGGAGGGGGATAGGCAGGTTGGTGGGAAGAGATGGGGGATGGCGGCTTGAGGAGGCAGGATAGATGGGTGGGAAGGGATGGGGGCGGGGGGGATGAGGAGAGGGATAGGTAGATTGGTGGGATGGGATGAGGGGGTGCGGGGGTAGGTAGGTTGATGGGAAGGGATGGGGAGGGGGAATAGGTAGATTGGTGGGAAAGGATGGGGGGTTGGGGGATGAGGAGGATGTCACGGCGTGTGGGGGAGTCACACCCTGCACCCCCCACTTCCTGCGATTCACTGAGACTCTCAGCCAGCCAGTAAAACAGAGGTTTATTGGATGACAGGAACACAGCCCAAACCAAGTACAAACAGGTTCTTGTAGGTACAGAAACCAGGACCCCTCTGTCCTGTCCATCTTAGGGGGCAGGGAGCCTAGACCCCGGTGCTGGACCGCCCGCTGTTTCACCAGCCAGCTCGAAAACTGAAACCCCCTCCCGCCGTCTCACCCCACCACAGCCCAGCTCCTCCTCCAGCCTTTGTCCAGCTTCCCGGGCAGAAGGTGTCACCTGGCCCCAGCCCCCTCCTGGGCTGAGGTAACAGGCTCAAGTATCATCCCCAGGGGTGAAAGTAAGTCGAGTGACTTACCGGTACACTGGGGCCAGCGCTGGCCCCCAGAAGGTGCAGGGCCTAGGGCAGAAGGGCGGGGCTGAGGGGGTCAGAGCCAGCCCCAGCCCACCCTGTAAGGTAAGTGCCCCCCCATCTCCTCTTCCTCCTTCCCCCCTCCCCCACTGGAGTAGCAGCAGCAGCCTGGGGCTCCGGGGGCTATTTAAAGGACCGGGGCGTCAGAGGCAGCTGGAGCCCCGGCCCTTTAAATAGCCCCCGGAGCCCTGGAGTAGCGGTGGCGGGGCTCCGGCGGCTATTTAAAGGGCTGGGGTGGTAGAAGCAGGGGAGCCCCAGGCCCTTTAAATAGCCGCCGGAGCCCCACAGCTGCTAGCCCAGGGCTCCAGCAGAGGGGCACTGCTGGGAGCCCCAGGCCCTTTAAATTGCCCCCTGGGGAAGCTGGGCTGCCCCAGTATGGCACACCAGCTCTTGCCAGTACGCCGTACTGGGGCATACCGGCTTATTTTCACCTCTGATCATTCCTCAAGTGAAGTCACACCCTGATATCCCACCACCACTGCAGACAGTACCAGTAAAACTCCCACGCAACATTACCAGGTCAGTACTCCCCACTCCCTGCTGCGTCCCATCTCTCCTCCCTTCGAGACTGAACTGAGCAGAGACAATCTAACCAGTGACCTGGGGAAGTTCAGGCCCCCCTCTCCGGGACAGCGCATCCGCTATCACGTTGGCACTTCCCTTCACGTGGACAATGTCCATGTCGTAATCCTGCAGGAGCAGGCTCCACATCAGGAGCTTGGCGTTGGCTCCTTTCATCTGGTGCAGCCAGGTCAGGGGAGAGTGGTCGGTGTAGATGGTGAAGTGTCGCCCGAAGAGATAGGGCTCTAGTTTCTGAAGGGCCCATACCATAGGCAGGCACTCCTTCTTGATGGCTGCATAGTTTTGTTCCCAAGGTAACAACTTCTTGCTCAAGTACACGATGGGGTGTCTCTCCCCCTTTTCATCAGCCTGCATTAACACCGCACCCAGCCCCGTGTCTGAGGCATCAGTGAACACCATAAAGGGCTTGTCAAAGTCTGGATTTATCAGACCTGGGGCACTGACCAGAGCCTCCTTCAGCGCACAGAGAGCCCTCTGGCACTGCTCGGTCCAGACCACCTTGTCTTGCTTCCCTTTCTTCCATATGTAAGCAGAGTCAGGATGAGCTCCACCCTGACATCTGGTTGTGAGGTGTGGCAAGTTGTGGAAAAGAACTTCAGGGGCTGATCTCATTTGCATAGGCACACCCACCCCTCCTAGCATGAGCCATGGCTGCCCAAATGGTCACTTTGGCTGCTGTGGGATCCCCAGTTTCTCTGTTATTGGGGCAGGAAGAATAAATTATTATCCTGATTATGTGAATCAAGGACAGTGGAACTGTATTTGGCCTTTTGTTATGATGGAGGGACTCGCCATCTTCTCAGGAGCACTTGCTAGGCAAGGGATATGGGTTCCAAACTCAGTGACTGGAGAGAGGCTGGGGATAGAATACCTGGTGGTATGGGCCCCTGGTGAGGGCTATACATGTTAATTGCACTTTCTTCCTCTACTGTGAAATGTCAGAGCTAATTTTGATTCCATTAGGAGTCTAGTTACAGGTTGCTGAGCTGAATTCACTTTGAGCCAATGGTGTACCAGCACTGAGGGTCCCCTACTACAAGCTGAAATTGCAAAAGACCTAAATTACTAAGAGTTAAGATCACTGAGTGTTGTGTTAAGTACTGGGGGAGCCTGAAGATATATTGCGGAGCAGCAGTTTGTGGGACTTGCTGCGGGATGGCTGGCAGAGCGGTGTGGCTGGAGCAGCTCATGGGTGGGGGCTGGCAGAGCAGAGCGATTTGTGGGACGGCTGGTGGAGCGGAGCAGAGCCGTAAGGTGCCCCTTAACCCTCCCATTTCCACCCAGGTTGGGAGGTAAAACTCTGCAGATAAACTTTCGAACTCTGGGGCTGCACTGACCAGGGGCAGAGACTTCTGGGTTGTTGGACTTTTGGGACTTTGGGTGACTTTTGGGTTGCTGGACTCAAGAACCAAAGGGAAAGGACACAGCCCAATTTGCTTGGGATGGGTTTTGCTCATGGGTTGTGTTATGAATCCTGTTGGTGGTGTTTCCCCAACAAAATGCCACATTGTTTCTCTCTGTTATTAAAAGGCTTTTGCTACTCTCAGACTGTGCTTGCGAGAGGGGAAGTATTGCCTCTTAGAGGCGCCCAGCAGGGGTGGTATATAGTTGTCCCAGGTCACTGGGTGGGGGCTCGAGCCAGTTTTGCATTGTGTTATTGGAATGGAACCCCTAGATACTGAACCTGGCCCTTGTTGCTGCCAACTCTGACGGGCAGAAGGGTTACACATAGCTCAGTGTTGGGGGCAGCTATGGAGTTAAAGTGTGGCACAAATCTTCGATAATACCCAGCCATCCCAAAAAGGGCTTGGTTGTGCTTTTTGGTGTGGGGAGCGGGCCAGTCTCTGATCGCCTCCACCTTGGCTGGTTCTGGCTTTAGGCAGCCGCTCCCCACCCGGTGGCCCAGGTAAGATACTTCCGCCATCCCCACCTTGCACTTCTCTGCTTTTACAGTCAGCCCAGCCCCCTGGAGCCGGTCCAGCACTTGTCTAACCTGGGACACGTGGTCCTCCCAGGTCTGGCTAAAGACACAGATGTCATCAATATACGCCAGGGCAAAACTCTCCATCCCCCTCAGTAGCTGATTCACCAGGCACTGGAAGGTGGCTGGTGCCCCCTTGAGGCCGAAAGGCCGGGTCAGAAACTCATAGAGCCCCAGAGGGGTGATAAAGGCCGATTTCAGCCGGGCATCTGCATCCAGCGGCACTTGCCAGTAGCCCTTTATAGGGTCCATGGTGGTAAGGTACCAAGCTCTTCCCAGCTTCTCTAGGAGCTCGTCAGGCCTGGGCATGGGGTAGGCATCAGACACGGAGATGGCATTAAGCTTCCAATAGTCCACACACAACTGGATCGACCCGTTCTTTTTGGGCCAGCACCACAGGCGAGGCCCAAGGTCTGGAAGATGGCTGGATCACCCCCAAAGCCAGCATGTCACGGACCTCTCTTTCCAGGTCCTGAGCAGTTTCCCCGTGACTTGAAAGGAGGAGCATCTTATAGATGGGTGCGACCCTGTCTCCACCCAGTGAACAGTCAGATTAGTGAGTCCAGGCTGGTTGGAAAACAGCTGTCGGTACGGATGCAGCACCCCCCTGACCTCAGCTTGCTCGGCAGGGCTGGGCTGGGCTGATCAGAGAGAAGAATTGGTTCCAGGGAGGAGCCAGCTCCTGTCTCAGGGAATAGATCTACTAAAGGGTTATGTCCCTGCTCCTCCCAATGTCCACACACGGCCAACACCACATTCCCCCTGTCATAATATGGCTTCATCATATTAACATGGTACACCCGGCGGTGGTGCGCCTGCTTAGACAGCTCCACCACATAGTTTACCTCACTTAGTTGCTTGACAACCTTGAAAGGGCCTTCCCAGGCGGCCTGTAGTTTGTTTCTTCTCATGGGGATGAGAACCATCACCTGGTCTCCGGTGGCGTAGGCGTGGGCCTGCACTGTGAGGTCATACCAGACCTTCTGCTTCCTCTGGGCTCTGGCCAGATTCTCCTTGGCTAAGCCCATGAGCTCAGCAAGTCTTTCTTCGAAGGTCAAGACATACTCCATCACTGATTCTTCATCGGGAAAGGCCTTGCCCTTCCATTCATCTCTCATCAGGTCCAAGGGCCCCCTTATCCTTCTTCCATATAACAGTTCAAAAGGCGAAAACCCGGTAGACTCCTGGGGCACCTCCCTGTACGCAAACAGCAGGTGAGGTAAATACTTGTCCCAATCCTGCACGTGCTGGCTCATAAAGGTTTTCAGCATCATCTTTAGAGTTCCATTGAACCTCTCCACCAGCCCATTGGACTGGGGGTTATAAGCTGAGGCCCAGTTGTGCCAGACCCCACATTTCTCCCACAAGCACCGGAGCAGGGCCAACATGAAGTTGGAGCCTTGGTCTGTCAAGACGTTCTTGGGGTACCCCACTCGGCTGAAAATGGTCAGCAGTGCATCTGCCACGGTGTCTGCTTCGATAGAAGACAAGGCCACTGCCTTGGGGTAGTGGGTAGTGAAATCTACCACTCCCAGAATGTATTTTTTCCCCGACCGGGTCGTCTTTCTGAGAGGCCCCACGATGTCCATGGCCACCTTCTGGAAAGGCTCCTCTATGATGGGCAAAGGTTTCAAAGCCGCTTTTCCCTTGTCCCGGGCCTTCCCCACCCTCTGACAGGGGTCACAGGATCAGCAATACTGTTCGAGAATAGTAAAGACCCCAGGTCAGTAAAAGTTCTGTAGCAGCCTCTGCCAGGTGCACCGGATTCCCTGGTGCCCTGAGAGGGGGATGTCATGGGCTAGGTACAGTAGTTTTGGGTGATACTTCTGGGGTACCACCAGCTGCCTCCTGATCCCACACGACTCCACTTCCCCTGGGGGAGCCCATTCTTGGTACAGGAACCCCTTCTCCCACAGGAACGTCTCTTGGCAGCCTTTCCCTAGGGTCTGTGCCGCACTGAGGCCAGCCAGGTCCCTGAGCTTCCACAAAGAGGGGTCTTTCTGAAACTCGGCCTGGAACTTGGCAGTTGGGGAAGGCGTCACCCCTCTGAGCCTTGTCCCTGGGCACTCTCTCCCCACTGGGGTAGGGTCCTGTACCTCCTGTGAGGTACTCTCCCCGATGTCAGGGCCTAGTGCCCTTGCTGGCTCTGGGTCACAACTAGGGTGTTCTGGGGGTTGTTTGGCCAGTCCTCTAGGTTGCCCCCCATCAACGGGCCCTCCTTGGCTCCCCATTTCAGATGTACCCTTGCCACGGGCATCTTGAATGGGGTCCCACCCACACCCGTCAGGGTCAGGTAGGTGTTGGGCACCACCCGATCTGGGGCCACCACCTCAGGCCGGGAGCGTCTCCTCTGCACCTGTATCCCAGTATCCATTCACCTTCCTCCCATCCACCTCCAGGGGAACAAGGCACTCGCTCCACAGGGACAGCCCTATACCCACCCAGTAAACTGAGAAGCTTGAGTCCGGACCATCCAGCCCCCCACAGGAGCTGGCCTGGGGAACTCCTCCCTCCTGAGCAGTTGGACCAGCCCCTTCTTCCTGGGAAGCCTGCCCCTTCTCCAGCTGGGTCCCTACCCAGTTAACCCTGTGCTGGTTCGGTTTGCTCAGTCTGTCCTTGAGCTTGGGGCATTGGGTCCATATGTGGCCTCTTTGGCCACAGTAATAGCAGCTCATGTCCCATGGGTCCTCTTGAGCCGGGCAGTTGGTTCTGATACCGGTTGTTCCCTTTGGGAGGCGATTCTCCACATTCCCCCTTTGGGGGGTCCCAGGGTGTTTCTTTCTTTGCATCATGGTGGGCTTATTCTTTTGGGACTCCTCCTTTCCACCTCCTGACCGGCTGTCCACAAACTCATCAGCCAGACCTGCGCTCTGCAGGTCCTCTGGCTTTTTGTCCACCAACCACAGCCTCAAGTCGGATGGGCAGTGTTCATACAGGTGCTCCAGTACAATCAGTTTAACCATGTCTTCCTTAGTCTGGGCCCCATCCGCCCACTTGTGGACATAACCCTCCATTCAGAGGATCAGTTCCAGATATATGACCTCAGGGGTTTTACGCTGACTCCGGAGCTCTTTCCGGTATGCCTCGGGAGTCATCCCAAATTTGTGTAACAGGGCCTTTTGGAACAGTTCATAGTCCCCTGTCTCCACCCCTTCCATTTGGCTGTATATCCCTATGGCTTTGGGGTCCAGTAAGGGGGTGAGAAACCAGAGCCTGTCTGCAGGGTCAAACCTGTGCAGCTCACAGGCCTTCTCAAAGGCAATCAGGAATTCATCTATGTCCTCCCCTTCCTTAAACTTGGACAGGATGCGCTTATCAAAGCTCCATGCTGTCCTGGGTCCCCCCCTCACTCAACGCAGCAGGGGGCTCTCTGCTCCTCAGCCTTGCCAACTCCAGTTCATGCTGCCGCTGTTTCTCCTGATCTTCCAGCTCTTTCAGTTTTATCTCCCTCTCCCATTCCAGCCACCTCAGCTCCAGGAATGGGGAGTTCCGCCGTAAGGGTCCAGTAAGGAGCTGGCCACAAGGGTCATGGTGCCCCTGGGGTTCACCAGGCTCCTTCCAGCCCCTCCCATAGCCATAGGTAGGAGGGCCCTTGGAGCGCTCTCGGCAGCAGTCTGACCCCTCCCAGCCGGGACAGACACCAGTGCCCACGCTGCATCTGTCGGGCTGCTCCCCTCAGAGACAGGGATTGGCTCTTCTGCGCGATCTTCCTCCTCCAGCTGGGCAATCAGCTGTTCTTTGGTGAGCTTCCCAAAGCCCAGGCCTCTCTGCTTGCATGGCTCGACCAGGTCCCTCTGAAGGCGATGGTTATACATCGTCTCGCTGTTCCCAAGTGGCTGTGGAGTCACAGGCCTGTGTGCTCTCAGCTCCCCGTGGTTTCCAGGAAAAACCCCTATTGTGCCAGCCCTTATCCAGGTCACCACCTCTCTCCCAGGGTCAAGCCGCAGACTCCTCTGCCCTGGTCACCAGGGGGACCCCGTTCCTGCAACAGTCCTTCTCTCTCCCAGGGTCAAGCTGCAGACTCCTCCACCCTGGAACTGCTCACCGCAATCCCCGGGGGACCCTGTTACTTCAACAGTCCTTCTTGTTGGTCACACCCTCCCAGGGGTTAAGAGTAGCTTCTCCTTCCCCCGAAACTGCTCCTCTCTGAGCCTTCAGCACACCTGGTCCTCGTTAATACCCCTTCATTTTACTGCTCCCCAGTCACTTACAGCAGGAAGTGCCATCCACGGGGTGCAGTACATCCCATCTCTCCCACCAGTTGTCACGGAGTGTGGGGGAGTCAGGGCCCTGCACCCCCCACTTCCTGCTATTCACTGAGACTCTCAGCCAGTGAGTAAAACAGAAGGTTTATTAGACGACAGGAACACAGCCCAAAACAGAGCTTGTAGGTACAGAAACCAGGACCCCTCAGTCTGGTCCATCTTGGGTGGCAGGGAGCCCAGACCCCGGTGCTGGACCTCCCTCTGTTTCCCCAGCCAGCTGGAAAATTGAAACCCCCTCCCGCAGTCTCACCCAACCACACTTCCCAGCTCTTCCTCCAGCCTTTGTCCAGTTTCCCAGGCAGAAGGTGTCACCTGGCCCCAACTAAAAGTTCCCAGAAGCAGGTAAAGCCAGACCTTACACTGGAGTCTCATTCTCTGTGGATTAGACTTATGGAGGTTATAGCAGCACCTCGTGTGCAGGTTCTGGGATGTCCTTTTCTGCAAAGAATCCAAACATCATTATTTATGTAAACAGCTCAATTTGTGAAATATGTACCCATTTCAGTTTTCCATCTTTTTCAATGCGGTATACCAGTGGGCTACGGTGGTCCACTATGGAGTAAGAACCTATCCACTTTGATTCCAGTGAGCTGTCCCTTTTCCCCATGTTAAGGTACATGACTTGGTCCCCTGTTTCCCACAGGGCTGCCTTTGTGGGCCTTTGTTTCTGAATTTTGTTGTTCATGTGATCGATGGCCTGATTAACCTGATACTGGAGGGTGGTTTTATCTTCTTGTAACTGTTTGAGCCATTGAAAATAATCATGCTGGGTTTCAGAGTAGCAGCCGTGTTAGTCTGTGTCCGCAAAAAGAAAAGGAGTACTTATGGCACCCTAGAGACTAACAAATGGGTTATATTAGAGCTCTCTTCTTGACCCTGTACCAGGTAACTAGGATCAATCATTAGGCGCATTGGATGTCCAAACCGAATTTGGAAGGGTTGAATTTTTGTTCTTAGTCTATTACTGCTGCGGATGGCAGCCAAAATCAGAGGCAGTTTATTCAGCCAGTCTTTCCTGGTGTGATTTACTACCTTCCGGAGAGCTTCCTTAATAGCGCGGTTCATCCACTCAACTTGGCCTGGGGACTGAGGCCGGTATGGTATATGGAGCTTTTGTTTAATTCCCAAGGCTTGTATCATTGCTGTAAAAATTTCTCCTACAAAGGCTCCCCCATTGTCAGAATCTATTATTTCAGGGGTGCCATATCTATATACTACCTCATTAAAAAACTTTTTGGCCACTACCCTGGTGCTATTATCTTTAGTAGGAACTGCCTCCACCCATCCTGAAAAGAAATCAATTATCACCAATAAATACTGGAATCCTTCCTTACTCCTATCAGTAAAATCAATTTGAACCTTGTGCCACAGCCCAAGCCTTTGTTGGTGCATCATGGGTTCTCAGTGTGGAGGATGAGCCTTGTCCTGAGCGCACCGCACACAATTTCGCACCCATGTTTTAACATCATCTTCCATACACTCCCATTCTGCTACTTGCTTTAGCCTTCTTAAAGTCCCTACCACTCCTTCATGCATCAACTGATGGGCTACGTTAAGTGTGAGCTGTAGCTCACGAAAGCTCATGCTCAAATAAATGGGTTAGTCTCTAAGGTGCCCCAAGTCCTCCTGTTCTTTTTCCCGTCTTTCTATTCTTCCTGGAACTTGGTTAGGGTGGGTTGTAGTGCCATCTGTTGGCTCGGATGTGTCAGCACAGATTCTCCGTTTCTGACCTCTGGTTACAACTGCTATGCCATGCTGTCGGGCTATTGTATTTACCCGGTTATTCCAGGTGGCCTCCATACCCGTTCCTTTATTGTGTGCCTTTACATGTCGCACCTTCTTTGTTACCCACTGGTAAATCCATTTCCATTCCTCTGAATATGCAATATCCTTTCCATCTTCTGCTTTCCACTTGTTCCGATATCAATCACGTATCCAAATCTGTATCCCCTTCACACAAAAATCACTGTCAGCATAAATATACATGGGCCGTGGGGAATTTTCGTATTGCCTTAAAACCTGATAAATTGCATGGAGCTTGGCATGCTGAGCCGATCCATGGTCTAAATGTCCCTGAATGACTTCCTCTTGTAAGTTAACAGCAGCGTATTTTACACATCTTTTCCCTTTTACTCCCATTGCATTCCCATCAGTAAATCAGATGTGCTTTTCTTGACCCATGGTATTTAATTCTTCCAGTGGGGGTGCCTCTACCAAGGCAATTCTTTGCTCCAGAGTGACCTCTGGACATTCATGTCAGTTTCCTTTTTCAATAAGGGCATGTGTTAGCATGTCTGGCTTGGACACTCTTTCTGTGGTCACCCCTATGTTAACTAAAATAAGCATTCATTGAGCGGTTCGGGTGTTTGAGGCTTTACCTCCTATTAATCTCCCTGACAAAATGTACTTGAGAGGAGTGTGGGTGCTTTGGATAGTAATAGGGGCCATTCCTTTGAGGGGCTCAAAAGATTGTACTGCCTAGATAGCTGCTAGACACTCACATTCACAGGGATCAAAATTTATTTCTGCTCCTTGTAATTTCCTGGATTCATTTGCTACTGGCACTAGCTTTCCCTCTTCATTATTTTGTAACAGTGTGGCAGCCAAGGCCATATTACTGGCTGCCAAACGAATAACAAAAGGCTGAGATTCATCAGGGAAACACAGGGCTGGGGCTGTGAGAACCTTTTGTTTAACAGGGTTAAAGCGGAGTCCTGCCCTTTCCCCCCTTCCCATTCTGTCTTTTTCTTTAGCAGTTTCCACAATGGGTGAGTTATTTCAGCATATTTATAAATGTGTGGTCTAAGAAAATTGAATCCTCCTAACAGTACTCTTAAAGAATGGGTGACGGTAAGGGCCAGCATTTCTACCAGTGCCCTTACCTTCCTCTGATCTACCTGTCTCCCTTCTTGTCCAGCAACTATGCCAAGGTATGTAGCCTGAGGTAGCACCAACTGAGCCTTGTCTAAGGCTACTTTAAACCCTGTTTCCTGAATTAGTGCCAAAACTTTTTTCATTAGTGTTTGAGATTGTGCCTCAATTTCCCTTTTTTATACAGAAGACCAAGTTTGTAATGCTTTTTTTTTCTGCTGTGCTAAGCTTTAAGTTTATTCACAGGTAATAGCTGAGAAGCATCATTACCATATGACCTTAAAGGTAACATTAAACATTGGGATAAACTTAATATTAACATCAAATCTATTAAAAGTATCTTGTTATCCCATGTTTTTTATTTAGAAAATTTGTTTTTGAGGCCAGTGTGTTCAGTGTTCTCTTGAAATTCCTTGTACAGGCTTTTAAATTTAATTATATCCTTGGGGTTTAGGTGAATTAAAAGGTAGGGGTGTCATGCATATAAACGGACCCCTTTTGTACCTGTCTTCAGATTTCAGCACTTCATACACACAAAAATTAGTATATGTTTTCTACTTAGGGTTAACCTGTCCCTCTCTTATTCTTTAGTTTGACTCCTTTGTGCTGCCATTTATGGGCAGTTCTTTTCTTCCTGTATCAGTTAGGTAATTTGCATTAACACAGAGGCTTTCTGGCTTACTTTTCAATCCAAAGCCATCAGCACCTCAGAGACTCTGTCTTAAAAGGGACACAAGCAACTTCCAACAGAGTTTTGATTTCTTTCCACTTTTAACTTCTGCTTCCAAAACATACAGCGATTTGAAAAAGAAAACACAACCTATTGTGTCTCCCTTTGGATCCCTAATAGGATTTTAATTAAGTAGTATGGTATGTTTTCACATTTCTTTTACCCCTTCTACAATATACACTGCACACGTTTTGGGGAAAATGCACATTGCTTCCATAGTTTAACTTCTATAAGATTAGCCATATAAATTTTTATATAGGGAGTAGCTGTTTCTTTTGTGCTCACAGAGTTTTTATGTACCCTTATTAAAGTGACAGTTTGATTACACAGAGCCACCTTAAGGCTCAGTGTGGGGCACTGTCTTTTTTTTTTTTAATTTCTTATTTTTTTACTACACTCTTATCTGCTATTTTGTTACCAAAAAACAAATCCAGAATCTCTTCCCATTCTTCTGGTTTTGACTGCCTTGCTGCAGCCATGGCTTTGGTCTTTAAAAAGATATTGAACTTATAAAGCAGTAAGGGTATGTCTACACTACGAAATTAGGTCAAATTTATAGAATTCGGTTTTTTAGAAATCGGTTTTCTATATTCGAGTGTGTGTGTCCCCACAGAAAATGCTCTAAGTGCATTAAGTGCATTAACTTGGCGGAGTGCTTCCACAGTACCGAGGCTAGCGTCGACTTCCGGAGCGTTGCACTGTGGGTAGCTATCCCACAGTTCCCGCAGTCTCTGCTGCCAATTGGAATTTTGGGTTGAGATCCCAATGCCTGATGGGGCAAAAAACATTGTCACGGGTGGTTCTGGGTACATATCGTCAGGCCCCCGTTCCCTCCCTCCCTTCATAAAAGCAAGGGCAGACAATCGTTTCGCGCCTTTTTTTCTGAGTTACCTGTGCAGACGCCATACCACGGCAAGCATGGAGCCCGCTCAGCTCACTGTCACCGTATGTCTCCTAGGTGCTGGCAGACATGGTACTGCATTGCTACACAGCAGCAGCAACCCCTTGCCTTGTGGCAGCAGACAGTGCAATAGGACTGGTAGCCGTCATTGTCATGTCCGAGGTGCTCCTGGTCGCCTGTGTGAGGTCGATCAGGAGCGCCTGGGCAGACATGGGTGCAGGAACTAAAGTTGGAGTGACTTGATCAAGTCACTCTCTTTAGTCCTGCAGTCAGTCCTATTGAACTATCTTATGGTGAGCAGGCAGGCGATACGGATTGCTAGCAGTCCTATTGCATCATCTTCTGCCGGGCAGCCATGAGATGTGGATGGCATGCAGTCCTTCTGCACCGTCTGCTGCCAGCCAAAGATGTAAAAGATAGATGGAGTGGATCAAAACAAGAAATAGACCAAATTTGTTTTGTACTCATTTGCAAAGCTGCCCCCCGTCTAGGGGACTCATTCCTCTGGGTCACACTGCAGTCACTCACAGAGAAGGTGCAGCGAGGTAAATCTAGCCATGTATCAATCAGAGGCCAGACTAACCTCCTTGTTCCAATAAGAACAATAACTTAGGTGCACCATTTCTTATTGGAACCCTCCGTGAAGTCCTGCCTGAAATACTCGTTGATGTAAAGCCACCCCCTTTGTTGATTTTAGCTCCCTGAAGCCAAGCCTGTAAGCCGTGTCATTAGTCGCCCCTCCCTGCGTCAGAGCAACTGCAAACAATCGTGCATCTGAGTTGAGAGTGCTGTCCAGAGCAGTCACAATGGAGCATTCTGATGGGGCTAAAACATTGTTGCGGGTGGTTCTGGGTACATATCGTCAGGCCCCCGTTCCCTCCCTCCCTCCGTGAAAGTAAGGGCAGACAATCGTTTCGCACCTTTTTTCCTGAGTTACCTGTGCAGACGCCATACCACGGCAAGCATGGAGCCCGTTCAGCTCACTGTCACCGTATGTCTCCTGGGTGCTGGCAGACGCGGTACGGCATTGCTACACAGCAGCAGCAACCCCTTGCCTTCTGGCAGCAGACAGTACAGTACTGGTACCATTTAAAGGTGCGCTGGTGCAGTTTACTGACTCGCTTAGACCTCAGCGAAACCAATATTCCCACTGTTATTACTGCTTGCTGTGCGCTCCACAATATCTGTGAGAGTAAGGGGGAGACGTTTATGGCGGAGTGGGAGGTTGAGGCAAATCGCCTGGCTGCTGGTTACGCACAGCCAGACACCAGGGCGGTTAGAAGAGCACAGGAGGGCACGGTACGCATCAGACAAGCTTTGAAAACCAGTTTCATGACTGGCCAGGCTACGGTGTGAAAGTTCTCTTTGTTTCTCCTTGATGAAACCCCCCACCCCTTGGTTCACTCTACTTCCCTGTAAGCGAACCACCCTCCCCTCCTCCCTTCGATCACCGCTTGCAGAGGCAATAAAGTCATTGTTACTTCACATTCATACATTCTTTATTCATTCATCACACAAATAGGGGGATGACTACCAAGGTAGCCCAGGAGGGGTGGTGGAAGAGGGAAGGAAAATGTCACACAGCACTTTAAAAGTTTACAACTTTAAAATTTATTGAATGCCAGCCTTCTTTTTTTTGGGGCAATCCTCTGTGGTGGAGTGGCTGGTTGGCTGGTGGCCCCCCCCACCGCGTTCTTGGGCATCTGGGTGTGGAGGCTATGGAACTTGGGAGGAGGGCAGTTGGTTACACAGGGGCTGTAGCGGCAGTCTGTGCTCCAGCTGCCTTTGCTGCAGCTCAACCATACACTGGAGCATACTGGTTTGATCCTCCAGCAGCCTCAGCATTGAATCCTGCCTCCTCTCATCACGCTGCCACCACATTTGAGCTTCAGCCCTGTCTTCAGCCCGCCACTTACTCTCTTCAGCCCGCCACCTCTCCTCCCGGTCATTTTGTGCTTTCCTGCACTCTGACATTATTTGCCTCCACGCATTCATCTGTGCTCTGTCAGTGTGGGAGGACAGCATGAGCTCAGAGAACATTTCATCACAAGTAGGTTTTTTTTTCTTTGTAATCTTCACTAGCCTCTGGGAAGGAGAAGATCCTGTGATCATTGAAACACATGCAGCTAGTGGAGAAAAAAAAAGGGACAGCGATATTTAAAAAGACACATTTTATAAAACAGTGGCTACACTCTTTCAGGGTAAACCTTGCTGTTAACATTACATACGTAGCACATGTGCTTTCGTTACAAGGTCGCATTTTGCCTCCCCTCACCGCGTGGCTACCCCCTCAACCCTCCCCCCTCCCCGTGGCTAACAGTGGGGAACATTTCTGTTCAGCCACAGGCAAACAGCCCAGCAGGAATGGGCTCCTCTGAGTGTCCCCTGAAGAAAAGCACCCTATTTCAACCAGGTGACCATGAATGATATCTCACTCTCCTGAGGATAACACAGAGAAATAAAGAACGAGTATGTTACTGGCCTGGAGTGGTAAAGTGTCCTACCATGAAGGACGCAATAAGGCTGCCCTCCCCAGAAACCTTTTGCAAAGGCTTTGGGAGTACATCCAGGAGAGCCGCGAATGCCAGGGCAAATTAATCCTTTCACATGCTTGCTTTTAAACCATGTATAGTATTTTAAAAGGTACACTCACCGGAGGTCCCTTCTCCACCTGCCGCGTCCAGGAGGCAGCCTTGGGTGGATTCGGGGGGTACTGGCTCCAGGTCCAGGGTGAGAAACAGTTCCTGGCTGTCGGGAAAACCGGTTTCTCCGCTTGCTTGCTGTGAGCTATCTACAACCTCATCATCATCATCATCTTCTTCGTCCCCAAAACCTGCTTCCGTGTTGCCTCCATCTCCATTGAAGGAGTCAAACAACATGGCTGGGGTAGTGGTGGCTGAACCCCCTAAAATGGCATGCAGCTTATCATAGAAGCGGCATGTTTGGGGCTCTGACCTGGAGCGGCCGTTCGCCTCTCTGGTTTTCTGGTAGGCTTGCCTCAGCTCCTTAAGTTTCACGCGGCACTGCTTTGGGTCCCTGTTATGGCCTCTGTCCTTCATGCCCTGGGAGATTTTGACAAAGGTTTTGGCATTTCGAAAACTGAAACGGAGTTCTGATAGCACGGATTCCTCTCCCCATACACTGATCAGATCCCGTACCTTCCGTTCACTCCATGCTGGAGCTCTTTTGTGATTCTGGGACTCCATCATGGTCACCTGCAGCTTGCCACACTGGCCAAATGGGAAATGAGATTCAAAAATTCGCGGTTCTTTTCCTGTCTACCTGGCCAGTGCATCTGAGTTGAGAGTGCTGTCCAGAGTGGTCACAATGGAGCACTCTGGGATAGCTCCTGGAGGCCAGTACCGTTGAATTGTGTCCACAGTACCCCAAATTCGACCCGGCAAGGCCGATTTAAGCGCTAATCCACTTGTCAGGGGTGGAGTAAGGAAATCGATTTTAAGAGCCTGTTAAGTTGAAATAAAGGGCTTCATCGTGTGGACGGGTGCAGGTTTACATCGATTTAACGCTGCTAAATTCGACCTAAAGTCCTAGTGTAGATCAGGGCTAAGGTACCTTAAGGGTTAAATGCTAAATACCAAAGCCAAACAACACTCGTTACCTGTGTCTGGCAAAAAGCATTTCTCAGTTTTGCAACTTTGAATGAAAGATTCAAATGGATTTTAGTGGTGTTATTTAAAAACAAAACAAAACCAATTTATCTTAAACCTACAAAACAAGAGTTTTACAAACCAGGAGTCAATTATCAGGGGGTAGCCATGTTAGTCTGTATCCACAAAAACAACGAGGAGTCCGGTGGCACCTTATTATTATTATACTGACACATGAAGAGAAGGGAGTTACCTAACAAGCGGAAAACCAGTGTTGGACACATGAAGAGAAGGGAGTTACCTAACAAGTGGAGAAACAGTGTTAGCCAACACTGGTTCTCCATTTGTTAGGAAACTTCCTTGTCTTCATGTGTCAATATAATAATGCCTGCATCTGTAATTTTCACTTCCTGCTTCTGAAGAAGTGGGTTTTTTACCCACAAAAGCTTATGCCAAAATAAATCTGTTAGTCTTTAAGGGGAAACCAGGAGTGTTGGTTTAGGTTATAAACACTCCAGATATTTACACAATATATTTATACACACATTCTTTTTTTCTTAACATCCCTTGCTCTGCTTTAATTTTTACACAGCTGTACGTAGATTACATTTGTATACATTTGGGGGCAGGTAAGTTCCAATAGAAGCCTCTTATGTTCTTTTAGCGAATTTGACTAAATTGTTCATAGTCAAATGATTTAAATCAGACTGTCTCTTTGCCTCATTTATTTACAGACATTCCTTTGGAAAAGGGCCCATTTTTCCTTCAGAATGGCTGCAAAGAAACCAAGAATTATCTTTCTATAACACTTTTCCTTTTTAACATTTTTACAACATTGAACTGCTTAATTCTCTCCAGCCTCTGCAGAGTTAACTTCTCACTCTCTTTCCTTAAATCACTTGCTTATCTCCCAAAATGACACCTTCATCATCTCAGATTTTACCATTGTATTGTCCCAGGGATCTGAAATCCCCTTGCCTGTGCTTACTGCTTCCCTTACTCCTGCCACTATGCCCCTCAAGGCTCCCAACCAGTTTTCCAATCTCTTTATCTGTTGCCTGCCTGCTTGTTTGGGCCCGATCCTGCTTTCCTCGCTGAACTGTCCCTTCCTGTGGGCACTGGCTTTGTCCCACTAACCATTTAGCAAGGAAGGAGGGCTCCTCAACTAGCCCCCACCCCTCCTAGTCCCTTTTCTTAAACATTTTTCTTAAAATTGTGAAATCACAACAATATCCCACACTCCTATATCCTTCAGAGTGAGATCATACAGAAATCTACTCCTAATTTGCCCACACTTTGTGCTGGGATTTACAAAACACAAAAAGTCTATACCCACTAAAAACTCTGCCTGACAGAGCTGGAGGGGGGGAAAGCTAAGTCCCGTACCTTTTGGGCTCAATCCTGCTAAGACCGAGGGTATATTCACCTATGCAATTTTTCCCTGATAGACGGGTAGGAGCAAGGAATCTAATCCTCCCCCTATTGCCCGGCACTTCTACGACCAGGAGTGTGCACACCTGAATGATCACTCACTTTATATATATGGTATACCTTTTAGCAATATTTTCAACAATCACAGTGCATGTCTTCCCCCTTTCGCAATTCTCCACCAAAAATGTTATGCTTATAAGAAACACACGGGATCTTTTTGAGGGGAAAAGGCAACACGCCCCGATTATTGGAGATACAACAATTAGCATATGCATTCAATCACACACACACACACTGTCCTGCCAGTTGATGTTATAGTTACCAGTCCAGAGTCCGGATCAATCTAGTGGCCAGCTAGATTGATCACGGGTAGGGAGGAGCCGGGTTCCGTCGGTCGCAACAAGATGCTCCGGGGAAGTCTTGGCAGGATGAAACCAACGTTTCATGGCAAGGCCCCCTGTTTATATTGTGATTTTCCTTCATTGGGACCCATGAGTTTTGCACCGTCATGCTGTAACCAATTGCTGGAGTGCTTGTTTTCTTAAATTGTTTTTCTCATCCTTTATCTTGTTCTTTCATCAGTCTCTCAGGGAGTTACCCCATGCTAGTTTTGATCACAGCTATCTTGTCCCCATTGATGGGTGCCTGCCACATCTTTTAGAGTTGTCAATCTGCCATCCTCTGACATCTCAATAGGGGCATCTTGCAATCTCCTGTCGCCTTTACATCCGGTGATGGCCTTCACACTTATCTTCTAACATACACATTCCTCATTCACACACAAAACAGGATTGATTTTACACAAAGCATTTGAACAGGAACATCAAGTTGCAATGCAAAAGAAAACAATCATTACATTCTTTTATTTACTTCAAAAATGCTAAACCTACAACAAAATGGTGACTCTAAAGGTCTGTCACTGCCTTGAAATCAGCTTCAGACACAAGATTCTGGCTGATGCATCTTTACCAATGGCACACTAGGCCATTCATTTCTGCTTTCAGAAAGAGTGGTTAGCAGAATATGATCAAATCATACATCAATACATTTAATGCATGCTACATTATTATTCTTTATCCTTTATTCTAAATTATACAAAATACAAACATAAAATCCTACTACTACATATCCCCCTTTTGACCCCTCAAGAACAATTCTTAAGTGGGTCTTATTTTATACAACTGTTTCATAGCAATATACTGAGAGGCCATTTGAGCTTGTAATTTAACAAACATTCTTTTTGTCCAACAGCACATACAACACATTCCTAGCAAGCAAACACAGGACAATATTAACACAACTAGCAATGGGTGAAACATGATAAACAATATGCCCTTAGAAGTCGGGGACCAGCCTGTAAAAACATCATACCAATGATAGGCTGTTCGTTCTTTTTCAGACCTAGCAATTTTTAGCATGTGTCCATTTGCATGTAATATTTGAATGACACGCTTCCCTATATCCCAATTTTGTATTGTAGACATACCCTCTGTGTCTGTTGTAAAAACGGAGTCACCTTGGTTTCTGACAACAAGTGATCAATTAAATCGTGCGAGTCCAGACCAAGGGTAACAGAGAAATTAACCAGGGTAGCAGGTATAGTGCTCTGTGCTTTTTCTATCTTTGGTAAATTGTACATGTGATTGCTAGTATATAATACGCTGGCATTACATCTATATTCATCCACTGGGGGTTGGCTGATACTTGCATCTTCCCAAAATACTGTTTCCCGGGATGTAACACATACACAATGTCCGTTGTACAAAGCATGCATAACATTTTCTAGTTCATCCCACACACGTGTTCCCAAGGATGTATCCCTACTACATGGTTCTGTGGTGACAGGTAGGGAAAAGCACACCCATTTCTGAGGGCTCCACTCCGTACACCCTTGGGTATACAATAATTTCTCCTCTTTCCCAGCCCACTGACTCATAACCCGGGGTAACCAAAAGGATCCTATGGTCAGTTTTGGGAGCGGGCTCACTTTCCATATTTCTGTCTCCACAGACTGTCGGTGAGCAATTTTAACAATAATTTCACCTAATAGCAAATCAGGCTTAAACATGCTGGAAACATATTGCATCCATTCATATTCGTAGGTGTTGAACTAGGACCTATTCCGTTGTTTTAAAAGATGTGTTAATACCCTAACATTCCCAGATATTACTCAAAACATTTCATGTTCAAGTGATGCTAAACTAAGAATTTGTGTCTCAGTACATCCTACAGCCAAGGCAGTTTTATTCCCTAATTCTAGTTGTTGTTTATACAGCAGCCACGTGGTGGTGTTCAACCACCACCATATATTCCGTGTTGGTTTTAGGTTTCCTAGTTCTATTTGTACCAAGTCCACAGTAGTATCTGCCTGCTTGTGAATGAGACTATCTTGCAGTTGTGACAAGGAACTTAACTTATTCTTAATTACCACCAGGTCTACAGTATTCATAATCTCTGCTCCAAAACCCTATTAACAGACTGGCATTCCTTGACCTCCGCCGTTCTGCAACACTGGTTTCTGTAAATACAGTTAAAATGCTTATTAATCCTTTTCTGCCTAATGCAGTAGGGTTTGTTTTTTTTTGTAACACAATACACAATAATGCTAGCAACAAGACAAACAACACAAGACAAAACTTAAAACACAAAACACAATTTTTGTCGTGAAAGTAGATTCTTGGTATTCCGGGTTGCTCTTCAGATGGTACCAGCTTTTCCTGAAGTTCTGAAAGACAAAAAGAACATTTTTCTACCCCTTTTGGGGTGGCAGATTATTGCTTAAAATATCCCTTCCTTTTACAAATATCCTTGCTGATTGCAGGCAAAACAGAGGAATTACCCCTGTACTTTCCTGTGTTTTTGTTCTATAGGGCTTTTAGCCTTTAAGGGTTGAGGATAAATGATCTCACTGTTCAGTTATGAAATGCTGCACCTAGAGTGGCAGGGCCCTTACTGGCTTGGTCTCTGAGCTGAAAGGAGCCATGTTCTCCAAGGGGTAGCTCTTTCGGCAGCTGACTCCAGAGCTCTCCATGCAAGCACCCTGCGGGTGGAGCTGGTGGTTCGGTGTCTGTTTGTGCTTGGGGCCTTGGCCCCGGGACTCAGCTTGGAGCCCAGACAGACAGATGAACCCTGGAGGGTAGATCCCAGTTGCTCCCAGTCAAATGTGCAGCAGGGCAGGATGTTACATCCTCGGCATTTTGTAACCAGCTGGGGCTGTTGCAACACCCCTCATCCTTTCTTGTAAGGGGCTGGTGTGGGGTGGAAACCACAGATGAAAGGGTCTCTCTGTGCAGGAGCCAGTTCCAGTGTCCCTGGGGGAGGGAGGGATGGGAGTCTGGACTGGGTGCGATGCATGGGGTGTGCAGTGTCCTCACTGGTGCCCCTGATCGGTATGATCCTGAGCAGAGAGGCCCTGTCCCAGCCTTTTGGAGCAGGGCGCGCACTGTCCTCAGCCACTCTCACAGCATGACTGAGTAGTCATGGTCTGTGTCCCCCTCTGGGGTGCTGTGTACTGACGTTCCCCCTCTATGGTGGCTCTGCTCCCGGATGGAGAGGATCTGTCTTTGGCTCGAGCCCTGGCTGTGGCGCGGTCCCTTCCAGCACAGCTGGGAGAGCTCCCTGCGGAACTTGACACCAGCGAAGGCATACACCAGGGGGTTGAGGCAGCAGTGCAGCAGGCCAAGCACTTCAGTCACCAGCAGCCCGAAGTCCAACACCCGCTCCAGGGCGCAGTGGCGGCCAACATAGCCCAGGCGTTGCAGACTGTCCAGCAGCAGGAAGACGTGGAAGGGGGCCCAGCAAAGCACAAAGAGTGCCAGCAGCAGCAGCACCAGCCGCAGTGGGCGGTGCCTGGCCAGCAGCTGTGCCCGATCCAGTGTGCAGAAAATGCGGCCATAGCAGAAGAGCATCACCAGCAGCGGCAACAGGAAGCCTAGGAAGAAGGAGGTGAGGCACAGCCCCACCCGCCAGGCCTGGGCTTCATGGGCTCTGAAGCCCCGGTGGCAGATGGAGGCACGGCCCTGGGGCTGGAAGGGCACAGTGCGGAAGTACAGCTCCGGGATGGAGAGGGCCAGGCAGATGGCCCAGAGGAGGGCGCAGGCCAGGTGCAGGTGCAGGGCTCGCAGACGCCGGAACAGCTGCATGGCATGCACAATGGCCAGATACCGGTTGATGCTGATGCCAGCGAGGAGCAGGATGCTGCTGTAGCTGTTCACAGTCGACAGCGCCCCCACCAGTTTGCAGAGCACCTCCCCAAACACCCAGCCATGGGCAAACTGCGTAGCCCAGAAGGGGAGCCCCAGCACCAGCAGTATGTCAGCCAGCGCCAGCTGGAAGAGATACCTGTCCGCCAGGTGCCAGGGGCATCGTCGCCGCCCCAGCACCACCAACACCAGCCCATTCCCCGCCAGCCCCACCACAAAGACCAGGGCGAAGACAGGGGGGATGAAGTACCGTCCAAACGCACCGACCGCATCCAGCCTGCAGGGGGCAGTGTCCTCACTGATGTCTGGGTAGCTGGTGTAGTCCTGGGAGGGAGAGACAGAGAGGAGGGCTTAGAGGGGATGCCAGAGAGAGTCGCCCGTTTACCTGCCATCTGTAGCCTTTGTGACTGTGCCAGGCAGGGGCGCCTGGGCTGACACCAGCATAACCCAGAAGGGGGAATTAGAGGGGAATGACAGACATACCGGTGACATCGCCTGCCAAGCCTTGCTGAGCCATGTGGGGTGGGGCTCTCTGTGGACAGCTTTTATTTTTTCCTATGTGCTCGCCATGGGAGGCGGATGCTGGAGAGTGGGCTGAATAATAATGATTTGCACCTGGTTGTGGCATGGGGGCAGCTGGCAGCATTAGTAATCAAACATCATGATAGTCTTCTTGTTCCCTTGGCCTTCCCGATCTGTTACCTCAGTATTTGCGAGCAGGGACTAGGGTGACCAGATGTCCCGATTTTATAGGGACAGTCCTGGTATTTGGGGCTTTTTCTTATATAGGTGCCTATTATCCCCCAGCCCCTGTCCTGATTTTTCACCCTTGCTATCTGGTCACCCTAGCAGGGACTCCTGTACAGTCCCCAGCACAGTGGGGCCCCAGGCCTTGCATGGGCCCTGTTGGGGCCACACCCACAGAAATGGAAATGGACGATGGGTAGAAGTTTCAGAAGTTCCAGTGCCTTAGCCTCCTAAATCCCATTTTCAAGAGATGTGGGGATTTGAGACCCTTGAAAACAGCACTTTGGTTCGTAAATCACTCAGGTGTTGGCGAAAGTTTTACCTATGGGGCATATGCTGCTGGTATTATGGTAGGGCCCCTATAGGATACATCTGCCCTTCGTTCTTGCTGCTTTAAATGTGAAAGCTCAGTGTGTTTCAGTTACTGTCCTGTTTAAAACATCTCTGGAGCGTTGCACAGTCATTTTGGCTTTGCAGTGCACATCTGTTGCCTTCTCATTCTGGCTGTAAGTGATGGGCCATAAATCATAGAATCATAGAATATCAGGGTTGGAAGGGACCTCAGGAGGTCATCTAGTCCAACCCCCTGCTCAAAGCAGGACCAATCCCCAACTAAATCATCCCAGCCAGGGCTTTGTCAAGCCAGGCCTTAAAAACCTCTAAGGAAGGAGATTCCACCACCACCCTAGGTAACGCATTCCAGTGCTTCACCACCCTCCTAGTGAAAAAGCTTTTCCTAATATCCAACCTAAACCTCACCCACTGCAACTTGAGACCATTACTCCTTGTTCTGTCATCTGCTACCACTGAGAGCAGTCTAGATCCATCCTCTTGGGAACCTCCTTTCAGGTAGTTGAAAGCAGCTATCAAATCCCCCCTCATTCTTCTCTTCTGCAGACTAAATAATCCCAGTTCCCGCAGTCTCTCCTCATAAGTCATGTGTTCCCGTCCCCTAATCATTTTTGTTGCCCTCTGCTGGACTCTTTCCGATTTTTCCACATCCTTCTTGTAGTGTGGGGCCCAAAACTGGACACAGTACTCCAGATGAGGCCTCACCAATGCCAAATAGAGGGGAATGATCACACCACTCAATCTACTGGCAATGCTCCTACTTATACAGCCCAAAATGCCACTGGCCTTCTTGGCAACAATGGCACACTGTTGACTCTTATCCAGCTTTGCGTCCACTGTAACCCTCTAGGTCCTTTTCTGCAGAACTGCTGCCTAGCCATTCGGTCCCTAGTCTGTAACGGTGCATGGGATTCTTCCGTCCTAAGTGCAGGACTCTGCACTTGTCCTTGTTGAACCTCATCAGATTTCTTTTGGTCCAATCCTCTAATTTGTCTAGGTCCCTCTGTATCCTATCCCTACCCTCCAAGGCCCCAAGGCTGCCTTTATCAGCTTCAAATGAGTAATGATCAGTCTCACTCACTGCGCAGCAGGAACGTGTCTTCACTTACTATTAAACACACTAGGGTCAGGTTTGAAGAATTTAGCCTGGAAGCCAGCCCCCAAACTCCCGGTCAGCTCAATTAGCATTCCCCAAAGGTTAAATATCACACTGGGGCAAATGTGTCTAATACAAACCCCCCATGCCCCCGGTCAGAGTCTGGCCTCCGTGGCCATCACACCGATGACACCGTCTGACTTCCTGGGTGAATGGCCATTACTAATGCCATTAACCCCCCTGGTTCAGAAATGATACATTAGGATTCCAGCATTCTTTCTCCCAGTGACCCTGTACAATTCAGACCAATGAATAGCTGTGTCACCCCTGCCCTCTGACCTATGGTGCCCTTTACATTGCTTGGTTGCTGTAGCCTCCAGCCCGGACTGCTCACAAACAGCCTCCAACCTGCAAGTCACTCCCAGCTATGTCTGTGTGTGCTGCAGTCAGCCAACCACCCCGGGCTCTCACCAGCCTTGGTTATAGTACCAGATCCCAACCCACTCTCAGATTTTTCTCTAGAAATCTTGGTCCTGTACTGCTCAGCCCTCTCCTGGACAATGCAAGTATGTTAAGTCTTTTATTTCTTTAATATAATCATATGCCAGCATATTATTTCAGAGTTCTTCAGACACTTCCATTTACAGCCACAGGATTCAATAAATCAGTAAAATAAATTTATTAACTGTAAAGAGAGAGATTGTAAGTGAATACAAGTCATGAGGCATAAAAGTCAGAAATGGTTACAAGAAAAATAAAGATAAAAAATGCAACTGGTGCCTCACGTAACAAACTATGTTAAATTCAAAGCAAAGTTTTTCTCACCACATATCCTCAACACTCTTACTGACCAAACTTCTTGGACCAGGACCCCTTCTTCTGTTTAATGGCTTCTTCCTTTGTCCCTTCTTGTGCAATGAATCGATGGACAGAGAGAGAGGGAGGAGGAGGTTTTTTGTGGTGTTTGTCCCCCTTTTTAAAGTGTCAGCCCTCCTCTTGGAAAACATTTCCAGCTGAGATTCAGAAGAGCGTGCCCATATGTAAGGATGTTCCCTGCTGGTTTTCCCAACTGCTTGAACTCCCTTTGTCTCCCTTTGTGCTTGATGACTCTGTTTACTGCTTATATGCAAATTAAGCACAGGACACATTCCTTTGTTTGAGACAAACCTCAGTTTGGTACACGTGTTAATAATATCATACAGCGAAATCGTATAACTTCACATCCAAGGTTGCCACATACATTTTATCAGGATAATATTGACCAGCAAATTATGAGTTTTCAAATGATATCTTACAAGACATACCTTGTACACATATTATTACAATAGTGTATAGGGCACGGGCGTGGGGTACATTCTGTTACAGACCCACAGCTTGTGACAAATTTATAGACAGTAAATTGAGCTCTGGAAGACACTTACCTCAGAGAAATCATCAGACACTGTGGTGAGACCCATGTTTCCAATGGACTTGATTCTGCTGCTGGCCAGACCCTCCCTGATCATGCACTGAAACTAAAGGTGAGACCCATAGCAAAAAGCAGAACTGTCCAGCAAGTAATCTTGTAGCTAATAGAAAAGCTTCCGGTGATGAAAGTACTGATTGTGTTAGGGAAAGAAACTACTGATAGGTAGAACCATGAGGCTGGGTGCAGACTAGCAGAGCCCCCCTGTTGAAAAGATTTTAGGGAATGCCTTCTGTTCCCCACAACTTTCACCAGAGTCTATGTGTCTGGTAAATGATTAAATCTCTAGTCCATGTGGGTGAGGTTGACTCCCAGAGTCCTGGATGCCCCATGACTGTTTTGGAGGAAGGGAAGAGGGACAGGAAAGCTTTAATTTGCGAGGCTGTACTAGGTGGAGAGGGAGGAAAGATTTGATCTGGGGTGTCTGTGCTTGGAGGTGGCATGCGTTGAACAACAGACCATAACCTGTTCTCCCCAAAAAGCAGCCCTTTGTGCAGTTTGATGCACTCTGGGAGCCCTGCTGCTCTGGTGGGAATGGGAGCTGCAGCTGTGATTCCTGATGATGTGCATTTCTGATGTGCTGCCAGCAGTTGTTTGTTTTCTTGTCTGAATGGGGCAGACGCCTCCATTGCAGGGCTGTGGAGCTAGAGGTATGGGCCACCTGGCTGTCTTTAGGGCACATAAGGAAAGACTTGATCTTACTGATGATCATTCAATAGCAAAAAGAAAAGGAGGACTTGTGGCACCTTAGAGACTAACACATTTATTTGAGCATAAGCTTTTGTGAGCTACAGCTCACTTCATCGGATGCATTCCGTGGAAAATACAGTGGGGAGATTTATATACATAGAGAACATGAAACAATGGGTGTTACCATACACACTGTAACAAGAAAAGGAGTACTTGTGGCCCCTTAGAGACTAACCAATTTATTTGAGCATGAGCTTTCGTGAGCTACGAAAGCTCATGCTCAAATAAATTGGTTAGTCTCTAAGGTGCCACAAGTACTCCTTTTCTTTTTGCGAATACAGACTAACACGGCTGTTACTCTGAAACTGTAACAAGAGTGATCACTTAAGGTGAGCTATTACCAGTAGGAGAGCGGGGGGTGGGGGGAACCTTTTGTAGTGATAATCAAGGTGGGCCATGTCCAGCAGTTGACAAGAATGTGTGAGGAACTGGGGGGGAGGGGGCGTGTGGGGATAATAAACATGGGGAAATAGTTTTACTTTGTGTAATGACCCATCCACTCACAGTCTTTATTCAAGCCTAAGTTAATTGTATCCAGTTTGCAAATTAATTCTAATTCAGCAGTCTCTCGTTGGAGTCTGTTTTTGAAGTTTTGTTGTTGAAGAACTGCCACTTTTAGGTCTGTAATCGAGTGACCAAAGAGACTGAAGTGTTCTCCGACTGGTTTTTGAATGTTATAATTCTTGACGTCGATTTGTGTCCATTTATTCTTTGACGTAGAGACTGTCCAGTTTGACCAATGTACATGGCAGAGGGGCATTGCTGGCACATGATGGCATATATCACATTAGTAGATGTGCAGGTGAATGAGCCTCTGATAGTGTGGCTGATGTGATTAGGCCCTAAGATGGTGTCCCCTGAATAGATATGTGGACACAGTTGGCAACGGGCTTTGTTGCAAGGATAGGTTCCTGGGTTAGTGGTTCTGTTGTGTGGTGTGTGGTTGCTGGTGAGTATTTGCTTCAGGTTGGGGGGCTGTCTGTAAGCAAGGACTGGCCTGTCTCCCAAGATCTGTGAGACTGATGGGTCGTCCTTCAGGATAGCTTGTAGATCCTTGATGATGCGTTGGAGAGGTTTTAGTTGGGGGCTGAAGGTGATGGCTAGTGGCATTCTGTTATTTTCTTTGTTGGGCCTGTCCTGTAGTAGGTGACTTCTGGGAACTCTTCGGGCTCTGTCAATCTGTTTCTTCACTTCAGCAGGTGGGTACTGTAGTTGTAAGAACGCTTGATAGAGATCTTGGAGGTGTTTGTCTCTGTCTTTGGGGTTGGAGCAAATACGGTTGTATCATAGAGCTTGGCTGTAGACAGTGGATCGTGTGGTGTGGTCTGGATGAAAGCTGAAGGCATGTAGGTAGGAATAGCGGTCAGTAGGCTTCCGGTATAGGGTGGTGTTTATGTGACCATCGCTTATTAGCATCGTAGTGTCCAGGAAGTGGATCTCTTGTGTGGACTGGTCCAGGTTGAGGTTGATGGTGGGATGGAAATTGTTGAAATCATGGTGGAATTCCTCAAGGGCTTCTTTTCCATGGGTCCAGATGATGAAGATGTCATCAATGTAGCACAAGTAGAGTAGGGGCATTAGGGGACGAGAGCTGAGGAAGTGTTGTTCTAAGTCAGCCATAAAAATATTGGCATACTGTGGGACCATGCGGGTACCCATAGCAGTGCCGCTGATTTGAAGGTATACATTGTCCCCAAATGTGAAATAGTTATGGGTGAGGACAAAGTCAGAAAGTTCAGCTACCAGGTTTGCTGTGACATTATCGGGGTTAGTGTTCTTGACGGCTTGTAGTCCATCTTTGTGTGGAATGTTGGTGTAGAGGGCTTCTACATCCACAGTGGCCAGGATGGTGTTTTCAGGAAGATCACCGATGGATTGTAGTTTCCTCAGGAAGTCAGTGGTGTCTCGAAGATAGCTAGAAGTGCTGGTAGCGTAGGGCCTGAGGAAGGAGTCTACATAGCCAGACAATCCTGCTGTCAGGGTGCCAATGCCTGAGATGATGGGGCATCCAGGATTTCCAGGTTTATGGATCTTGGGTAGGAGATAGAATACCCCAGGTCGGGGTTCCAGGGGTGTGTCTTTGCGGATTTCTTCTTGTGCTTTTTCAGGGAGTTTCTTGAGCTAATGGTGTAGTTTCTTTTGGTAACCCTCAGTGGGATCAGAGGGTAATGGCTTGTAGAAAGTGGTGTTTGACAGCTGCTGAGCAGCCTCTTGTTCATATTTCGACCTATTCATGATGACGACAGCAACTCCTTTGTCAGCCTTTTTGATTATGATGTCAGAGTTGTTTCTGAGGCTGTGGATGGCATTGTGTTCTGCACGGCTGAGGTTATGGGGCAAGTGATGCTGCTTTTCCACAATTTCAGCCCGTGCACGTCGGCGGAAGCACTCTATGTAGAAGTCCAGTCTACTGTTTCGACCTTCAGGAGGAGTCCACCCAGAATCCTTCTCTTTGTAGTCTTGGTAGGAAGGTCTCTGTGGGTCAGCAAGGGAGCAAGTCCCAAAATGGGATTTGCAGCGTGCTGCCACTGGAGGCCGCTGGTGGGAATTCCTGAGCCATCAGTGTAATATCACTCACCACTGACTGAACTTGGCTTTGCCTCAGTGTGTGTCAGTGTAATTGTCAAAAATGCCAGCCTGAACACCGAGCAGCACTGATTCCGAAACTGTGGTTTGCTTTTGTTTTACAAGCAATCAGCCCTGAGCGCACCCTCCTTGTCAGCATGTCCCTGGAAGGCACATCATCCTTGCTGTGCACAGATCCACTTTCCTCCCTGTGGGACAATGCAGCGCTAGGCTGGGTAGATCCAGGGCTGGATCGATTTGGGATTTAATAATTTGGGTTATGGAAGTGCCTCGAGGGTCCCAGTACCAATTGAGGACCCCCTACTGCATTGGGCACCACATAGATGCTGAGATTGAAGTGGGGAAGGGGAAATTGCACTGAGTGCTGCAGAAACCCCTGGTGAGATTGGGCCCACATTGTGCCAGGCACCGTACAAACACTGAGATGGGGGAGGAGGGCATTGCAGATTGTTGTGTGGGCTCCAGCACAGATTGGGGTCCCGTTGTGCTGAGCGCTGCACAGACACAGAGTGAGACAGTCCCTGCCCCAAAGAGCTTGCAAAGGTTTGTGCATGTGAATATTGTTACTTGTGTGCATCGCTGGGTTTGGTGGGAAAGCCCACTGGGGACACTGCTTGCACATCATAGTGAGTGTGTTAGATTCAGTGTGAAGAGCCCATTAGGGATGTGTTGGGTTAAGCAAGAAGGCCCCCTTGGGGATGCTGCTGGCGAGTTGTTGGGGATGTGCTGGGATTGGTGGGAAGGCCCCATTGGGGATGCTGCTCATGTGTCATCAAGGCCATGTTGGGATGAGTGGAAAGGCCCTGTTTGGGACATGGTAGGTTGAGTGGGAAGAGCCCCACCACGGAGGTGGCAGGCTGGGCAGAAATGGCCCATTGAGGATGCTGCTCACACATGAGGCAGTTGCAGTGAGTTTGTCAGGATGGTTTCCTTTGGGGACGCTGCTCATGTACATACGTCTTTTCCAGGTTGGACCTTATCTTAGGGGAACTCATAGGAATTAGGACGAGGCACCAGCCTGAGGATCTCCATGCCCTGTGTAGCCTGCTGGCCCATCGCAGGCTTCCCGTAGCGTCCAGGTACTGCACGTGTCCCAGGTGGCTAGTGAGCTGCCGGCTGCATCCAGGTCCCTGGCCTGTAAGTGAAATCCTGGCCCCTAGTCTACATGGGATGTCGCTTCTCTGCCCTGCACTCACTTTCCCCTCAAGCTGATATATTGTGGCTTTTCTCTGTCTTTGCTGCTGTTTCCCCACTAGTTCCTGTTTCAGAGTTTACCCCGAGGAGAACGTGGAGTGATAACCTGCTCCTCTCCCTTCCCCCCACTCCAGGCTTGGTCCTTTGTTGACAGGTTTAAACCGTGGGAGAGGAAATGTTCATGCCGACATGGTCACAATGTGACCATCTCACTGGTCTCTGGGGGAAAATGTGAGGCACACAGGCAGGGAGTTAACTATAGAACTATAGAGCTAGTTGTGGTTGGCGTGGTCAGCTAGTTAGCTCATGCATGCTAGCAAGAGCCATTTACATCAGTTTTCAGGATGCTTCCAGGTGCAAATATCGCTTGTGAACGGTTTAGCGATAGTGTGCTGGAGCATGTTTGAGTCTTTGCTGGCTTCACTTGTCACTTTCTGCCACCATCCTGCCCACTAGGGAAGGTACAAAGCTGTCAGGAGCCTGCTGTCTGTGCCTGCAGATGCACGAGCTCAGGGGCTGTTGGTCCCCATTCCACACTCCAGGGTGGTGAGCATGGATCATGTGGTTAATGTTACCGAGGTGGGGAAGAGGGTGCCGACTTTGTGGTGGGGAAGAGTGTGCCCAAACTCCTCCCTGTCTCATCAGCTTGGCCCCCCAGCTGGCTGCGCTGCCACCCTCCTATGAAGTCACAAACTGGTCACCCAGAGGGACTGTCAAAAGCTCAGGGGAGAATGTTATATGGACCCCTCCCCCTGCCCCCAACCTGTCTGTGTTGTGTGCCCCATGGACCCTGCTTCCCACCTGATGCTCATCTCTGGATCCTGTGCCTTGCGGACCTCACTTCCACCCTACCCACTTCTGGGTCCTGTACCCTACAGACCCCACTCACCCCACCGTGTCTCACAGCCCATGGACCCCTGTCTGCCCCACAGACCCGGCCGTTGGCTCCAGCATGCACTGCTCAGCCAGGCTGCCCATGGTTTATTTTCACATTTTTAATTAATCTGTTAAAACTTCAATTAAAAACTTGAAACAAACCATAAAGTTCCTGCTGTTACCTACCAAAACGGCTGCTGTCCTGATGGGCTCCTCCCCCTGGGGCCGTCTGTGGTTTTGAGTCTCAAGGCACTCCTGTCAGTAATGCACTTTGACATGTGCAGCACATACTGATGTACTGCTGAAACCTCTCTGGAGCGGACAGTGGTTTCCTCTTTTTGCAGAGCACCGCAGGCGCCTAGGAGACACGATAGATAATATGGCTTGGGGACTGGCAGTGCCTGATGCGGCCCATAAGATGGTGCTAAAGTAGCCCGGAAAAGGAGGCCTGTCTCTGATCCCTGCCTGCCATAATGGGGTTAACACTGGGGCTAATCCTGGCTCTTGTTGACTCTCTTCAGGAGCAATTTGGGAATTGAGGAATATCTGGCCAGAGTTTGTGCTGGTTCCTGAGCAGGGGAAGAACTGGGGAGACAAGCTGCAGCTCAGGGTCACTGCTCTCTCTATGACAGGTTTCAGAGTAACAGCCGTGTTAGTCTGTATTCGCAAAAAGAAAAGGAGTACTTGTGGCACCTTAGAGACTAACCAATTTATTTGAGCATAAGCTTTCGTGAGCTACAGCTCACTTCATCGGATGCATACTGTGGAAAGTGTAGAAGATCTTTTTATATACACACAAAGCATGAAAAAATACCTCCTCCCACCCCACTCTCCTGCTGGTAATAGCTTATCTAAAGTGATCACTCTCCTTACAATGTGTATGATAATCAAGTTGGGCCATTTCCAGCACAAATCCAGGTTTTCTCACCCCCCCCCCCGCCTCCCCCCCACACAAACCCACTCTTCTGCTGGTAATAGCTTATCTAAAGTGACCACTCTCCTTACAATGTGTATGATAATCAAGGTGGGCCATTTCCAGCACAAATCCAGGATTTAACAAGAACGTCTGAAGACGGGGGGAGGTAGGAAAAAACAAGGGGAAATAGGTTACCTTGCATAATGACTTAGCCACTCCCAGTCTCTATTCAAGCCTAAGTTAATTGTATCCAATTTGCAAATGAATTCCAATTCAACAGTTTCTCGCTGGAGTCTGGATTTGAAGTTTTTTTGTTGTAATATAGCAACTTTCATGTCTGTAATCGCGTGACCAGAGAGATTGAAGTGTTCTCCGACTGGTTTATGAATGTTATAATTCTTGACATCTGATTTGTGTCCATTTATTCTTTTATGTAGAGACTGTCCAGTTTGACCAATGTACATGGCAGAGGGGCATTGCTGGCACATGATGGCATAGATCACATTGATGGATGTGCAGGTGAACGAGCCTCTGATAGTGTGGCTGATGTTATTAGGCCCTGTGATGGTGTCCCCTGAATAGATATGTGGGCACAGTTGGCAACGGGCTTTGTTGCAAGGATAGGTTCCTGGGTTAGTGGTTCTGTTGTGTGGTGTGTGGTTGCTGGTGAGTATTTGCTTCAGGTTGGGGGGCTGTCTGTAGGCAAAGACTGGCCTGTCTCCCAAGATTTGTGAGAGTGTTGGGTCATCCTTCAGGATAGGTTGTAGATCCTTAATAATGCGTTGGAGGGGTTTTAGTTGGGGGCTTGGGAGACAGGCCAGTCCTTGCCTACAGACAGCCCCCCAACCTGAAGCAAATACTCACCAGCAACCACATACCACACAACAGAACCACTAACCCAGGAACCTATCCTTGCAACAAAGCCCATTGCCAACTGTGCCCACATATCTATTCAGGGGACACCATCACAGGGCCTAATAACATCAGCCACACTATCAGAGGCTCGTTCACCTGCACATCCACCAATGTGATCTATGCCATCATGTGCCAGCAATGCCCCTCTGCCATGTACATTGGTCAAACTGGACAGTCTCTACATAAAAGAATAAATGGACACAAATCAGATGTCAAGAATTATAACATTCATAAACCAGTCGGAGAACACTTCAATCTCTCTGGTCACGCGATTACAGACATGAAAGTTGCTATATTACAACAAAAAAACTTCAAATCCAGACTCCAGCGAGAAACTGTTGAATTGGAATTCATTTGCAAATTGGATACAATTAACTTAGGCTTGAATAGAGACTGGGAGTGGCTAAGTCATTATGCAAGGTAACCTATTTCCCCTTGTTTTTTCCTACCTCCCCCCGTCTTCAGACGTTCTTGTTAAATCCTGGATTTGTGCTGGAAATGGCCCACCTTGATTATCATACACATTGTAAGGAGAGTGGTCACTTTAGATAAGCTATTACCAGCAGAAGAGTGGGTTTGTGTGGGGGGGGGGAAGGCGGGGGGTGTGTGTGTGTGAGAAAACCTGGATTTGTGCTGGAAATGGCCCAACTTGATTATCATACACATTGTAAGGAGAGTGATCACTTTAGATAAGCTATTACCAGCAGGAGAGTGGGGTGGGAGGAGGTATTTTTTCATGCTTTGTGTGTATATAAAAAGATCTTCTACACTTTCCACAGTATGCATCCGATGAAGTGAGCTGTAGCTCATGAAAGCTTATGCTCAAATAAATTGGTTAGTCTCTAAGGTGCCACAAGTACTCCTTTTCTTTTTGCTCTCTCTATGACTTTCTTGTGTAAAGTTGCCCCCCATTGATACCACAGCTCAGCATTGTTCCTGATAACACTGCTGGGAATGTGGGTTGAGACAGCTCCAGGGGGCTGCCAGTGTTTTAGCCACTCTGTCACCTGGCCTTACCCAGTACGGGAGGGAGGTCTGCCAGCCAAAGTAAAGGTGCAAGCTCTTGTTTCTATTCCAGCAGCACACAGAGGTGTAACCCCTAAGTGGGAAACAGGATAACTCACTCTTTCCTGCCTGAAAGCACCTGTAGACCATTGCTCCTTACATTGCTCAGCCAAGTTGGTTGGTAAATGTGTTTTAGAAAACAAACAATCTCTGTCTCAGGTGAGAATGGTTATTAATTTTTATTAGGAATAAAATGCACAAGAAAATATAAACCTCTGTGAAAGTGCAACATAAGAGTCATACGAAATAACCTTTTCAAGCAGGAGCAAATGCTATAAAGCGCTAGACTATAAAGTGATTGCCCCTGGTAGGAGAGGGGACTCCTGCTGGGCTTTGGGTGGCTGCGGAGTTTCTTATGCTGCTTCACCCCACTGATCTCCTTACATTGCTAATGTGCCTGTGTTCATGCTATTGCAGCATCATTTTCTCCTGGAGTGTTCCCGCATCCCTGAGAGATGCAGAGTCCCTGACACTTGCCATTCCTGGATCCTTTCCTCACAGCTGGAGAAGATTGCACAGAATGGCAGCCCTGAGTCATCTTTATCTGCCCATAGGTATCCTTCCTAAGACTGGGCAAACAGCCAGTGAGCATCATCCCTGTTCACCCCAGGGGCGGGCAGGAGGGAGTCACCAGCAGGGGCTCCTTTGCTCAGCATAGGCTGAAGCCTGTTTGCATTTGTCAATGAAATACAAACACAGTCTGAACTGGGAGCAAAGTCACTGTTGCCTGGGCTAGAAGCCGATGCTTCTACTGCTAGGGGCCTGAGCAGAGTGACCCTGCCTCATGGGACGAGGGACAGAGAAGGGAATGGTGCAGGGTGTTCTCTCAGTACCGCTCAGTTTGGCTAGAGAACACGGACTAGTCTCGCAGCAAAAAGCTTCGCTGAACTGTTAATGCAGGAGAGCAATTGCTGGAAGCGGAGAAGTCTGAGGAGGCTGCGCCAAGACACCTTGATAGAGGGGCTGGAGGGGGGCACAAATGCAGAAAGTGTTATGGCTCCACAGAGCTCACCCTCTCAGACAGGATGGGTCTGACGCACCAGGGGCTGTCGCCCTACCAAGCAGCATGGGGATTGCCCCTTGCCGTTATTTGGGTGTGTGTGTTGGGGGCAGTGGGAGTTGGGGGAGATGCGTGTGTTTGGGGGAGGTGGGGGGCTGTCAGGAGTGTGTGTGTTTGGGGGAGGTTATGTAGGGCTGGGTGTGTGTTTGGTTGTGAGTATCTCAGCAAGGACTTGAACTGGAAGAGGAAAGTGATTGGCCGGTGGGGCAGGGGCTGTTTTTCTTCTGTGTTTGTACAGTGCCTTGCTTGATGCGGGCCTCGTCCATGGTTAGAGCTCCTAGATGCTACAGTCAGAAAAATAATGGGGCTATCATTGTAAGCATAAGGGGTGCAGAGAGCAGGGAGGGTGTTGGAGGAGTGAGCACTGGGCTGAGAGTCAGAGACTCTGATCCAAGCAGAGCCGGCTCTAGGTTTTTTGCTGCCCCAAGCGCAAAAAAAATAAAAATAAAACGGAGTGCCGCCGAAGCAAAAAAAAAAAAAAAAGGGGGGGGGGGAGCAGAGTGCTGCCCCTTGAAAAGTGCCGCCCCAAGCATGAGCTTGGTTTTCTGGTGCCTAGAGCCAGCCCTGGATCCAAGCACTGGTTTTGCGGGAGGTCGGTGAGTCCCTTTGTTGTGTGCAGCCAGTATGTACCGGGGCTGTTACATTGCAGCATTGGCCTGCCCTGCTGCAGGACCTGGCCCTGTCTGACCCAGCCAGACTAATGTCCTCAGTAGGAAACCTCCAGACTCTCTTGTTATGATGGTCTGAAGCCCCTGAAATTGCAGCCTCGCTGCATTGACTGAAACGGCTCAGCACTTGGCACCTGGTAACTGACTTAGGGGAAAGAACGGACCCATGGCCTGCTTGGAAACCACGTGTACAACCTCTGGCACCTGCACCTAGGATCCACAGAGATTCGACGATTGCACCAGCCTGTCAGAAATCTGTTACCGTTTCTTCCCAGCTCATTCTGAGTCTCACAGCTCCTGGACTCCTGCTTGTGGTGAGCTGCACAGGAGGCTGGGTAACCACAGGTGTCTGGCTGTGTCTGGCTATGATTATAGTGATTCCTTGTCTCCCCTTCCCTGCCCCTGGGGGAGCGTTTCACCCCTTGCCACCCTTCTTCCCTTCCTTGCCCCTTGGGGAAGGGTTTCCCCCTTGCAGCCCCGTCTCCCCTTCCTTGCCCCCTTGGGGAAGGGTTTCCCCCTTGCAGCCCCGTCTCCCCTTCCTTGCCCCCTTGGGGAGCTGTTTGCCCCTTGCAGCCCCGTCTCCCCTTCCTTGCCCCCTTGGGGAAGGGTTTCCCCCTTGCAGCCCCGTCTCCCCTTCCTTGCCCCCTTGGGGAGCTGTTTGCCCCTTGCAGCCTCAGCTCCCCCACACCCCTTTGGGGAGGGGTTCGCCCCTTGCAGCCCCATCTCCCCCCTAGAGCCCTGAGTAGGAGGCCTCAGTGGTCTCCGACCAGGTGGAATCCTTGCGCTGGCTCGGTGTCTGTATGTGTCTGTGCAGGAACTCGCGGCTCACACAGCCCACGCGGCCCAGCAGCTCCAAGAACTTGTTGCGGAACTTGATGCCAAGAAAGGCGTAGAGCAGGGGGTTGAGGCAGCAGTGGAAGTAGCCTAGGCTGGCAGTGACAGACATGGTGATGTCCAGGCTGGCCTCCCTGCCACAGTCCCGCCCCACCACCTGCAGGTCAATCAGCGTGTTTGCCAGCAGGGCCAGGTGGTAGGGTGTCCAGCACAAAAAGAAAACGACCACCACCGTCAGGATGACCCGCATGGCCTTGTGCTTGTGGAAGCCCTGGGAGCGCAGCAGAGTGTGGATAATGCAGGTGTAGCAGTACAGCATGGCTGCCAGAGGCAGGAAGAAGCCCAACATGTGGTAGCAGATGCGCAGGGCCGTTTTCCAGTACAGGGAGGTGTTGATGGAGAAGTTGTGGGAGCACAAAGTGGTGTTGAGGCGATAGTCCTTCTTGACTTCCAGGTACAGGAAATCTGGCATGGTCAAGAGGATGCAGACGCCCCAGACCACCAGGCAGCTGGCCACCATCAGATGAGACTTGTTCCTCTTGTACATGTGCACGGCGTGGACGATGGAGAGGTACCGGTCGAAGCTGATGCACACCAGGAAGAAGATGCTGGAGTAGAAATTGATCTTGAAGATGGAGCCGACCAGCTTGCAGGTGCCCGTGCTGAAGACCCAGCCGTGCACAGCCTGCACTGCCCAGAAGGGGAGTGTCACCACCAGCAGTACGTCGGCGAGTGCCAGGTTGAGGATGAACACGTCGGTCCCAGCCAGGGGCCTCTTGCACTGCAGTAGCACAGCCATCACCATGCAGTTCCCGCATAGCCCCAGCGGGAACAGCAGGCTGTAGAGGACTGGCAGGAAGACCCTGTCAAAGGCCTGGATACTCTTGGAGGTGCAGGGTGGGACAGAGCAGCAGGTGTCACTCTCGTTGTAGTAGTCAGGGTAGAAGCTGGTGTTCTCCATCAGGTAGGAGACATCATCTCCACTGAAGATAATCTAGACAGCAAAGGGGACATGTGAAAATCAAAGGGTTATTCTCACTCTGCACCCTTGGTTACTCTGTTACTGGGTGGGGGTGTCTTGGGCTGCCTACAGCAGCTTTCTTCTCTGCAGCTGGTCTGCGAGGGGTAGGACCCTTTAGGGCTGCAGCCTTTGGGATACTCAGGATACTTAGGATATTTTGGGATACTCAGCTTATTCCCTGGGCACACTGGGAAAAAGTGAAATCTGCAGTGCTCCTGGTGTACAAGTACCACTTAACATTATCTGTGCAATGACGTCCAATTGATCAGACAGTGGACTGGGAGCAGGACTCCTGGGTTCTATTTCCATTTTTCCATTGACTTCCTGCTGGACCTTGGGCAAATCAAATCCCCCTCTGTCAGCTTCTGCTTCCCCTACTGCCCTTTCCCTGCCTTGCTGTGAAGCTTGTAAGTTCTTTGGGGCAGCAACCATCTCACTCGGTGCAGTGCCTGGTTGCCCCCATCTCTGTCAGGGCCTCTTGCTGCTACCATAACATTACCCCTGTCAGTGTAAGAATCCCACTTGCAGTGTTAGGGGAATGAACTATTCACAGAGAGATGTTTGCATTCAGTCTCAGGTGTGTGCCCAGTAAGGTGTTCAAATTACATGCTGGATGTAATGACACAAAGCATGTTGTGTAATAGCCCACTTTGGATGGGCTATTACCAGCAAGAGAGTGAGTTTGTGTGTGTGTGTGGGGGGGGGGGGGGGGAGCGGAGGGTGAGAAAACCTGGATTTGTGCTGGAAATGGCCCAACTTGATGATCACTTTAGATAAGCTATTACCAGCAGGAGAGTGGGGTGGGAGGAGGTATTGTTTCATGGTCTCTGTGTATATAATGTCTTCTGCAGTTTCCACAGTATGCATCCGATGAAGTGAGCTGTAGCTCACGAAAGCTCATGCTCAAATAAATTGGTTAGTCTCTAAGGTGCCACAAGTACTCCTTTTCTTTCTGCGAATACAGACTAACACGGCTGTTACTCTGAAACATGTTGTTATTGTGTTTATTATTTTTCCAGGGCCACAGAGCCTGCAGGGGGTGGGGAGGCCAGCAATGTAATTCTAATTGTGTGACTAGTGTGGAAGGGGGTAAGAATTGCTTGGGTGGGGGTTGGGGAAAGGGTTACAGGGAGAGAGGGTTAAGGGGCTGTAAACTCAGGGGCCAGTCCTGCTCTCAGTGGGAGTTTGGCCAGTGGTGTCGCTGTGAGTTGGATGGGTTCCTTGAGACAGGGTAAAGTGTTTTTCTGATGGAACGGTTGCTGTCAAAAATGCAGTTTCATTCAAATCTAAAGGTGTCGCAGGAACCTGTTGATTTCCATGAATTATTTTTGACAGGAAAAAATCTAAATATTTTGTTTTGATTCTTGTATTAAAATATTACATAGGCGTATAATATTTAATATGTTAATATCATACAAACCATGCTGACGGTCCCAAATGGATTTTTTCATAAATTTTTGTTTAATAAGAAATGGTGACATTTCAGCTTTTGGTTCAGATTCAGAAAGTCAGACGGTTCTGCAAAATGGAAATTCCGGTTGCAAAGGTGATGGAAAACCAGCCCCTGGGGAGCATCTAAATGCTGCCCACTTTAAGTTGGTTGCATTATGCGCATGCATGCACGCACACGCGTGCCCCAGGGGCAGTGGAGGGCATAATCTGTGCTGTTGCCTTGTGTTTGTCTAAACGAGGTGGTATTTTCTTTTCTATAGACACAAAGAGATGTTAGCACCCAGCATTCCCAGTGAGAGCAGGACAGAATTCTCTCCCATTGCCTCATCTCCAGTTGAGATCTGGGGAGAGTTCCCATCCCTGCCCCTGTGAGAGCTAGGCAGTTCTTACCCCACTAGCTGCTCTCAGAGCACTTTGGAAAATCTGACCCCAGATGTTTGTTTTTCTCTCAGCTGGTGAGGTTGGGCAGTCACTGCTCTGGCACATGGTGTGAAAACCAGCACCTTGTGCTCTTCCCCAGGATTAGTCAAGTCTGCATTGACTTTGATAGGTTTCAGATCCCAGTGATTTAACTTCTCAGAATGACACTTCTTCTTAAAGCCAAGTCACTGAGGGAAGCGATTATTAATGATGGGACCAGGTCCTGGATGGACTCTGTAGCCAAGCTCTCCTCCTTCAGGGTGCTGTTTGTCACTGACCTTTGCATCCCAGAACTGTACGCTCCATTCCCCTCTAAATCACCCCATGTCAGTAACACGGAGCCCTGAATGGTTTCAGAGTAACAGCTGTGTTCGTCTGTATTCGCAAAAAGAAAAGGAGTACTTGTGGCACCTTAGAGACTAACCAATTTATTTGAGCATGAGCTTTCGTGAGCTACATCCGATGAAGTGAGCTGTAGCTCACGAAAGCTCATGCTCAAATAAATTGGTTAGTCTCTAAGGTGCCACAAGTACTCCTTTTCTTTTTGGAGCCCTGAATGCTTCCCCCCCTGCACATTTGGTTTCAGTGGGAGAGGCAATGTCCTTATTCGCCACACACTTCAACAAATTCCCTCTTTAACTGCAGGTTTCAGAGTAGCAGCCGTGTTAGTCTGTATTCGCAAAAAGAAAAGGAGGACTTGTGGCACCTTAGAGACTAACAGATTTATTTGAGCATGAGCTTTCGTGAGCTACAGCTCACTTCATCGGATGCATACCGTGGACAATACAGTGGGGAGATTTATATACATAGAGAACATGAAACAATGGGTGTTACCATACACACTGTAAGGAGAGTGATCTATTATCTTTAACTGCAGGACCCCCAAGCCTCCAGGCACCCTGCAGAACATCCCTGGGCTGGATTAACTATTATTGTCTTCAGAGTAGCAGCCGTGTTAGTCTGTATTCGCAAAAAGAAAAGGAGTACTTGTGGCACCTTAGAGACTAACCAATTTATTTGAGCATGAGCTTTCGTGAGCTACAGCTCACTTCATCAGATGTTTACCGTGGAAACTGTATATAAAGTCTGTATATAAACTGTATATAAAGTCTGCTGCAGTTTCCACGGTAAACATCTGATGAAGTGAGCTGTAGCTCACGAAAGCTCATGCTCAAATAAATTGGTTAGTCTCTAAGGTGCCACAAGTACTCCCTTTCTTATTATTGTCTTGACACAGCCTGATACCTGACCCAAATCAGCAGATCTCTTTACTGCCCCCCACTCCCATAGAGATGCTGCTCAGTCCTGCTCCCCCCGCCATGGTTTGAGTTCAGTCCTAGCTGTCTCTCCTTTCTGATGAGTGTGCAGGGTCACCCCAAAGCCCGGGTGCTGTGTTTATAACTCCAGAGAGTTTCTCTTGGCTCATAATGAGCCCAGGTTACAGCCCGTGTCTCTTACGCAGTGTCCCCGAGTGTGCAAAGCATTCCCTGGGAGAATGAGCTGGAAGCAGACGGTGAGGGAATACCCTGCTTGGCAGGAATGCTGGTGCTGCCTGAGTTGGGTTGCACAGAGCTGTGTGTCTTTGCAGAAATACGTGCTTTTATTGCTATTAAAGAGCAATGTGCATGTCTGGGTATAATAGTCTGACGCCAATTCGCCACGGGGACACGTTGCGGCAGATACCCTGCAAGGTGGAGGCTGCAGGAATGTAAAAGCCCAGGTTGTTCTGCTGGCACTGGGACCGTCATTCATTTGCATGGCTCGTGGTGCCTGCCCAGCAGTTAATGTTTATTATTATGTCAGTGCGATGGGAGAGCCTTCACTTAGCCTTTGCATTCGTGCAGCCGCGGGCATTTCATCCTGCAGGAACTAATGCAAATACAGTGCTCCTGAAAGGTACCGGATTGAGAGCCCTGGGTTCATCTGCAGCCTGGCCGGTGGCAGCACAAGCGCCCCTCCCAGCCCTGTCCTCCCATACGTTTGACCCGTAAGATGGGAAAGAGAATGCTGAATCCAAAGCCCTTTTGTCCACGGTGACTCTGTCAAGGAGTGCTGGTATGCTAGCCTGGGGTTCAGTTCCCAGCTCTGCCACACAGCCTCCCTTTGTGCCCTTGGACTTGTCGCTTTGCAAACGCACCTAACTGCTATCGGAGTCGGATGTCTCACTGACTTTACCAGCAAGGATGTACGTGGCCCCAAGCGCAGTCCTTGCGCTGCCTCGCAGCACAGGGGTGAGCCGAACTGAAGCTGTGTCTTGTGCTTGGTTAAGGCACTTTCAGATGTTCCGAACATCTACAATTCAAACTGCCCATAGCTAAAGTGATTTCCTTTCTAGACTGGGGTCATTTTACCTACTGTGGTTGAACTTTAGAGGTTCATCTGCTTTGAGTTACAGAGAATGAGTTAAATTCATTTTTTGAAGGATTGAGAAATTTAATTTCTCATTTCATAATTCAGAAACAGCAAAGGGATTTTCCTCAAACTTTCAAAAAGCAAAACAAAACAAAAAACCACCCCAAATTTGATCTGACAACAAGCATAGAAAATTTCAGCCTGAAAGGAAACTTTCTCACAAGTCAGTGAAAAATGGGGTTAAAATCTTTGCTTTTTCTCCCATTTATGCCTTTCTTTAACTTCTCTGTTCAGATATATCAGTAGCTCAAAATTAATGTTTAGAAGAATGAAATGAATTAAGAACATTTTTCTTCTATATATGAATGTTAATATTTCCAACCACGCCAAGGATGCATGGTTTTAAAGGAGTTCATTCACTTTTGTAATAACCTTAATTTGGGATATTTTCAAAAGTTAATTCCAACACTTAATTGACCCGTCTGTGTAATCAAATCTTGATTAGATTAGATTAGATTAGATTATCTACTCTAGGTGCTTATATTTTGTTATTTATCTGAAGATAAGGATTTTAAATATAAGTTTTCACTTTTGTAATTAGCCTTTTTTGAATGAATCTTACTGATAACTTGACATCACACAACATTTCTGACACAAGTGTCTCCCCTAGTACAAGCCCCTCCAAATTCCTTTCAATTTTAAATTGCCCCCTGTCCCCCCCCCCCTTTGTAAATAAAATAAAGACCTTCCCAATGATTTTATCAAATGGAAACTCACCCAGTCAGTCATAGTTGGGGATGTGGCACCTTCCTAGCATAAAGTGCTGGATGTGTTGGGCTCCTGAGAGAACTGAAGTGGTCTTTGATTCTGCGTAGACTTCAAGTATCTGTGGTTTGAAGTTTGAGTGACACAGTCTCTTTTTCTCGGAGTGGCTGGAAGGAAGCAGCATACTCATTCTCAGTGTCTCCGCTGTTCAGTGACAGATGTAGACGAGCTCAGAAGTGACCATCCAGAGAGCTGGGGTTTCTGCCCTGCTCTGTGATGCATACCCTGGCTGAGATGGGCCGCTGCTCCTTGTGCCATAGCATGCCTGGGATAAGAACTGCCAGGGTGGATTGTTAGCATTGCTAAAGTGCTTTCAAGCTCTTGGGTAGTTGGTGCTGGACATAGCATTTGTAGTGCTCGGAAAGATTGCTGGATTGATGGTCAAGAAGCATGGGGGCTTTCTCTCCACCACAGAGGAATAAGATGGACAGCAGCCCATGTAAATTCCAATTGCACTGGCCCAGAGATTCCAAGGGTTGGCCGTCCTCAAAAGTAAAATTTACAGACCCAAAGAGTGAGATTCAAGGCCAAAGAGTGAGACTTTCCAGGTGGTGTGTTAGTCATTGCTTAACACAGGGTCTCTCCTCTTTGGTCCTTGGTGACATCCAGTAGTCCAGGTATTTAATCCAACCAGCACTTAATAGTTTGTTTTAAAATGTACACTGCTTAATATTGCATATGCAACACTTAAATGTCCTAATTCAGTCTAAAGTCTAGGGCACGTGAGAATTCTCTATGCAAAGCAAACTAGGACAGCTCCCAACAACACAGCATATATTTGAAAGAAGAAGTCTTGCCTGCTATCCGGACAATGAAGGGCCATGAATTTGTCCAGTGTGGTTCTAATTTTGAACTGTATTTTGCAGAACCTGCAAACTTTCAATCAAGTCCTCCTCATTTTTTGGGCAAACTCATATTTTTTTTGACTGTCAAGTATTCAGACACACACAAAAAAAGCCCTCATATCTCTCATGAGCATATAGAACGCGGGCCTGTAATCTCCATGGGTACCACAGAACAAAAGCTTGGGAAGCGGCTTTCCAAGCTCTAAGCCCCATGGGTGAGGCCCTGGATATATTGTTGTCTATTTCAGCACCTGAGTAAAAATATTTTAAAACTTTATATGTTTTCTCAAAATGAGTGAGAGAAGCTTAGGAATGTGTATGAGAGTGAGATAGCGTGCTAATGAGGGAGACTCACCCAAAATGTGAGACTTGACATGTCTGCTGGCCCCCAGAAGTGTCCCTTCCTAGTCTAGAAACCCACCCATATACAAGTGTATATATATGCCAAGATTCCAATCTTAAGTTTCAAAAAGTAATAGAAGCTTCTCTGATAAGCAAGCTTTATATGTCTTTTAGGGTTAACCGGGCCAAGCCCTAAGGATCTTTTGCTTATGCTTAGTAATTCTTGCCCCTCAGAGTCCAAGCACCATAAAAGGTATAGTTTCTCCTTGTTTAGGGTTTTTTGTTCCTTCCCCCCAATTCTGCTCCAAGTTGCAAATTCAACAGTTGGGAGGAATTCAGTTGCGCATCTCCTCTCATGGGGCCCAGGGGAAAGAGAGCAGTTGACAAAGTCTTTTGTCCTCTGATGTTCCACAATTGTTTGTTTGTTGATGGGATTTCTTTAGTTGAGCAGGAGATAACACCTACTGTGGCTGTGACCGGATCCCCGGGGTACAACCTGGAACTGTGGGACTGCTGTGCTCACTTACCTCTCCAGCCTGGTTTGTCTCACACAATGCTATGCCAGTGATAAGCAGATTACCTCCAGGTGCTGTAATCACTCAGCCATCAGCATGTGGAGCCCCACACCCAGCTAAATTGCATGAATGCTCCCTGAGCCACTCATTCGTCATGCAGAGAGAGGCACCAGCAAATCCCCCCAGTCTCCAGCCTCGCACCCCAGAAATATACTGTCTTACACTGCTCAAGACTTCCTTGGACAGTGCAAGCTCATTCATTAGTTCCCCACTCTGCCAAAAGAATAGTGGACGTAAAACAGTCCTTGTTAACCTCAGCTGAGATTCCCCAAGCACTTCAACAAAAACACACTGTTTTAGGTAAAATATAAAACAGATTTATTAACTACAGAAAGATGGATTTGAAGCAATTATATATAGCAGGCATAGAGTTCAGAGTTGGTTACATAAGAAATAAGAAGAAACTCGCAGCCTAAGATGTTACAGGCAACTCACAGATCTCAATACTTAGGGCACATCTACATGTGCAAAGTTACAGCGCCGGCAGTTGCAGCGCCGCTCAGAGAGCACTGAAGAAAAACTGCTGTTGTGTGTTCACACTGACAGCTGCCTGTGCAATAGCGTGTTCAGACTTGTGGCACTTGTGGAGCCATTGGGAGCACTGCACTCTGGGCAGCTATCCCACAGAGCACCTCTTTCTCTTTTGCCGCTAAGACTTGTGGGAAGGCGGAAGGGGTCGCGTGGCATCCTGGGTCCTGTCCCAGTGCCCCGTGATGCATTGCTTCGCATCCCAGCAATCCCTGTGCTTCCTTCCACATTTGGTGCCATCTTTCAACGGTTTGTGTACTGCGCGCCCTGCCCTGCCTCTTTCTGGCTGCAGGAACGGATCCCAAGCTGTTGACCAGAATGCTGCTCGCACTGACCAACACGTCACGAGTGGCAGTGGAGTTATTCCTTAAACTACAAAGACAAGAGGAGTGAGACATTGATCTCACCATGCATACTAGCTACAACACGAGAATGCTTGTGGCATTCACAGAGGTGCTGACCACAGTGGAGTGCCACTTTTGGGCTCAGGAAACAAGCACCGAATGGTGGGATCACATCGTGGTGCACGTCTGGGATGATGAGCAGTGGCTGCAGAACTTTCACTTGAGGAAAGCCACATTCATGGGACTGTGTGATGAGCTCGCCCCAGCCCTGCAGCGCAAGGACACGAGAATGAGAGCTGCCCTGTAGCTGGAGAAGCGTGTGCTGATTGCATTCTGGAAGCTGGCTACTCCAGACTGCTACCAATCGGTCATTAACCAGTTCGGAGTGGGAAGGTCGACTGTTGGAGTCGTGTTGATGGAAGGGTACAGGGCCATTAATAGAATCCTGTTCCAAAAGACCATGACTCTGGGCAACATGCGTGAGATTTTGGATGGCTTTGCACAAATGGGTTTCCCTAACTGCAGAGGGGCGATAGATGGCACGCACATTCCAATTCTGGCACCAGATCACCTAGCCACCGTGTACATTAAACGCAAGGGGTATTTCTCAATGGTTTTCCAGGTGCTTGTGGATCACCCTGGGCATTTCACAGACATTAATGTAGGCTGGTCCAGAAAGGTGCATGATGCATGCATCTTTCGGAACACTGGCCTGTTCAAGAAGCTGCAAATAGGGACTTTCTTCCTGGACCAGAAGATCACTGTAAGGGAAGTCGAAATGCCCACTGTGATCCTGGGAGACCCCGCCTATGGCTCATGAAGCCATACACGGGGCAACTTGACAGCAGCAAGGAGTGGTTCAACAACAGGCTGAGCAAGTGCGGAATGACTGTGGAGTGTGCATTTGGCCGTTTAAAAGCCCGCTGGTGATGCCTCTATGGGAAGCTGGACAAGGCTGATGACAATATTCCTATGCATATAGCCGCATGCTGTATGCTCCATAACATTTGTTAAGGGAAGGGTGAAAGCTTCACTCAGGGCTGGACTGCAGATGCTCAGTGCCTGGAGGCTGAGTTTGAACAGCCAAAGTCCAGGGCTATTAGAGGGTCACAGCACAGGGCCATAAGGATCAGGGATGCTTTGAGGCAGCAATTTGAAGCTGAAAGCCACTAATATTTGTTGCTATGCTCGGGATTGCAGTGCTTGTAATGCTAGGAGGTGATTGGTGCACATGATGCAAGAAGGGGCCTTAACATAATTGTATGTTGCTTTGCAGTGCTCTTTTTGCTTTCACTTAATAGAATAAAGATTGATTTCAAACGAACACAATTCTTTTATTGAAAGACAACAACCAGAGGAGAGAGTCAAACGAAAAAAATCATCAGTGGGATGGGGGATGGGGGAATGGAAGGTCTCAGGAGGAGGAGGGGTCCCAGGACGGCTATAGATTTGTGTATGTCCAGGGATTATACCCAACCTTCTCCCTTGGAGTACGATGCAGCGAGTGCTATACTTCAGCAGGGCCAAACTGCAGATGGATGGGTGCTGAGTGCAGTGGGTAGTGGGAGTCCACACTGCTGGACTGTGAGGAGGGAGGAATGGAATGCTGCAGGTAGAGAGTAGAGCCAGGAGGTTGATAAGAGTGTGTTGGCATTGTGTGTGTGTGTGTGGGGGGGCACATCGGAAAGAGTTTTGTGACAGTGGCTGCAGGGGAGGGTGGGTGCAGAGCTGCTTGGTTTGAAGAGCTAGTATTGCCCGGAGCGTGTCTGCTTGGCACTCCATAACCGTTAAGAGCCGCTCCATGGTTTCTTTCTGGTGTGCCATGTTCTCCTTTTGTTCCCTCTTCTCGCTGTCCCCCCACTCCTTCAATTCCTTTTTCTCAGTGGTGGAGTGCATCATAACCTCATGCATAAAGTCCTCCTTAGTTCTTCTTGGACGCTTCCTAATTCTTCGCAACCGTTCTGCCGCCGATAACAAAGAGGGAGGTTGTGCTCCCAAGGTCATCTCTGTGAAGTTTAAATGCAACATTTTACAGAAGCAGTATTGTTTGCAACACAGACAACACTGTTTCAGTGCTTTAAAACACAGCCAGTACTCACACACCTGTCACTAACTGGCTGACCTCAGGAAACCACACATAAACCACAAGACCCCCCAAATGGTGAGTGGCCACGGGGGCAGGGTAAATCACTGTTCCCGGACCCTGCTGTACACTGGGCACATGGCTCTTGGGCACTTGGGAAGAGCAAGCACTGTAAGGTGGGCCTGATAATCATTCCTGTCCCCACACTTTCCACAGGAGGTGATCATTATGGAAGATATCTCGCTGCTGACGGTGAGCAGGGAATCAAGGGAGGGTCTTCTCCAAGCCTGCAGCTTCCGCCCTGGCCCCTATGCGGCTAGCCTGTGTGCAGCAATGGTCCTCGCCCCGCTCCACGACATCACAGTGGCGTGGGAAAGTTACCGTTAATGGGTCAAGAAACAAAGCAGCTCTGCTGAGGAACCTGCGGCAGCAGATTGCCCAGTATCTCCATGAAAGTTTCCTGGAGATCTCTGAGGGAGATTCCCATGAAGTGAGGGAGTGTATCAACATCCTGTTCCACTGCTCAAACTAGGCATGAGGTGGGAGACAAGCCTGCTTTCTGCAACCCTCCTGCCCCCAACAACTCTCTTCAGCAATTCCCAAAATCAGATCCACTTACCATGGGCCTCCTCTCCTGTTTGCGCTTCGCCAAGATCCAACTGCTGTGGTTGGCTAGGCTCCTCCGGGGTAGAAAAGAGCTCCTGACCGCATGCATCTCTGGCCTCTGAATCATCCTCTTTCTCTGGTTTCCCCTCCCCCTCTTCATCCAAGATTGCCTCCTCCTGGCTTGGTCCACTCTCGACTGGCATGTGTGCCAACGAAGTATCCACAGGGACCTTTACAGTGGAGGTGGGGTCACCACCAAGTATCTCATCCAGCTCTTTGTAGAACCAGCAGCTCATGGGTGCAGCACTGGAGTGGCGGTTTGCCTCCCGCACCTTGTGGTAGGTGTTCCGCAGCTCCTTCAGTTTGATCCTGCACTGCAGTGTGTTCTGGTCATAGCCCTTTTCTATCATTCATATAGAAATCTGTCCATAGCTATCATAATTCCGATGGCTGGGACTGGACAGCCTCCTCTCCCCAAATGCCGATGAGATCCAGCAGCTTGGCGTTGCTCCAATGCCTGGTGCATGGATCAGGCATGGCCACCTGGAAAGATGCACTGAGACCACTGCACACATCACCAAGCAAACAGGAAGGGGACTTTCAAATTTGCAAAGGAATGTCCGAGGTGGGGCTGACGGTTGGTCACCTGAGGGCAGGGCAGTAGAGTTCAAACCGATGACCAGAGAGGTGAGAACAGGCATTGTGGGATGCCTCCTGGAGGCCAATCGCAGCGCTGTCATCACCACGGTGTCTACACTGGCACCACAGAAAGCTCTACGCCTCTCAGCGAGGTGGTTTTTTAAGGCACTGCATCTGTGGAGTTTCTGCGCAGTAAGTGGCTTGGCAGTGTGTACACCTTGGGTGTTACAGTGCTGAAAGCTGCTTTACTGCGCAGAAACTTGCCAGTGTAGACAGGGCCTTAGGCTGAACTGCCTTCCAGCCTGGGACCAATCTCTCTAGTTCAAAGTCTTTGTCTTCCAGACAATCTTCCAAGTGTTGAGATGGGGGGGAGAGAGGGGCCAAGTGATGATGTCACTGTTCCTCTTTTATTCTTTCTTCCAGCTTCTAGAAAGATCCTTGTTGTGACGTGGGGGGTCAGGCTGTCCCCATTGTGTACATGCCCTCTCTAAGGAGCCTGTGGGAGAATGGATTCTTCATAATGGGCCATCAGTACCTGTCTGGCCAGTGATGGTTGTCCCTTTGTCGCTCCTGAAAGGCCAGTTGTGGGCGTTGCTCAACCTCACAATGTATTTGAGCCACCAATGTGAGGGGGTGTAAAAAGGCTAATGCAGTCCTATGATGCATCAGGTGAGGTATTTCCAGTAGAAACAGGGAAGTGTTAGCACTGTTATACAAGGCTCTGGTAAGACCTCGTGTGGAATAATGTGTGCAATTCTGATCTCCCATATTTAAGAAAAATTAATTCAAACTGGAACAGGAGCAGAGAAAGGGCTACTAGGATGATCCGAGGAATGGAAAACCTACCTTATGAGAGGAGATTCAAAGAGCTTGGCTTGTTTAGCCTAATCAAATGAAGGCTGAGGGGAGATATGATTGCTCTCTATAAATACATCAGAGGGATAAATATCAGGGACAGAGAGGAGTTATTTAAGTTAAGTGCCAATGTGGACACAAGAACAAATGGATATAAACCGGCCATCACCAAGGGTATGTCTACACTACGAAATTAGGTCGAATTTATAGAAGTCAATTTTTAGAAAGCAATTTTATACAGTTGATTGTGTGTGTCCCCACTAAGCACATTAAGTCGGCAGAGTGCATCCACAGTACCGAGGCTAGCGTCCACTTTCAGAGCGTTGCACTGTGGGTAGCTATCCCACAGTTCCCGCAGTCTCCGCTGCCCATTGGAATTCTGGGTTAAGCTCCCAATGCCTGATGGGGCAAAAATATTGTCACAGGTGGTTTTGGGTACATGTCATCAGTCGCCCCTCCCTCCGTGAAAGCAACGTCAGACAATTGTTTTGTGCCTTTTTTCCGCGCAGGTGCCATACTGCTTTCAGCAGACGGAGCAGTAGGACTGCTAACTGTCGTCATCGAACCACCACTTCCACTGCCACTCTGCTCTCCTGCTCTTGTCTCGATAGCAAATTTCTCCATGTTGTCTGTCATGGGCTCCTGCTTCTGCTGCAGCTCTGCTCTCCTGCTCTCATGAATCCACCTCGCAGGTCGTCAGCCACCGCTTCCACTGCCACTGTGCTCTCCTGCTCTCCTGGTGGTCTTGCAGGGCCACTTCCGCTGCAACTCTGCTTGGCGGCTCTTGTCTCGCCATAACATGGCAAACGTGCAACCCGCTCCGCTGTTGTGTCCTGGCAGCAGACGGTGCAGTAGGTCTGCAAACCATTGTCATTGGACTACCACTGTCACTCTGCTCTCCTGCTCTCCTGTAGACGCCATACTGCAAGCATGGAGCCCGCTCAGATCACTGCGGCAGTTATGGGCATTGTAAACACCTCGCGCATTATCATGCAGTATATGCAGAACCAGAACCTGCAAAAGCAGGTGAGGAGGCGTTGGCAGCGCGGTGACGAGAGTGATGAGGACATGGACACAGACTTCTCTCAAAGCACAGTCCCCGACAATTTGGCCATCCTGGTGGCAATGGGGCAGGCTCATGCCATGGAACGCTGATTCTGGGCCCATGAAACAAGCACATACTGGTGGGACCGCATAGTTTTGCAGGTCTGGGATGATTTCCAGTGGCTGCGAAACTTTCGCATGCGTAAGGGCGCTTTCATGGAGCTTTGTGACGTGCTTTCCCCCCCCCTGAAATGCAAGAATACCAAGATGAGAGCAGCCCTCACAGTTCACGAGCGAGTGGTGATAGACCTCTGGAAGCTTGCAACACCAGACAGCTACCGGTCAGTCGGGAATCAATTTGGAGTGGGCAAATCTACTGTGGGGGCTGCTGTGATCCAAGTAGCTAACGCAATCACTGAACTGCTGCTATCCAGGGTAGTGACTCTGGGAAATGTGCAGGTCATAGTGGATGGCTTTGCTGCAGTGGGATTCCCTAAACTGTGGTGGGGTGATAGACAGAACGCATATTCCTATCTTGGGAACGGACCACCAAGCCAGTGAGTACATAAACCTAAAGGGGTACTTTTCAAAGGTGCTGCAAGCACTGGTGGATCACAAGGGACATTTCACCAACATCAACATGGGATGGCTGGGAAAGGTACATGACGCTCGTATCTTCAGGAACTCTGGTCTGTATGAACAGCTGCAGCAGGGGACTTACTTTCCAGACCAGAAAATAACCATTGGGGATGTTGAAATGCCTATAGTTATCCTTGGGGACCCAGCCTACCCCTTAATGCCATGGCTTATGAAGCCATACACAGGCACCCTGGACAGTAGTAAGGAGCAGTTCATCTGTAGGCTGAGCAAGTGCAGAATGGTGGTAGAATGTGCATTTGGACATTTAAAAGCTCACTGGCGCAGTTTACTGACTAGGTTAGACCTCAGTGAAACCAATATTCCCATTGTTATTACTGCTTGCTGTGTGCTCCACAATATCTGTGAGAGTAAGGGGAAGACGTTTATAGTGGGGTTTATAGTGGGAAGTTGATGCAAATCGCCTGGCCGCTGATTACACGCAGCCAGACACCAGAGCAGTTAGAAGAGCACAGCAGGGTGCGCTGCGTATCAGAGAAGCTTTGAAAACCAGTTTTATGGCTGACCAGGCTACAGTGTGACAGTTCTGTTTGTTTCTCCTTGGTGAAAACCTGCCCCCTCGGTTCACTCTACTTCCCTGTAAGCCAACTGCCCTTCCCTCCCGCCTTCGATCACCACTTGCCGAGGCAATAAAGTCATTGTTTCAAATTCATGCATTCTTTATTAATTCATCACACAAATAGGGGGATAACTGCCAAGGTAGCCCAGGAGGGGTGCAGAAGGAGGGAAGCACTGGCTGGGATGGTGGATGAGGGGAGGAGGGAAGTTCAAGGCCACACTTCAAAACTTATTGAATGCCAGCCTTCTGTTGCTTGGGCAGTCCTCTGGGGTGGAGTGGTTGGGTGCCCGGAGGGTCCCCACTCCCCTGCATTCTTGGACATCTGGGTGAGGAGGCTATGGAACTTGGGGAGGAGGGCAGTTGATTACACAGGGGCTGCAGTGGTGCTCTGTGCCTTTCCTGAACCTCACCCATACGCTGGAGCATATCACTTTGATCCTCCAGTATCCTCAGCATTGCATCCTGCAGCTTTCATCATGCTGCTGCCACCTCTTCTGTTGCTCCAGCCATCTATCCTCTCACACGTCCCTCCTGTCCTCGCATTCATTTTGTTCTTTCCTGGACTCTGCCATTGTCTGCCTCCACGCATTCTTCTGGGCTCTTTCAGTTTGTGTGGACAGCATGAGCTTAGAGAATATTTCATCGTGAGTGCGTTTTTTTCACCTTCTTATCTGCACTAGCCTCTGGGACGGAGATGCTAGTCGCAACGTTGAAACATTTGCAACTGCGGGAGGAAAAAAAGGGAGATTAAAATTGAAAAAGACACCTTGGCCATTTAAACCAGGTGACCATGAATGATATCACTTGCCTGAGGATAACACAGAGAGATAAAGAATGGATGTTGCTAGAATGCCAGCAAACACCGGGACCACATGCTGCCATGCTTTCTTATGCAAGGATTCCAGATTACGTGCTACTGGCCTGCTGTGGTAAAGTGTCCTACCATGGAGGACACAATAAGGCTGCCCTCCCAGAAACCTTTTGCAAAGGCTGTGGGAGGACCTCCAGGATAATTTCATTGAGATGTCCCTGGAGGATTTCCGCCCCCATCCCCAGACACGTTAACAGACTTTTCCAGTAGCTGTACTGGCCATGAATGCATCCCAAGTCTTCAGGGCAAATTAATCATTAAACACACTTGCTTTTAAACTATGTATTATATTTACAAAGGTACACTCACCAGAGCTGCCTGGTCCACCTTCAAGGTCCGGGAGCCCGGCTTGGGAGGTATTGGATCCAGGGTGATAAACAGTTCCTGGCTGTCAGGGAGAACGGTTTCTCCTCTTGCCTGGTGTGCGCTATCTTCAACCTCCCCCTCCCCATCATCTTCCTCGTCCCCAAAATCCTCATCCCTGTTGCGTGAGACTCCCCCCTTGCAGGAGTCCACGTACAGGGGTGGGGCAGTGGTAGGAGCACCCCCTAGAATTGCATGCAGCTCATCATAGAAACGATATGTTTGGGGCTCTGACCCCAAGCAGGTGTTTGCCTCTTGGGTTTTTTGGTAGGCTTGCCTACACTCCTTAAGTTTCACGTGGCACTGCTGCAGGTCACGTGGCACTGCTGCAATCTTTAAAAAAGGGAAGAAGGAGGATCCTGGGAACTACAGGCCAGTCAGCCTCACTTCAGTCCCTGGAAAAATCATGGAGCAGGTCCTCAAAGAATCAATCCTGAAGCACTTGCATGAGAGGAAAGTGATCAGGAACAGCCAGCATGGATTCACCAAGGGAAGGTCATGCCTGACTAATCTAATTGCCTTCTGTGATGAGATTACTGGTTCTGTGGATGAAGGGAAAGCAGTGGATGTATTGTTTCTTGACTTTAGCAAAGCTTTTGACACGGTCTCCCACAGTATTCTTGTCAGCAAGTTAAGGAAGTATGGGCTGGATGAATGCACTACAAGGTGGGTAGAAAGCTGGCTAGATTGTCGGGCTCAACGGGTAGTGATCAATGGCTCCATATCGAGTTGGCAGCCGGTATCAAGTGGAGTACCCCAAGGGTCGGTCCTGGGGCCGGTTTTGTTCAATATCTTCATAAATGATCTGGAGGATGGTGTGGATTGCACTCTCAGCAAATTTGCGGATGATACTAAACTGGGAGGAGTGGTAGATACGCTGGAGGGGAGGGATAGGATACAGAAAGACCTAGACAAATTGGAGGATTGGGCCAAAAGAAATCTGATGAGGTTCAATAAGGATAAGTGCAGGGTCCTGCACTTAGGACAGAAGAACCCAATGCACAGCTACAGACTAGGGACCGAATGGCTAGGCAGCAGTTCTGCAGAAAAGGACCTAGGGGTGACAGTGGACGAGAAGATGGATATGAGTCAGCAGTGTGCCCTTGTTGCCAAGAAGGCCAATGGCATTTTGGGATGTATAAGTAGGGGCATAGCAAGCAGATCGAGGGATGTGATCGTTCCCCTCTATTCGACATTGGTGAGGCCTCATCTGGAGTACTGTGTCCAGTTTTGGGCCCCACACTTCAAGAAGGATGTGGATAAATTGGAGAGAGTCCAGCGAAGGGCAACAAAAATGATTAGGGGACTGGAACACATGAGTTATGAGGAGAGGCTGAGGGAGCTGGGATTGTTTAGCCTGCAGAAGAGAAGAATGAGGGGGGATTTGATAGCTGCTTTCAACTACCTGAAAGGGGGTTCCAAAGAGGATGGCTCTAGACTGTTCTCAATGGTAGCAGATGACAGAACGAGGAGTAATGGTCTCAAGTTGCAGTGGGGGAGGTTTAGATTGGATATTAGGAAAAACTTTTTCACTAAGAGGGTGGTGAAACACTGGAATGCGTTACCTAGGGAGGTGGTAGAATCTCCTTCCTTAGAGGTTTTTAAGGTCAGGCTTGACAGAGCCCTGGCTGGGATGATTTAACTGGGAATTGGTCCTGCTTTGAGCAGGGGGTTGGACTAGATGACCTTCTGGGGTCCCTTCCAACCCTGATATTCTATGATTCTATGATTCTATGATTCCCTGTGATAGTCTCTGTCCTTCATGCCCTTGGAGACTTTTTTCAAATATTTTGGAATTTTGTCTTTTGGAACGGAGTTCTGATAGAATGGATTCGTCTCCCCATACAGCGATCAGATCCAGTACCTCCTGTTCGGTCCATGCTGGAGCTCTTTTGCGATTCTGGGACTCCATGGTCACCTCTGCTGATGAGCTCTGTATGGTCACCTCTGCTGATGAGCTTGCCACACTGGCCAAACAGGAAATTAAATTCAAAAGTTCACTGGGCTTTTCCTATCTACCTGGCCAGTGCATCCGAGTTCAGAGTGCTGTCCAGAATGGTCACAGTGGAGCACTGTGGGATAGCTCCCAGAGGCCAATACTGTCAAATTGCATCCACACTAACCCAAATTTGACTCGGTGATGTTGATTTCAGCGCTAATCCCCTCGTAGGGGAGGAGTACAGAAATTGATTTTAAGAGCCCATTAAGTCGACAAAAATGGCTTTGTTGTGTGGATGGGTGCAGGGTTAAATCGATCTAACACTGCTAAATTCTACCTAAACTCATAGTGTAGACCAGGACTATGTTTTGGCTTGAAATTAGACAAAGGTTTCTAACCATCAGAGGAGTGAAATTCTGGAACAGCCTCCCAAGGGGAGCAGTGGGGGCAAAAAACAAAACTGGCTTCAGATTGAGTTTGATAAGTTTGTGGAGAGGATGGTGTGATGAGTTTGCATACAATGGCATGTAGCTGACCTAAGATTGCTAGCTGCAAATATCTCCAGTGTCTGGTGATGGGACACTAGATGGGGAGGGCTCTGAGTTACTACAGAGAATTTTTTCCCCAGGTGTCTGGCTAGTAGGTCTTGCCTACATGCTCAGGGTCTAACTGATGGCCATATTTGGGGTTGGGAAGGAATTTTCCCTCAGGTCAGATTGGCAGAGACCCTGGGGTTTTTTTCACCTTCCTCTGCAGCATGGGGCACGGGTCAATTGCAGGTTTAAATTAGTGTAAATGGTGGATTCTCTGTAATTTGGAGTCTTTAAATCATGATTTGAGGACTTCAGTAACTCAGCCAGAGGTTATGGTTTTATTACAGGAGTGGGAGGGTGAGGTTCTGTGGCCTGCAATGTGCAGGAGGTCAGATTAGATCAGGGGTGGGCAAACTACAGCTTGTGGGCCACATCCAGCCTGTCAAACATTTTCATCCAGCCCTCTAGCTTCCACTGGAGAGCAGGGTCTGGAACTTCCCCACTATGGCGCATGACTCCTCGAAGCAGCACCATGTCCCCCCTCCGGCTCCTACGTGTAGGGACAGCCGGGGGGCTCCACACGCTGCCCCCGCCCCAAGCACTGCCCTCACAGCTCCCATTGGCCGGGAACCATGGCCAATGGGAGCTGCAGGGGCGGGGCAGTGTGCAGAGTTGCCTGGCCGGTACTGTGCCTCTGCATAGGAACTGAGGGGGGGGACATGCCGCTGCTTCCGGGAGCTGCTTGAGGTAAGCACCTCAAAGAGCCTGCACCGCTGACCTCCTCCTGCACCCCAACACTCTGATCCCCCTCCCACCCTCTGAACCCCTTGGTCCCAGCCCAGAGCACCCTCCTGCACACGAAATCCCTTATCCCCAGCCCCAACCCAGAGCTCGCACCTCTAGCCGAAGCCCTCACTCCCCCCGCACCCCTGCCCCAGCCTGGAGTCCCCACCCGTACCCTGAACTCCCTGGTCCCACCCCAAGCCTGCAGCCCCAGCTGGAGCCCTCACCCCCTCCCCAACCCCCAATTTTGTGAGTATTTCTGGCCCGCCATACAATTTCCATATCCAGATGTGGCCCTTGGCCAAAAAGTTTGCCCACCCATGGACTAGATGATCATGATGGTCCCTGCTGACCTTAAAGTCTATGAGATTAATGCATGTCGCTACTTACAAGCATTCCATAAAGTTTAAAGACTAAGTACATTTTTATAACTTTAATACCTATTTTAACAATACTAACACACTGGTGAGCCAGACTGGTTCCAGATTTGTATTTGTCACTGTTCAGTTGAGACCTAGGGGGCTTGGAATGAGCTGCCATCTGGTCTGCCTGCATCAGAGCCTGTGCTTGGAAGGATATCAGAAGCAAAAATACAATACTGGAAGTTGTAATTTTAATGCAAATGCAGCATCAGTTGTGATGGGGCTTTGACTTTGAACTGTATTTTCTTCCTTTCAGTGCATGGTGAGGTGCTAGGGAGAGGCAAAGGAATGTCCCAGCAAGTCTCAGCAGTATGGTCAATGACACTCTCTGCGATCACTGCAGTCCATACATTAGTTATACATCAAGCCCCTTGCTGAGGTGTACTCGGAAATATGGGCATGGCCATTTATCACAGACAATCCACAGCTCTGTGCTTGCCTCAGGGTTTGGATCCGGCCTGCAGGATTGCCCCCCGTGGTGCCGCAGGCCCTGCGCCAGTACCATGTCCCTGGGACCCCGGGGTGGTGGTGGTGGGGGGGAGAGGGCTCTGTGGGTTGCCCTTGCCTCCAGGCACCGCCCCCCGCGGGATGTGGTTCTGCTGCTTCCCGGAGCAGCGCGGCGTGGGGCCAGGGCAGGAATGTCCAGTTTTGGGCCCCACACTTCAAGAAGGATGTGGATAAATTGGAGAGAGTCCAGCGAAGGGCAACAAAAATGATTAGGGGACTGGAACACATGAGTTATGAGGAGAGGCTGAGGGAGCTGGGATTGTTTAGCCTGCAGAAGAGAAGAATGAGGGGGGATTTGATAGCTGCTTTCAACTACCTGAAAGGGGGTTCCAAAGAGGATGGCTCTAGACTGTTCTCAATGGTAGCAGATGACAGAACGAGGAGTAATGGTCTCAAGTTGCAGTGGGGGAGGTTTAGATTGGATATTAGGAAAAACTTTTTCACTAAGAGGGTGGTGAAACACTGGAATGCGTTACCTAGGGAGGTGGTAGAATCTCCTTCCTTAGAGGTTTTTAAGGTCAGGCTTGACAGAGCCCTGGCTGGGATGATTTAACTGGGAATTGGTCCTGCTTTGAGCAGGGGGTTGGACTAGATGACCTTCTGGGGTCCCTTCCAACCCTGATATTCTATGATTCTATGATTCTATGCAGGGAGCCTGCCCTGGCCCCGGTGCATGCCGCTGCCACCCTGGAGCTGCTTTAGGTAAGCGGTGCTGGGCTGGAGCCCAAACTCCTCTTGCCCCCTGGCTCCCAACCCCCTGCCCTGAGCCCCCTGCTGCACCCTGCACCCCTGTGCACCCCAACCCCCTGCCCTGAGCTCCCTCCCGCAGTCCGCACCCCTCCTGCACCTCTGCCCTGAGCCCCCTCCTGCACTCCACACCCCTCCTGCACCCCAACCCCCTTCCCTGAGCCCCCTCATACACCCCGCACCCCTCCTCTGCCCCAATCCCTTGCCCTGAGCCCATTCCTGCACAAGGCACCCCCCTCCCACACCCCACACTCCCTCCAGCACCCCAACCCTCTGCCCTGGCCCTGCATACAATTTCCCCACCCACATGTGGCCCTCGGCCCAAAAAGTTTGTCCACCCCTGCTCTAGAGTCTCTGGAAATGCACAAATATAGCAAGTGGTATTGTGCAAAATAACCCCGAGCTCCTGTACTCTGTAACAACTGCAGCCCCCCTGGTTTTCCATTGGAAGCAACGCTGTTTATGACCCAACACTGAAGCAAAGGTTCATCCCCACAAGTAGCACAGGCTGTGGCATTTAGTCTTCTTAAGAAGTACATTCACCCAGGTTTATGTTAAGGCTCACGTGGAGGCTTTCACAGATAGATCTGGAGCTTTGGGAAGATGAGTCAGAAGGCTGAGGATATTGCTTTAAGCCACCCCCCCACCCATTCCCAGGTTTGGCCCCTGTATAGTCTAGAGCAGTGGTTCTCAAATTTTAGTAAACTTTTAAATTTGTTTGATTTTAAATTTTTCGTGGACACCCAAACCGGCTTCTAATTTTCTCCGGGGGTGCTCAAAGCCTACTCAACCCCAGGCCTCGCCCCCACTCCACCCCTTCCCCCAAGGCCCCACCCCTGCCCCACCTTTTCCTGTTTCTGCTTCACCCCTGCCTCTCCTCTTCCCTGCCTCTTTCCGCCCCCTCCCCCCCCAAGCATGCCCCGTCCCTGCTCCTCCCCCTCCCTCCCAGCGCCTCCTGTACGCCACTGAACAGCTGTTCCACAGTATGCAGGAGGCACTGGGAGGGAGTGGGAGGAGTTGATCAGCAGGGCCGGTGGCCCCAGACACAACTCGCGGACCCACTGGAGTACCCTTGGGTCCGCAGACCCCAGTTTGAGAACTGCTGGTCTAGAGTAGCCTATGGACTGTTACGCTGGTTGCGGATTGCCAAAATGCAGCATCCTTTGCAACGCCCCCTACAGTGGGGAGGGACAGCTGGGAGGGGCCTGATGTAACCAAGTGGAGTCCCATGCATCAGACCTCAGCTGCCAGGTTATCTAACACACTGGGTTTGGCTTTATTTCTCTGCCCTATTGCCAGACCTGCAACTTCACCTGGGCATTGTATGGCCTAGACTATCAGCCCCAAAGAAGTATTAAATTTAGTGAAAAGGCTATATTTACTTGGAAATCAACATATTTTAATGGTTACCAATCAATGACTTTTTGAGGAAAATAATTAAAAGTACAAATGGAAAACAAAATTAAATGCCATGATTTAAATCAAAGTTTCCAGCTGACTGATTTAAAGCATGATTAAAATCAGTGATTTAAATCAGTCCACCCACTCTGTAACCCCACTGACTTCATCCAGAGCAGAGTTTGGACCTCACTCGTGGAAACCAGGTAAGCACCCAGTTGCTTAGTGTCACTAACGACAATTAAACTTTGCTCCTGGTTGAACAAGACCTGCCAAGGCTTGGGAATCATAGAATCATAGAATATCAGGGTTGGAAGGGACCCCTGAAGGTCATCTAGTCCAACCCCCTGCTCGAAGCAGGACCAATTCCCAGTTAAATCATCAAAGCTGTTCTCTTTTCCTGACCTGGCTGGGAGGGGAATGAGATACTCTTTTGCTTTAAGCTGGTTTCTCTGCTACTTGGTGGAACGTTTTTGCCAGGGGCAGAAGAGGCAACTCTGGGGTGTGAGGTGATGTGACAAACTCAGAGGCAAACCCAGATTTACCAAATGGGGTCATGCTTCTGGACCCCCACTGAGCAAGAGAGGCTAAAACAATAGATCATGTCTTGGTGTATCATATACTGCTGTACCAGCTATGGACTGGCCACAGAGGTTGCTTATACACACACCAAATGTGTTCATTGTAAGATCCTTTAGTGCTCTGCCAGGTATTGCTAAATTAGTTTTAAATACATTATTTTACACAGGTTTCAGAGTAGCAGCCGTGTTAGTCTGTATTCGCAAAAAGAAAAGGAGTACTTGTGGCACCTTAGAGACTAACCAATTTATTTGAGCATATTTTACACAGCGCCCCATAGTGGCAGAACCGTATAATACAGTCTAATGTTCCATCACAGAGAGAAAAGAGACTAAAGAGGCAGATGTCAGTCTGGAGAATGGCAAAGCCATGAATTCTGCAGACCCTGCTGTACCCATGAATGTTCCAGTGCATTTTATTGGAGTGGATGGTGGTCGTGTGCATAACGTGAAACGTGCATCAGTTGTTTGCAGGATTAGGGCCTAAATTTGTCATAAATTGAATTCCATACAATGCATGTTGGGTCTTTCCTAGGGATGTCTATATAATAGGGTATAATAGGCCAGGGAAGGCTTAGCTTTAGCCCTCCCTGGTGCTGCCGCTGAGCCGCTGGCAAGGTAGCCCCGCCCCTTCCACGAGACCCCCACCGCCTCCTGCACTCCACCCCCCACCCCGGTCCCCGCTGGTTGCCACATCCCTCCTCCTTGGGACAGGGAGAGCCAGCGGCTGGCGGAGTGAGGAGGCTCGTCCAGGTGCTCTGGGGCTGGCGGCTCGGCGGGGTGGGTGGGGCCTTCAAGAGTGGAAGGAGCGGGTGCTCCCGGTGCTGGGTGGAGGAGGCAGCGGCTCTGCCAGGAGAGGGCCTTCAGGGTCGGGGGGCTGGCGGCTCAGGGGGCCGGTGGCTTGGCCCAGCACTGGTGGCCAGCAGCTCATCCAGGGGAGGCGCTTCAGGGGCAGGAGGGGCTGGTGGGAGAGGGTCTGACCTGGCGCTGGGCCGGCCTGGTGCTTGCGGGGCCGGCAGCTCGGCCCACTGCTGACGGTGGGGGCAGCGGCTCAGGCAGGGGAGGACCTTCAGGGGAAGGGGGGCTGCCGGCTCGGCCCAGCGCTGGGGCTGGCCTGGCGCTTGGGGTGGGGGGAGGTGTTTGCAGCTTGACCTGGTACTGGGGCCAATGGGGCTAATATGTATAGGTGTGGATAATGCACATTTATATTTATATAAAATTTGTATTATCCACACTTATACATATTAGTATGCATTAAGTACAAATAGCATTAATCACAATTTATAGCAGTTGTAGAGCCTAAACTGGACTACAACTTGATTAATAATCCTGTTTACTTATGATAAGTGTCCCATAATCCCTTGAATTATCTGAATTAAGTTTTATCTGAAGTAGATAGGAAAGATGTCAGGATTAGGTCATATGATTATTTTATCATCGCAACAGCTAGGGAATTCTTCTCCCAGGCCAGTACTGGAATGTCTCTAAGGAAGAGGACAAGACATAGGATTGCTCTACCTTCATACAAACCCAGGAGGTACCCTTACACCCCTTGGTATTTGGAATGCATATGTTCAGAACACAGTGATAAGGTGTTCACCATGGTAGAAATCTGATTTGTAAAATGTAAATTCAGATAACTTACACCATTCCTTGTTCTTATAAACAGGTAGGGTATAAACAGATGGCTTTAGGAGCATAACTTTGGGACCACACCTTCTGTGTAAGGGGAATGTAACAATGCTGCCCGGGACAGCTCCTCAGAGACTGGTATCATATTGAACCTTTCCCTATACGTTATTATTATTAATGACTTATAGCAGTAAACTTGGCTGACATTGGTTATTTGGTCTCTTGAATATATTTCATAACGAACCAAGGTGTGGCCAAGCAGTTGATTATATAATTTATCAACAGGATAAGACTCTTAATTTGAAGGGAGATGAAATGCCATTTCTGTGAAGCACAGGTTTCTCTTCCTTAGTCAGCTGCGTAATTGTTGCTGGGTGACTAACTAAATCACTGCTCTAAGAGCCCCTCTAGTGAAGTTTCAGCGTAGCAGCTGTGTTAGGCTGTATTCACAAAAAGAAAATTTGTTAGTCTCTAAGGTGCCACAAGTATTCCTTTTCTTTTTTCTAGTGAAGTTGTTCACTAGGTTTCCAGGACGGTATCTGCAGAGCCAGTGGCACCATAACTATTGCTTGAGAGTTAGCATTTCCTAGCTGTCATGATGGCGTTTCCAGGGCTAAGGAACATGCAAGCTACCCATGGTACAGAAGGCACTTTCTGTTTGAAATGTGAGGGGCGGGGCAGAGTGATTGAATTTTGTGTGAGTTGTAGAAGCACAAGATCTTGGGAGGTAGCTGTTGGGTCCCTTCTAAGTAGCCTCCCAGGGAGCAGTGAAGGTTTGTTCCTTCATGTGGATTTATTAGTGCTTTGTTCAAGTGTCCAAAGCAATGAGGCTCCCAGAACTCCCTGCTGCCAGCCTGATACCTCTTGCTGCCAGGGGATATTTCCCAATCTTCATCCTAAACTTCTGCACAGATGCCTGCAGACAGCTCTTACAAATAGATGAGGAACCTCCCCGCATTGTCCAGCCTTGCACAAAGGCTAGTCTGGGGACGGAGTGTAGCTGCTTTTAGTTAGTATGTGGGGAGAAGGAGCAGAAGGAGGAAGGAACCTTCACCACTACCACCTCCCCTCCTGAGCCTGTCTCCGCCTTGCATAGCCACATTTGCAGTCACTGCACATTCCTGACTACAGGGACTGCCCCCACCTTAACCCTAACCGTAACCCTGCCTTCTCCCATAGAGTGGTGCAGGCCCCCTCCCCCCCAGCCTCCACTGTCTCATGGCTGTGCTGTAAAGGCAGGACTTGGCCCAAACTGCTATTACTTCTGTCCCTTGCCCGGGGATAGTGAATCAGAGGCAATGGTATGAATTAAGCATTAGTGACTGAAGAGAACATGCTACAGACATCTCTTGGGATTGTAATAAATCTTATAATGAGAGTGATGATTCAAGGTCTTGGGACCACGCCTCTTAGCCCAGTTGTTATTAATTTGACTAATAGTAGCACCTAGCAGCAGCAAACAGAAGTCAGGGCCCTATTATGGTATGCACTTCCTCCCCCTCCTAAAAAACAGCCCTTGCCCCAGGAATTTACAGATGAGGTATAAGACAGTAGATTATCATCTAGTTTTTCAGTGAGATGGTTCAGAGCTGACTTTACCCCCATTTATACTGACATGGGGAGAGCAGAGGGCTCTTTACTCTCGTAGACAAAGGCAGTGTGAGACCTCACAGACAGGAGTTGAAGTGAGCAAAGAGGAAAGTGGAAATGAAATGCAGATTGTTAACAGGGAGGATAATAAAGCACTTCAGTTATTATCCAGGTCAGCAGTGGATTCTGCAACACTCAGTTTCTAAATCCAGATTGGATGTCTCTTGTTACAAGACATGTTTGAGCTAAACCATTAATTATTGAACTGGTTGCAGATGGTGCTGGGTGGGGTTCTCTGGCCTGGGTTACAAAGGAGATCAGCCTAGATGGTTGTACGATCCCTTCTGGTCTCAAAATGTAGAAATCTTCATGTGAATAGTGTCTCAGGAAATGTCCACTGTCAAAATGAGTCAGACAGGTTTGGAAACCGCTCCCGCACAGATATTAAGACCAGACGCGACCATTAGCATCATCTAACCTGACTTCATGCATTGCCCAGCCCAGTGACTCTCACCCAATGATTCCTGCATCCTGCACGGTTGTGGCTGTGGTGCAATATGCTTTTATAAAGATGTCCAGTCTTGAGGTGTTATGTGGACGGAAGTACAATAAACTAGAGGGCAATGATGGCACTGTATTGAGTGGGGGAGAGGCATCCAGTCTGCACTGCATTGGTGGTTTACAGAGTCTGAAAGTAAGTAAATGAAACTAAAAGATGGGCCATGGGCAAAGGAGTAGACCAAAAATCTACAGAAATAATTTCCTCTAGAGTTTAAGGCCAGAAGGGACCATTCTGCCCATCTAATCAGTAGACCATCATAACCCAGGCCAGAGCATCACAGCCAGCAATTTCTACATTCAGCCCAATAACTGTGGTTGAGCGAGAGCAGATCTTTTAGAAAGAAAGTACTCCTTTTCTCCACAAGTACTCCTTTTCTTTTTGCGAATACAGACTAACACGGCTGTTACTCTGAAACCTAGAAAGAAATGGGCAGTCACGATGTAAAATGGTGGAGAGTTTTATAAACTCCTTTCAGTTTTGAGGGTTGCAGCTGCTACTGGTAGCTTGAGTCAGTATCAGTATTGAGGTAGCTATGTAAGTTTCGGGTTGACAGTGTCTAAGATCAGCCCTGACACAGAGCTTGGGTTGGCCTTACTTAACTGCCAAAAAGCACCATCTCCCAGTGCTAGAACTCACTAATAATGGGAACACTGCTGGCAGCAGAGTCAGAGGCGCTGACTCTAACCTCAGAGTGTGAAATGTTTTTACTTTATCGATATGTGGCTTGTTATCATCTCATCTTAGCACCTGTTGAGGCCTCCTTTCCAGTAGCCCGCACTCAGCAGGAAAGCTGCAGAGCAGGTTTACTAGTATTATTTTCACACCTTTGTGCAGACACGGCTGCTGAGCTTTTGTTTTTTCCTCTTTGTGGTTTGTGATTTGTGTTTCACTATCTGCTAAATGACAAAGAAGTGAGCTGTGGCAACACCAGCATACCATAAAAAAACACCAGGCCAGGACTGTTAGCCACTTCCCTCTTCTAAATTGCTGCTAGTGATTCAGGGAAGACAAAAATGTGAATAAAATATTTGTAATACACTTGCTTGCAGACCAGACACAGCCAGAACCCTTTGCCTAGCAAAGGGGTAGCATTGAGGGAACCTGAGACTGGGGATGGTACCACTGGGTTGGATGCTCAGTTTTCTGTGTAGAATTGCCTTGGAGACACAAAACTCCATCATCCCTGCTAGGCCTGTGAGTCTCTCAAATCTCTTGTCTCAAGCAGGTTTGTAATTGATAAGTAAAGTTAACTATAGCTTTAGTTACATGAATGATGGACTTGTCTGGGTTACAGAATGAATAGTCTTTGCCAGGACATGCAGACTGTTACATCAGTGATTCATTTAATGAATGTTCCTTTGGGATGTATAAGTAAATACTCGAAGATTATTTATTATTTTCATAGCGAGAGGCACCAGCCCTGGACCAGGATCCCATTGTACTAGGTGCTGTCCAAACACAGAATAAAAATACAATCCTTGCCCCAGAAAGCTTTCAATCTAAGAGACAGCAGATAAATACAGACAGACAGATGGGGGAGCACAAGGGAACTGGTCAGCATGATGGGCAGTGGTCTCAGCTCCTCAGTTGTTTTACTGGGTTGAATGTTTTGTAGCTGTTTTTGCAGAAGAGAGTTTTAAGGAAGGATCTGAAGGAGGGCAGCTCTTTGCTTTAATATGTGCAGCACCTGGATGTTTGATTCACTGTTATGGTCGGCCAAATTCTGCTTTGAGGTGCAATGATGTAAAGCTGCAATATCCCTGTTGGGGAGATTTTCAAAGTCACAAATGGCTGGTAAACACGTATGTAGTTTGACAATTTCCCAACTGGCTTCAGGTGACTGTTTCTGTTTACACTGGGGCAGGAGAAAGCATGGTCTATTATGGTCTATTGTCAGTTAGCAATAATCACTATATGGAACGTGTAGTAAGATTACCCACATGCACCCACAAACCTTACCAGTTCCTCACAACAATGCAAATACTAAAATGCAAGAACATTATAAACCTCTGACACCCACCATGACTCCGGTTAGTCTGCTAGTGTCATACTGCTACATCCCAGCTACACTAATATCCCAACATGCTCACTGTCAGGTCAGTAGTATTGTCACTTCAATGACAGACATCAAAGAAGAGAACATTGCATTGCAAGCAGTTACTAACATGGATGGACAGTTTGCTGAGTAATATATTATACTCCCCAAAGGCCCAAATGCTAGAGATGGGTAAACATGCTCCATTAGAACTCTTTTAGACAGAAAATGGCTTTTTGATAAAAGGAAAAATGTTTGTGGCAAAAATTCTTGTTTTCATCAATTTTTAAAATTTTTGTTGAAAATTGAAGAATATCCCCAAAATTTTGAGAAAGGATTTTGACAAATGTGAAAGTTTTTCACTTTATTTTTCACATAGTGAAATGGTCATTTCCTGACTGGCTCTGGTTTCTGCTGATGATCTTGCGGGTGAGCCCAGGGCTGAGAGCAGCACATTGTTGTACATAGAATCATAGAATCATAGAATATCAGGGTTGGAAGGGACCGCTGAAGGTCATCTAGTCCAACCCCCTGCTCGAAGCAGGACCAATTCCCAGTTAAACCATCCCAGCCATGGCTTTGTCAAGCCTGACCTTAAAAACCTCTAAGGAAGGAGATTCTACCACCTCCCTAGGTAACGCATTCCAGTGTTTCACCACCCTCTTAGTGAAAAAGTTTTTCCTAATATCCAATCTAAACCCACATTCCCTGTTGCTCATTGCCAGCCTCTGGCAAACAGAGGCTAGGGACACCATCCCTGCCCATCCTGGCTAATAGCTATTGATGGACCTATCCTTCATGAATTTATCTAGTTCTTTTTTGAACCCTGTTATAGTCTTGGCCTTCACAACATCCTCTGGCAAAGAGTTCCACAGGTTGACTGTGCATTGTGTGAATAAATACTTCCTTTTCTTTGTTTTAAATCTGCTGCCTATTAATTTCATTTGGTGACCTCTAGTTCTTGTATTATGAGAAGAAGTAAATAACATTTCCTTATTTACTTTCTCCACACCAGTCATGATTTTATAGACCTCTATCATGTCCTCCCTTAGTTGTCTCTTTTCCAAGCTGAAAAGTCCCAGTCTTTTTGTTGCCCTTTTCTGAACCTTTTCCAATTCCAATATAACTTTTTTGAGATGGGGCGACCAAATCTGCACGCAGTATTCAAGATATGGACGTACCAGGGATTTATATATAATATTTTCTGTCTTATTATTGATCCCTTTCTTAACAATTTCCAACATTCTGTTTGCTTTTTTGACTGCTGCTGCACATTGAATGGATGTTTCCAGAGAACTATCCACAATGACTCCAAGATCTCTTTCTTGAATGGTAACAGCTAATTTAGACCCCCATTATTTTATATGTATAGTTGGGATTATGTTTTCCAATGTGCATTATTTTTGCATTTATCAACATTGAATTTTATCTGCCATTTTGTTGCCAAGTCACCCAGTTTTGAGATATGCTTTTGTAGCCCTTCACAGTCTGCCTGGGACTTAACTATCTTGAGTAGTTTTGTATCATCTGCAAATTTTGCCACCTCACTGTTTACTCCTTTTTCCAGATCATTTATGAATATGTTGCATAGGGCTGGTCCCAGTACAGACCCCGGGGGACACTACCCCTTCCTGCTTCTCCACATGGGCACCAATGATACCGCCAAGAATGACCTTGAGCGGATCACTGCAGACTACGTGGCTCTGGGAAGACGGATAAAGGAGTTTGAGGCTCAAGTGATGTTCTCGTCCATCATCCCCGTGGAAGAAAAAGGCCTGGGTAGAGACCGTCGAATTGTGGAAGTCTACACAGGTGGTGTCGGAGAGAAGGCTTTGGATTCTTTGACCATGGGATGGTGTTCCAAGAAGAAGGATTGCCAGGCAGAGACGGGCTCCACCTAACAAAGAGAGGGAAGAGCATCTTCACAAGCAGGCTGGCTAATGTAGTGAGGAGGGCTTTAACCTAGGTTCACCGGGGGAAGGAGACCAAAGCCCTGAGATAAGTGGGGACGTGGGATACCGGGAGGCAGCACGAGCAGGAGAGCGCAAGAGAGGAGGGCTCCTGCCTCATACTGAGAAAGAGGGACGATCAGCGAGTTATCTCAAGTGCCTTTACACAAATGCAAGAAGCCTGGGAAACAAGCAGGGAGAACTGGAAGTCCTGGCACAGTCAAGGAATTATGATGTGATTGGAATAACAGAGACTTGGTGGGATAACTCACATGACTGGAATACTGTCATGGATGGATATAAACTGTTCAGGAAGGACAGGCAAGGCAGAAAAGGTGGGGGAGTTGCATTGTATGTAAGAGAGCAGTATGACTGCTCAGAGCTCCGGTATGAAACTGCAGAAAAACCTGAGAGTCTCTGGATTAAGTTAAGAAGTGTGAGCAACAAGGGTGATGTTGTGGTGGGAGTCTGCTATAGACCACCGGAGCAGGGGGTTGAAGTGGACAAGGCTTTCTTCCAGCAACTAACGGAAGTTAGTAGATCGCAGGCCCTGGTTCTCATGGGAGACTTCAACACCCTGATATCTGCTGGGGGAGCAATACAGCAGTGCACAGACAATCCAGGAAGTTTTTGGAAAGCGTAGGGGACAATTTCCTGGTGCAAGTGCTGGAGAAACCAACTAGGGGCAGAGCTCTTCTTGACCTGCTGCTCACAAACCAGGAAGAATTAGTAGGGGAAACTAAAGAGGATGGGAACCTGGGAGGCAGTGACCATGACATGGTCTAGTTCAGGATCCTGACACAGGGAGGAAAGGAGAGCAGCAGAATACGGACCCTGGACTTCAGAAAAGCAGACTTTGACTCCCTCTGGGAAATGATGGGCAGGATCCCCTGGGAGAATAACATGAGTGGGAAAGGAGTACAGGAGAGCTGGCTGTATTTTAAAGAATCCTTATTGAGGTTACAGGGACAAACCATCCTGATATGTAGACAGAATAGTAAATATGGCAGGCGACCAGCTTGACTTAATAGTGAAATGCTTGTTGATCTTAAACACAAAAAAGAAGATTACAAGAAGTGGAAGATTGGACAAATGACCAGGGAAGAGTATAAAAATATTGCTCAGGCATGCAGGAGTGAAATCAGGAAGGCCAAATCACACCTGGAGTTGCAGCTAGCATGAGATGTTAAGAGTTACAAGAAGGGTTTCTTCAGGTATGTTAGCAACAAGAAGAAAGTCAAGGAAAGTGTGGGCCCCTTACTGAATGAGGGAGACAACCTAGTGACAGAGGATGTGGAAAAAGCTAATGTACTCAATGCTTTTTTTGCCTCTGTCTTCACAAACAAGGTCAACTCCCAGACTACTGCACTGGGCAGCACAGCATGGGGAGGAGGTGACTAGCCCTCTATGGAGAGAAAAGTGGTTCGGGACTATTTAGAAAAGCTGGACAGGCACAAGTCCATGGGGCCAGATGCGCTGCATCCGAGAGTGCTAAAGGAGTTGGAGGATCTGATTGCAGAGCCATTGGCCATTATCTTTGAAAACTCATGGCGATCGGGGGAGGTCCCGGATGACTGGAAAAAGGCTAATGTAGTGCCCATCTTTAAAAAAGGGAAGAAGGAGGATCCTGGGAACTACAGGCCAGTCAGCCTCACCTCAGTCCCTGGAAAAAACATGGAGCAGATCCTCAAGGAATCAATTCTGAAGTACTTAGCCGAGAGGAAAGTGATCAGGAAGAGTCAGCATGGATTCACCAAGGGCAAGTCATGCCTGACTAATCTAATTGCCTTCTATGATGCTATAACTGGCTCTGTGGATGAGGGGAAAGCAGTGGACATGTTGTTCCTTGACTTTAGCAAAGCTTTTGACACAGTCTCCCACAGTATTCTTGCCAGCAAGTTAAAGAAGTATGGGCTGGATGAATGGACGATAAGGTGGATAGAAAGCTGGCTAGATTGTAGGGCTCAACGGGGAGTGATCAATGGCTCCATTTCTAGTTGGCAGTCGGTATCAAGTGGAGTGCCCCAAGGGTCGGTCCTCAGGCTGGTTTTGTTCAATATCTTCATAAATGATCTGGAGGATGGCGTGGATTGCACCCTCAGCAAGTCTGCAGATGTCACTAACCTGGGAGGAGAGGTAGATATGCTGGAGGGTTAGGGATAGGATACAGAGGGCCCTAGACAAATTAGAGGATTGGGCCAAAAGAAATCTGATGAGGTTCAACAAGGACAAGTGCAGGGTCCTGCACTTAGGACGGAAGAATCCCATGCACCGCTACAGACTAGGGACCGAATGGCTAGGCAGCAGTTCTGCAGAAAAGGACCTAGGTGTTACAGTGGATGAGAAGCTGGATACGAGTCAACAGTGTGCCCTTGTTGCCAAGAAGGCCAATGGCATTTTGGGCTGTATAAGTAGGGGCATTGCCAGCAGATCGAGGGACGTGATCGTTCCCCTCTATTTGACATTGGTGAGGCCTCATCTGGAGTACTGTGTCCAGTTTTGGGCCCCACACTACAAGAAGGATGTGGAAAAATTGGAAAACGTCCAGCGGAGGGCAACGAAAATGATTAGGGGACTGGAACACATGACTTATGAGGAG